>NC_137974.1:37834325-38434325 GCF_963924665.1 Micromys minutus
TATGTAAGTCAGGAAATAAGTACTTGTTTACAATTGTCTTTATTTCCTCTAATGAAGAGATAAGCTGACAGCCAGCCATACCTAGGCTATGCCTTCATCACGTGTCCTGGCCTGAGCCCACAGCATTTCGTTCCCTGTTCTAACTATCCCTAGTCTTACACCTAAACAATTATAGCCTCTGTGCTTTCTGACTCTTTACAACCTCTCTTTGTGCCAATTTGTTTGGCCTCATGCTAAGTTTGGCGATATGTTCTCCTATTGTGGCTTCTTATCATTCTCTGGCTCTTTTCAGGGTTGTTTTCCACACAATCTGTCTCTGTACACCTGCCAAATAAAATTTGCACCTCTCACTGATCTTAAGTAGTCTTTGCTTCCCGCCTGTTCTCATGAGAGTTGTGTTTATTACATCTCTGAGTCATTCTGTCAAATCTTTCTCTGATTTGTCACTTTGTCTTCCCCTCAATTAGAAGGTGTATTCAGATAGTGTCTGTATTCCAGCCAAATAACACTGTAATCGATGGCATGTCTGAATGTTCCTCTCTCTCTTTGTGTGTGTGTGTGTGTGTGTGTGTGTGTGTGTGTGTGTATAAATAAGTACACCACTGTTACATCAGGCATTAGAACATGAAAAAATTGTAAAAGACATCAGAATTTAAGTATAACACTATAGCATTCTTACGCACTGATTTAACACAGTATCAAATACATAAATAGCATTGTCTGAATGAGAACAAGATAATATAGATAGGAAATAACAGTTTTGGAAATTAAGCCACTCTGTACCACAGTTCTTTTAAGCCTGTAATGTGAGATTTTTGAATAAAAGTGTATCTTTACAAAATCTTAAATTGTTTTGTTAATTCATATATTATGAATGCAAAATAAAATAGTTAAAAATAGATTCCGATTTTCAAATAGTTTAAAATTTGTGAGATTGATAATTAGAGAAAAAAAGACTTCAATATTTTATTATATTTTGGCTCATTTTTATTGCATGGGGTTAGCCTTCCCATTTATTCTTGTACTGCCCAGCGTTCTTGATCACTTCTGACAAACCCACCTAAGGCAGTATTCCTTGTTCAGACAAATCTCTCTAGTCTGTTCTTCATACTTAACTTGCTTCCAGCTATGAAGTTGTTGGAGAGAGTTCATAAACTGTTCTATCCTGAAGTGAATTTGCAAGAAATATTACTCAAAGATAAAATGTAAGATATTTTTTGAATTTGTAATGGCACAGTAAGTAGACCTGTGAGAGCATTTGCCATAAGTTATCCAGGGAAATGGAAACCTTGTGCAGTTGCTGGCTGGCATCAGGAACGGCAACTCTAGAGATTAATTAGCAAACAAAAACTCACAGAGTTTAGTGTTTAAGCCCCTTGAATTTCTCACAAAGCATTATCTCACAAATGTCACTATAAATATAAACAGATATAATAAACATAGTAAAATAAACATAGTAAAATAAAAATTATATACTATGAACAATTCTTGGAAGTCTAATGTCTATCTTCCTATTCAAGAACAGAGATTATATTAAGGAAATATTGTTTGTGTGCATCTGAGTTCTAATCAGGAATATTTCCAGATCTCAATGAAACCTGTTTATTTTATATAATGTTAATAATCAATAAAATAATGATGAGCATAGTTCTTTATTCAGTATTGAACATTTGAATGAGAATTATATAAAGTTCTCATATTTGGCCATATATTAATTTAAGATTTAGGTCATCAAAGATATCAATATATCCTCTATTTTAAAGTACACTGGGATGTTTGTGCTACAGATGAAAAGGATGTTATTATTTTCTTTCTGATGGTTTTCTTCTCTTTTTACTAAGTTACATTTTACGGGCAGTATTTGAGAAATAAGAAAATATAGAAAAATATCAATGTTTCCATACCCAAATCCTGATTGGAGAGAGCTGGTCTTCCAGGAGTGTTGTCACTCATAAGCTCACAGGTAAGATTACTACTTTTGCTTCAATAAATGTCCAAAATGGGACCTGTCAGGGGTGCACAGGGCATGGGAAGTACAGAGTAGGTGGACAAGATCATCCCAGTCTCCATCAGTACCCTAGATATAACCCTGTAACATACAACTCTGTAAAGTCATGGAGAGACCAGGTCTCCAAAGAATGCTGAAACATCTAAGATAAGAGGCTCAAAGTCACATGGGAGGGACAAGCTCTAGTCTGAGACAACAAGACCAAGTAACACCAGAGTTAACCAAATGGAAAGAGGCATCACTACTACCTGAGCAATAGAAGCAAGGCTATTTCCATGCTACATTTTGTTATACATATACTTTATGATCATTATAAATAGTAAGATTTAAATTTATACAATCAAACTTTAAAAAAATCTAGTACTGAAATAATATATTCATATAATTATTTGTTAAAATATTTTTAATAATCTGTACATGTATCTCTGATTTTTTAAAAAAAATAAAGTTGTAAGAAAAAAAAGAAAGCAGGGAAGACTTTAGAATACAGAGGCACAGGGAAAATTTTCCTGAACAGAACACCAATGGCTTGTGTTCTAAGATCAAGAGTCAATAACTGGGACTTAATAAGATTGCAAAGTTTCTATAAGGCTAAGAACACTGTCAAGAAAACAAAACAGCAGCCAACAGATTGGGAAAAGTTCTTTACTAATATCACATCTGATAGAGGTCTAATATCTAATATATACAAAGAACTCAAGAAGTTAGACCCCAGAGACTCAAACAATCCTATTAAAAATGGGGTACAGAGCTAAACAAAAAAAAAAAAAAAAAAAAAAAAAAACTCAATCGAAGAATATTGAAAGGCCAAGAATCTCCCAAAGAAATGCTTGACATCCCTATTCATCAGGGAAATGCAAATCAAAACAGCCCTAAGAATCTACTTCGCATGACTCAGAATGACTAAGATCAAAATCTCAAATGACAGCAGATGCTTGTGAGAATCTGGAGAAAGAGGAATACTCCTCAACTGTTGGTTGGGTTGTAAGTGACTACAACCACTCTGGAAATCAGTCTGGTGGTTCCTCAGATAATTGGACATATTCCTGCCTGAAGGCCCAGTTATTCCACTTCTGGACATATACCCCAAAGATGCTTCAATATACAATATACATACATGCTCCACCATGTTCATAACAGCCTTATTTATTATAGTCATAAGATGGAAAGAAGCCAGTTGCCCTTCAGTAGATGAATGGATACAAAAATTGTGGTATATTTACACAATGGAGTACTACTGAGCTATTAGAAATTAACTTTATGAAATTCCTAGGAAAATGGATATATCTGGAGAGTATCATTTTGAGTGAGGTAACCCAGTCACAAAAGAGCAGACATCATATGCAGTCACTAATTAGTGGATCCTAGCCCCAGAAAGCTCTAAATACCCAAGAAAAAACTCACAGACCTTATGAAGCTCAAAAAAGAAAGGCCAAATAGTGGAAACCTCAGTTGCTTTTAGAGAAAAAACAAACAAACAAAAACAAAAAAAAACCAATATTGTGTATATATAACACCTTCTCAGAGTGGGGTACACCTATACTTTAAATCATTAATAACTCAAGAGTTAAGAAGATAGCCTTGAGGAAATTTTAGTGTTTAAAACTCATTATGCTTAATCTTTACACACCAAGAAAACTTGGACTATTTCTATGTTATGTTTTGTTTTACATGTACTCTATGCTCATTGTAACTAGTAAGATTTCAATGCATGCTATCAAATCTTTGAAAAAATTAAGTACTGAAAAAATATATTTGTATAGTTTTAACCAAAATGCTTTTAAAAATTCATACATGTATCGCAGTTTTTCTTTTTTAAAAAAAAATAAAGCTGTAAGAAAAAAGGAAGAATGAAAGAAAATCTACTTGGCATCATCAGAATGCAGCATTCTCTCACCACCATCCTGGATATCCCAATACAGCAGAAAAACAAGATTCAGATTTAAAATCATGCCTCATGTTGATGAAAGAAGAATAAACTGAGAATTCACAACAATGGAATCTTGAATGTTTAAGAAGCACTGAAAGAAATGCTAAAAGTCCTTACTGATTGGAGAAATGAGAATCAAAATGACTCTGAGATTATATTTTACAAAAATCACAGTGGCTAAGATCAAAACCTCAGGTGACAACATATGTTGTTGAGGATGTGGAGAAACAGGAACACTTCTCAGTT
Organism: Micromys minutus; assembly: GCF_963924665.1. Classification (NCBI taxonomy): domain Eukaryota; kingdom Metazoa; phylum Chordata; class Mammalia; order Rodentia; family Muridae; genus Micromys; species Micromys minutus. The sequence goes on from NC_137974.1 coordinate 37,838,510, forward strand.
GTTGGTGTGATTGCAAACTGGTACAACTACTCTGGAAATAAATTTGGATTTTCCTCAGCAAAGTGAAAATTGATTTACCTAAAGACTCAGCAATAACACTCTTGGGAATATAACCAAAAGATCTCGCACCACACTATGCCACAGGGGAATGTGTTCCACTCTGTTCTTAGCTGCCTTATTTTTGAGAGCCAGAAGCTGGGAACAACCCAGATGTCCCATGACAGAAGAATGGATACATAAAATGTGGCACATTTACACAAAGGAATATAATTCAAGCATTAAGAACAAGGGCATCCTGAGTGTTGCAGGCAAATTGAAGGAACTAGAAAATATCATTATGAGTGAGCTAACTCAGACCCCAAAGGACATGCACTGTATGAACTCACTAGTATGTTATTAGCCACACAAAAAAATTACAAAATACCCAAGAGTGTCCACAAAATTCAAAAAGGTAAACCAGCTGAAGGGCCCAAATGAGGATGCCTCAGTACCACTTGGGAAGGAGAAGAAAGAAACCAAGGTGGGAGAGGGGCCTTGGAGGGAAAGAGGACTGGAGCTGGAAGGTAAGGTGGGGATGGGGGATGATCTAGTATTGGGTGGGGAAAAAGGACTGAAGCTCTGAGGGCTGCCAGAAAGAATATAAACAGGTGACCTCAGGAGACAGGATGTTGGGAGGGGGGAATCCTCTAGAGTGTACCAGAGTGCTGAAAGGTAAGATCTCAAAGTGGATCTTACAGTGGGGAGCAGGAACATGTAGAGCTCACATTCAGCAGAAAGACAGGGCATCAAGTGATGGCAGGGGTTGCTATTCTACAGTCAAAACTGTGACCCATAATTGAAATTAAAAAAAAAAAAAAAAAAAAAAAAAAAAAAAAAAAAAAAAAAAAAAAAAAACCTGCAGGGATGGAAATGAAGAAGATCCAGAGGAAAAGAAGGTCTAGGCCCAAATGGGAATCCAGCTCAAGCAGAGGCCCCTAGGCCAGACACTATCACTCAGGCTTTGGAGTGCTCACAGAAAGGGATCTATTATGACTGCTCTCCTAAAGACCCAACAAACAGCTAGAAAAGTCAAATGCAGATATTTGTACCCAACACACTCTGTGGGGTTGAATGAGGGAAATGCTGGAGGAAACTGAGGAATAGGATGACCCTGTAAGAAGAACAGCAGTCTCAGTTAACCTGGACCCCCAAGATCTCTCACACACTGGATAACTAACCAGGCAGCAAACACCTGCTCATGTGAGTCCCCCCAACACACATAGCTGAGGACTCTACAGTCTGGGATCAGTCAAAGAAGATGCACTTAACCCTCAAGGAACTGAAAGCCACAAGAAGTTTAGAGGTCTGGTAAGGATGGAAGGGTGGGGACATCCTCATGAAGATAGGGGCACAGGGAATAGGTAGGAAATATGGAATTGTGGTAGATCAGCTGTGGAATAAAGTATTGACTGCAAAAAGAAAAGAAAAAGAAAAAAATATGAAAAGAGGACATAAACTACTCCCTTAAAGACATAGAGGTTATCATAGATAAACAGGTAGAATCTCATAAAGAACTCATAAATACTTTAAAGAAACACAGGAAAACACACACACACAAACACACACACACACACACACACACACACACACACAAAATGGTGTAGGAATTGAACAAAACTATGCAGGATATAAAAATGAAAACAGTAACTATAAAGAAATCACAAACCTAGAGAGCGACAAACAAGATCATGAGTTATAGATGAAAACATCACCCTCAGAATAAAAGAGATAAAAGAGAAAATCTCAGGTGCAGAGGATACTATAGAAAACATTCACACAATATTTACAAAAAAATGCAAAATGCAAAAAGCACCTGGCCAAAATCGTTCAGGAAATCCAGGACACAATGAGAAGCCAGACCCACAAATAATAGGTATAAAAGAGATTAAAGATTCCTGACTTAAATGGAATATTTCCAAACAAATATGATTACATGTAGTACAAGGTGATACAAAGTAGGGCTACCATCTAGAATATATTAAATATAAAATTTAAAAATTGAATAATGAGAACAAATTAAACATTTTTTAATATCATTGAAGAACAAGCTTAGTAAAATCCAAGTTCTTGCCTACTTGTCCTATATACTATTACAGCACAGTGACTAAACTATTATCTGAAATATAATTAGTACCACAAATGGCCAAATCAATAGTTTGTTTATGTAAAGAATAGAATGTATGCAGTCACAGATGTTAAGTATGTATTTTCTGTTGATCCACAACATAGTTAACTCAAAAGCATAACATATGTTTAAAATGCTGAAATCTTAACATTTTGAATAGGAGCTACTTGAAATGAAGATTAACTTGATTTAAAAAAAATGAAGTCATGTATAGAGAAAATGTTCTCATGTGGTATTCAATATGCTCACTTGTATTTCTATAAAAGATTTTATAGGACATGTGGGGCTTCCTCAAATTCTACCATGTTTGGGCCAAAGGACATTGTATTACATACCAAAGTGTGAGAAACTTGTGGTTTCCTTTGTGGGCTAAACATATGTATTGAGTTGTAAAATTTCTGGCATTAATGACAGGTATGACTAATAACAATAGAGTAGTTACAGGATTAATAGTTAGACATATGCACAAAGATAATCTACAGTAATAATCAAAGATATAAGGCAGTAAACACAGAGAAAATTATCTCAAAGTGTATTGTTTTGTAAGTTGTTGGGAAAAGAAGCTTATTTACATTCTTATGGTGCTGGTGTAATGTATGATAAATATATGCTATACATAAGCAAGAGGAGAACAGGTCACACAAGCGAGGATTTAGCATGGCTCTGTGCTCATATACTGCCTCCTTGAACACAAACATACAGACTATTCCCTGAGGGCTCTCAATGTACAGTGAGTGATCAAGTTCTAAACACATTATTTTTCACAACTCCTTTCTTGACTCCTCATGGAGTTCATATGAGAATGCCTTATTTACTGTTCTGTTGCTGTGAAAGCCATGCCGTTGCGAAGGCACCTTATCCAGGAAAAATGTTTAACTGTGGGCATGCTTACCATTTTAGAGGTTTAGCTCATGATCATCATGGTAGGAAGCATGGTACCAGACAGGCCGTCATGGTGCTATAGCAGTAGCTGAGATTCACATCTGAACAGGAAGAAGTAGGCAGAGAGTGAGCAAAAAATGGCCTGCTTGGGAGTTTTGAAAGCTCAGAGCCCATGCCACACCACAGGGACACATTTCCTCTAACAATGGCATCTTTCTTAATATTTCTTAAAAAATTCTGCCAACTGAAAGCTAAACACTGACATATATGAAACTGTGAGGTACGTTTTTACTCAAATCACCGGAGTGACTTAGGTCTTCATTGAAGCCCATGACTGTGAATGCATATCAACTCCATAGTCACATAGAACCATGCTTGTCTTCCTTTTGTCTATTGTTTCAAAGACATCTTGCCATCTCTTTATCACTTTTCTTCTTCAGTAATTAATCAACTTATAGTAATCAAAATTCTTTAAATATAGAAAATTATTCTCTTATTTGTCGTGTGTTTTTTGGCTATATGTTCCATAGCCTTATAACAATAAGCAGTTTCACTAACACCTTGCTTATCACTGTTGACTTTCCTTTTATGCTGTATGGAAATATACCTATGATCTAATTCTATGGGTCATTTTGTTCTCACTAAAGCACAGTCACTTTGTTGTATATTTTAATAGAGTCTAGGTCTATGAAAGCCACACTTTGCAGCCAGGTACATCATAACAGCCCTAGAATCTGTTGAATTAAGATTCAAATTCATTTCTAAATCTGAGAAAGGAAAGAATGCTTCCAAAAGTTTATTTAAAAGGTAATGTAAATGAACAACACCTCATCAGAGTATTAATAAAACATGAGGTTGTCAAAAACTGTATAACAAAAAATCTGGCTGTATTTTAATAAATTATAAATCTGACTCTTTCCAAACAAAATAATGATTTTTCAATAGTTGTCCTGGTTATATAATCAAAGTAATCATAGAGTGATGAAACTTGACTTGGGTATACTCTAGAGAATATCTGCTGCAAGCAAAGAATAAGTAATAGTGAATGTCACAATAAATTGCCTGAACATAGAAACTAAAGAGAGATCATTTAGATCACAAAACTCATTGATCTCCTTTGGCATTTAGCACAATGAGAAGTAATGTACTAGATATTTAGGGTTTCCTGGATTCTATGGTCTATCTAAATTTCAAAGTCAATATTTTAGACTTGATAATATAAAAAGTTGTTATATATTACTTTGTAATCAAAATGGCATTTTCATTGTTATCTGTGAGCTTCAAATATCTCCTTTGGGATTCTCCAAAAAAGATTCAATTTCACTAGGACAAAATGCATTTGAACATAGGTAGCATAAATAAAGGGGAGAAAAAAATATTTCCAGAAGAATCAGGAAAGGTAGTAGTGAATTGAATCTTTGCTATAGAAATTGTCAATATATAAAATCCATATTTTCTTAAATCCTGGCCTGGTAAAAACAATAGGCCCACATGACAGATTTTAAGTTTCATAAATAAATATAAACATGATCTATATTTCTAATATAACAAAACTATTTTACTTATAACAGAATTTTGCCTATTAAAACATGTAGCTCATATAATGCCCATTTCACATAAGAAATGTATAATTATGTCTTAAAAAAATATTGGTATGCCTTATAATACATTTGTTCTCAAAAGTATGTACTTAAATTATATCTGTTATATCTATGATATTCATTTACAATGTAAGTCATAATGTGCCTTTATTATATTAAACTATATATTTTTAGATGAGTACAAGTCTTACTAAAAGCATACACATCATAATAAAATATTATATGATTTTCTACTAATTACAAGTTCCATCTGTCTGCATCTTGAATGCCTAAAATTATTTTTTTAAATATGTTCAACTGACAAATTTGCTCATTTGACTCATATTAAATTATATATATTTTATGCCTGTACTTTTTGTTCAAAGTCCCAGGTCTCTCTTTGTAAACTATTTTTACTCACTCTCCTGCTTTTTGAATAACTAAATTTTTGTAAATCCTATTGTGTTCAGGTAGTACTCTGTCCAATTTTCTGAGGAATCGCCAGACTGATTTCCAGAGTGGTTGTACCAGTTTACAACCCCACCAACAGTGGGGAAGTGTTCCTCTTTCTCCACATTCTTGCCAGCATCTGCTGTCAGCTGAATTTTTGATCTTGGCCAATCTGACTGGTGTGAGGTGGAATCTCTATCTGAAGACACAGTTATTCCACTTCTGGGCATATACCCCAGAGAAACTCCAACATACAACAAAGCCACATGCACCACAATATTCAAGGAAGCCCTATTTATAATAGCCAGAATCTGGAAGAAACCCAGATGTCCTTCAGTAGATGAATTGATACAAAAATTGTAGTATATTTACACAATGGAGTACTACTCAGCTATCAGAAATAATGACTTTATGAAATTCTTAAGAAATGATCTAGAAAATATCATCCTGAGTTAGGTAACCCAGTCACAAAAAAAAAAAAAAAAAAAAAAAAAAAAAAAAAAAAAAAACCAGACATAATATGCAGTCACTGAAAATTGGATACTAACCCCAGAAATCTCTGATCACCTCAGAAACAACTCACAGACTGTATGAAGTTCAAGAAAAGAGGGAAAAGAAGAGAAAAGAAAAAAAAAAAAAACATTATGTTTATTCCTTACACACCAAGAAAACTTTGACTAATTCCGGGTTGCATCCTGTTTTACATGTACTGTATACTCATTGTATCTAGTAAGATCTTAATGCACACTATCAAACCTTTAAAAAAAAAAAAGCCAAGCACTGAATAAAATGTATTCATATACTTTCATGCAAAAATGCTTAAAATTTGTACATTTATCTTTGTTTTTAAAAATAAAGTTATTAAATAAAAAAATAATTTGTATAAGATCAGGAAATTACAGATATTAGCCCTTAGCAGCCCCTAAAATTTGAAAGTTCAGTATTGCTTTAAAATTCTAAGAACAAAAATTTGAGCATTTAAATATAAATATAGCCACCAACTTAATGTTACCCATCACAGTATAACACTAAAACATTGTAGAAACTAGTAACAGAAAGAATATTTAATAATAAATTACTATGGAGAATGAGTAAAACATCTTTAAATAATATATATATATATATCATAAATATAATCATATGAGCTATCTTGCAGTAAATTTAAGAAAAATTTTACTTTGTGAAAATCTATGGGTGAGTAAAAACATTAAGTAAAATGATTATTACTGCAAGAAATGTGTGTGATAAAATTATCTGAAGTCTGCTACTGGATAAGAAATGATCATTATTCTTTATTCCTTCACAGATCCGGAAACAAAATTATTCACAGGTGGATATACAGAAGCCGAGTTTGAAGCAGACTGAAGCAAAGGCCATCTAGAGACTGCCCCACCTGGAGATCCAGCCCATATTCAGCCATGAAACCCAGACACTATTGCTGATGCCAATAAATACATGCAGACTGGGGTCTGATATAATTGTCCCCTGAGAAGCTCTCCCAGATCATGACAAATACAGAGGTGGACACTCATAGCCAACCAATAAACTGAGAACTGGGTCCCAATGGAGGTGTTATATAAAGGATTGAAGGAGCTGAGGGGGTTTCCAGTCTCCTCAGAGATTGTTGGTGTTTTTGAAGAGTCCCCATGTAGGTCAATTTCTCTGGGTCTCATAGTGGAAAATGACATTCAAAGACATATTGAAGCATTTATTCAGAGAGTTTGAACCTTCAATAGTGCTGATTTAAAGGAACAAAAATTCTCTTTCTAAGATTTAAGAAAAGAAAACAAAATAAACTGTGGGTTGGGCTTTATTGATTGACCAAGTTCCAGTAGAAGGACACAAATGTATATGTGGTACAAAATATATTTCATGGTTAAAAATCAAACAGAAAAGACACAAAGTTAGGTAATTAGGGAAGCAGCAGCAACCAAGGGTAAAGGCAGGAGAATTGAGATAGGGTTGAATATAGTGAAAATTCCTTCCAGTACATTTTTTTAAATTATAATGAAAATTTTCAACATACTGCCATAGAAATAGAAAATAATAGTCTGGTTTATAACCTGAGAAACAAAATCCTTAGATTTTACTTACTAATTATTTTGGTATTGGTGGCTAAGTGTGTTGTGTGCATTCATTGGTATGCACTTCTTCTCATACATATGATCCTGATGTTAGTTGATTCATTCCTTTTACCACATGCATTTGTTGATTAAACTCAGATCATCAAGCATGGCCACAAGTGCTCTTACAAGCTGAGACATTGATCCTTTTAAGTTCTAAAGTCAAAATGGTAAATATTAAAACATATGTAAAACAGAGTAACTGAGGTGGCTCACAATAAAAAATATGTGGTGCTAAGTTTAATGATCTGACAAATCAACAGTTTGAGTGAAATATAATGTAAATGTCTGTTAGATCCATTGATTCCTAATGTCTGCTAGATTTATTCTCTGTTTAGTTGCTGTCTGGCTAATGTATCAATTGTTGAGAGTGAGGTGTTGAAGTCTATAGCTATTGGTGTGTGTGGTTCGATACAAGATTAGCTTTAGCAATATTTTCTTACAAATGTGGGTGCGCTTGTGTTTTCAGCATACATGTACAGAATTGAAATATCATCTTGGTAGATATTTTATTTGATGCATACAAAGTGTTCTTCACTGCATCGTTTGAGGTTGGTTTAAATTTATCTTATTAGATATTAGAATGGCAACTCTAGTTTGCTTCTTGGATCTGCTTGCCTAGAAACTGTTTTTCTAGCCCTTTACTTCAAGGTACTATTTTTCTTTATTGCTGAGGAATGTTTCTTTTTTGTAGCAGAATGGTGGATCATTTTTCACATTTATTCTTTTAGCATTTCATTAGAGAATTGAGTCCATTGATGTTGAGAGAGCTTAATGAAATGTGATAGTTAGCTACTGTTGTGTTGAAGTTGGCGGTATATTTCTCTGTGTGTGTGTGTGTGTGTGTGTGTGTGCGTGTGTGCCCACGCTCGCACAAGTGCACACCTGTGTTTATTATGTGTTGTTCCCTTTTTTTGCTGGTACGGAATTACATAATTTCTGTGTTTTCTTGGATTTAGTCATCTTCCTTGGGTTGGAGTTTTCCTACTAGTAAATTCTGTAGTAATGAATTTGCAGAAAGGTAGAGTTTTAACTTTATTTCTCCTGAAATATCTTGCTTTCTCCATCTATGGTGACTGAGAATTTCACTGGTTATAGTAGCTTAGGTTAGCATCTGTTGTTTTTTTTTATAGAGATCGTCTCGGACCTTCTAGCTTTTACTGTCTTTTAAGAAGCTTAGTATAGTTCTTATAGGCTTACTTTCTATGTTACCTGATATATTCTCTTTTCTAATTGTAACATTCTTTCTTTGTTCTTTATATTTGTATTTTAATTATTATGTACCTGGAGGGTTTTCTTTTCTGATCAGATCTAATTGCTGTGTTATAAACTTATTATATGTTAAGCAACTCTTTCTTTATGTTGGAAAAGTCTTCTTCTATGATTTGGTTGAATGTATTTTCTGAGTCTTGTAGCTAGAACTCTTGATCTATTTCTACTATAATTTTTACATTAAGTCTTTTCATGACATCACAGTTTTACTGAATGCTTCGTGTCTGGAAGATTTTCAGATTTAACTTTTGCTTTAACTAATATATTAATTTCTTCAGTTGTATCTTCTACACCTGAAATTCTCATTTCCTGTATTCAACTGGTAATGCTCACATATCCGCTTCCTGATCCCTTTCCTTGGATTTTCAACTGCTGGTTTTCCTCAGTTTGCATTTTCTTGAATGCTTACATTTCCACTTTAAGGTCTTGTACAGTTTATTTCTTTCATTTACCAATTTAATCTTATTTTCCTGTAATTTATTTTTTTGGCATTGGATTTACTTCAACTTCAAATAGTCTGTGAGTTGTTTGGGGGTGTTCAGAACTTTCTATTGTTAGTATCCAATTATCAGTGACTGTATATTATATCTGTTCTTTTGTGACTGGGTTACCTCGCACGAGATGATATTCTCTTGATGCACTCATTTTCTTAAGAATTTCATAAAGTCCTTGTTTCTGATAGTTGAATAGTACATTGTTGTGTAAATATACCACAATTTTCATATCCATTCATCTACTGAAGGACATCTGGGTTCTTTCCGGCTTCTGGGTATTATAAATAGGGCTTCCATAAAAATTGTGGTGCATGTGTCTTTACTCTATGTTGGAGTGTCTCTGGGGTATATGCCCAGAAGTGGAATAACTGTGTCTATAGGTAGTATTATTTCCAATATTCTGAAGAAGCACCATATTGATTTCCAGAGTGCTTGTACCAGTTTATAACCCCATAAAGAGTGGAGAAGTGTACCTCTTTCTCCACATGCTAGCCAGAATCTGCTGTCATCTGAATTTTTAATCTTATTCATTGTGACTGGTGTGAGGTGGAATCTGAGGGTTGTTTTGATTTGCAGTTCTCTGATGACTATGGATGTCAAGCACTTCTCTAGATGCTTCTCAGCAATTCAATATTCCTCAATTGAGAAGGTTTTGTTTAGCTCTCTATCCCATTTTTTAATAGAATTGTTTTATTCTCGGGTGTCTGACTTCTTGAGTTCTTTGTATACCTTGGATAGTAGGCCTCTATCAGATGTGAGGTTGTTGAAGATCTTTTCCCAATCTGTTGGCTGCCATTTTGTTTCCTTGACGGTGTCCTCAGCCTTAAAAAAACATTGCAATCTTTTTAAGTCCCATCCGTTGATATTTTGCCTAGTTTCTTTTCTAATAAATTCTGAGTACCTGGTTTAATGTGGAGATCTTTGATACACTTGCACTTGAGCGTTTTATAAGGAGATAACATAGAGTCTATTTTCATTCTTCTGCATTCTGAGTGACAGTTGGACCAACACCATTTGTTGAAGAGGCTGTCCTTCTTCCACTGAATGATTACAGCTCCTTTGTCAAAAATCAAGTGACCATATATGTGAGGGCTCATTTCTGGATCTTCTATTCTATTCTATTGATCCAAGTGCATAGCTCTGTACCAGTACCATGCAGTTTTTACCACAAATGCCTTGTAATATAGCATGAGGTCAGGGATAATGATTCTCACAGATATTTTCTTGTTGTTGAGGATGGATTTCTCTCTTCTAGGTCTTTTGTTTTTTCAGATCAAATTGCATATTTTTCTTTCCAACTCTATGAAGAATTGGGTTGGAATTTTGAAGGTGATTTCATTGAATCTGTAGATAGCTTTTGGTAAGATGGTTATTTTTATGTTGATCCTTCCAAGACATGTGCGTGGGAGATCTTTCCATTTTCTGAGATCTTCCTCAATTTCCTTCTTTAGAGATTTGATGCTCTTGTCATACAGGTCCTTCATGTGCTTAGTATTTCATGTTGTTTGTGACTATTGTGAAGGGTATCTTTTCCTGAATTTCCTTCTCTGCATGTTTGTCCTTTCAGTAGAGGAAGGCTACTGATTTGTTTGAGTTAATTTTATATTCACCCATTTTCCTTAACTTGTTTATCAGCTGTGGAAGTCCTCTGGTGGAATTTTTGGGATTATTCATGTACACTATCATGTCATCTGCAAGCAGTGACATTTTTCCTTCTTCCTTTCCAATTTGTATCCCTTTGATTTCCTTTTGCTGTTTAATTCCACTGGCCAGGACTTCCAGTTCTATTTTGAATAGGTTGGGGGAGAGTGAGCATCTTTGTCTACTCCCTTATTTTAGTGGGATTGCATTAAATTTCTAAATGTTAAGTTTGGTGTTGCCTACTGGTTTGCTGTATATTGTTTTTATTATGTTCAGGTATTTGCCTTGGATTCCTGTTCTTTCCAAGACTTTTAACATGAAGGGGTGTTGAATTTTGTCAATTGTTTCTCAGCATCTAGTTAGATGACCTTGTGGCTTTTTCTTTGAGTTTGTTTATACTGTGAATTAGGTTGATGGATTTCTGTGTATTAAAATTCCCTGCTTCCCAGGGATGAAGCCTACTTGATCATGATGAATGATCATTTTGAAGTATTTTTGGATTGGCTTTGCAATGATTTTCTTGAATATTTTTGCATCAATGCTCATAAGTGACATTAAACTGAAGGTAACTTTCATTGTAGGGTCCTTGTGTAGTTTAGGAAAGAGGGTTATTATGGGCTCAACAAATGAGTTATGTATGTTCCATCTGACTCTAATTTGAGGAATAGTTTGGATAGTATTGGTACTAGTTTATCAATAAATATCTTGTAGAATTCTGCACTGAATTAATCTGGAGCTGGGCTTTGTTTGGTTGGGAGGCTTTTGATGGCTGCTTCTATTTCTTTAGGTGTTATGTGATTATTTAGATGGTTTATGTGGTCACGGTTTAACTTTAGTATCTGATATCTGTCTAGGAATTTCTGCATTTCCTCCTGATTTTCCAGATTTGTTGCATATAGAATTTTGTAGTAGGATCTGATGATTTTTTGGATTTCCACAGTTTCAGTTGTTATGTCTCCACTTTCATTTCTGATTTTGTTAATTTGCATACTCGCTCTTTGCCCTCTAGTTAGTCTGGCTAAGGGTTTATCAATTTTGTTAATTTTCACAAAAAAACAGCCCTTGGTTTTGATGATTCTTTGAATGGTTTATTTTTTTTTCTGTTTGGTCAATATCTGCTCTGAGTTTGATTATTTCTTGCTGTCTACTCCTCTTGGGTGCATTTGCTTTCTTTTATTCTAGAGCTTTCAACTATGCTGTCAAGTTGCTAGTGTATGCTCTCTCCAGTTTGTTTTTGGAACACTCAGAGCTATGAGTTTTCCTCTCAATACTGTGTTCATTGCATCCCATAGGTTTGTGTTTTCATTTTCATTAAATTCTAGAAAACCCTTAATTTCTTTATTTCTTCTTTGACAATTCTATGGTTTAATAGAGCATTGTTTAGTTTCCATGTGTATCTGGGCTTTTTGTTGTCTTTGTTGTTATTTAAGACAAGCCTTAGACCATGGTGATCTGAGAGGATTCGTGGGATTATTTCAATTTGTTTTTTATATGTATTGAGGCTTGTTTTGTGACTGATTATATAGTCAATTTTGGAGAAGGTGCCATGAGGTGCTGAGAAGTTGTATTCGTTTATTTTAGGATAATATGTTCTGTAAGTGTCTTTTAATTCTAATTGGTTCATAACCACTTCTATTTCCACTGTGTTATTGTTCAGTTTCTGTTCCCATGATCTGTACATTGAAGAGAGTGGGGTGTTGAGGTCTCCCTTTATTATTTTGTTGGCTTAAATGCATTTTTTAGCTTTAGTAGGGTTTCTTTTATGAATATGGTGTTCTTGTGTTTTGAGTATATTTGTTAAAGATTGAGAGTTCTTCCTGACTAAATTTTTCTGTAATGAGTAAAAAGTGTCCCTCCTTATCAATTTGATAACTTTTGGTTTAAAATCTACTTTATTGGATATTAGAATGGCGAATCCTGCTTGGTTCTCCTGGCTGTTAGCTTGGAAGGTTTTTTCCAAACCTTTTATTCTGAGATAGTGTCTGTCTTTGTCTCTGAGATGAGTTTCCTGTATGCAGTAAAATACTGCATTGTGTTTATGTATCTGGTCCATTAGCCTATATCTTTTTATTGGGAAATTGATTCCATTTATATTAACAGATATCAAGGAATAGTGGTTGCTGTTTCCTGCTATTTTTACTTTTGGAGGTAGAATTGTGCCTGTGTGTCTTTCTTCTTTTGGTTTTCGTGCTTAGGTTTTTTTTTTTTTGTTTTGTTTTGTTTTGTTTTTACTAGGATACACTTTCCTTCCTTGTATTGGGTTTTCCACCTATAATTCATTGTAGTGCTGGGTTTGTGGTCAGATATTGTGTAAATTTAGTTTTGTCTTAGAATATTTTGGTCTCTTCATCTATGGTGATTGAGAATTATGCTGGGTATAGCAGTTTGTGCTGACTCTTGTGTTCTCTTATGGTCTGCATGATATCAGTTCAAAATCTTCTAGCTATCACAGTATCTGTTGAGAATTCAGGTGTGATTCTGATTGGTCTGTCTTTATATGTTACATGACCTTTTTCCCTTACTGCTTTTAGTATTGTTTCTTTGCTTTAGGTACTTGGGATTTTGACTATTATGTGTTGGGTGAATTATTTTTTTTTTCTGGTCCACTCTATTTGGAGTTCTGTAGGCTTCTTTTATGCTCATTCTCATCTAACTCTTAAGGGTAGGGAAGTTTTCTTCTACGATTTTGTTGAAAATATTTACTGTGCCTCTTAGTTAATATTCTTCTCCCTCTTCTATTCCTATGATTCTTAGCTTTGGTCTTCTCATTGTGTTCTGGATCTTCTGGACATTTTAGGTTAGGAGCATTTTGGTTTTTGCGTCTTCTCTAAATGTTTTATCTATATTTCCAATCTTGTCTTCGACCCCCAAGATTATTTCTTCCATCTCTTGTAGTCTGTTCGAGATGCTTGCATCTGTAACTCTTGATTTTTTTTTTTTTTTTTTTTTTTTTTTAGGTTTTCTACCTCTAGGGTTGTCTGATTTAGTGTTTTCTTTATTGTTTCCATTTCCATTTTAAATTCTATCTTTAATTCCTTCATCTCTTTGTTTCTGTTTTCTTCTAGTTCTTTGATTTCTTTCAGTGTTTTCCTTGTTTCTTCTTTAAAAGCTTCTATTTCCTAATGCTTTTCCTTCCTTTCCTGTTTAAGGATCACTATCCTCATCTTGAGGTATGATTTGGGTCTGAATCTTCTGTCTCTGGAGTGTTTGGCATTCTGCTGTTTCCTGTGATGGGAGAACTGGGTTCTGGTGTTGTGAGGTTGTTTCCCTTGGGTAAGTTCTTTTGCTTTGCTCTTGTCATCTTATTGTTTGTGATTATATGTAGTCTTGTTGTCAGTGATTGGTTGCTGTCTGTCCCTTTTACATGGCCTGTGTCTTTGGATCTCTGCTCTTCATGGTGGCAGATGGCATCACAGTCTCATTAGGCCTGTGTCCCTGGATCTCTGCTGTTCCTGGTGCTGAAGGTATATTCTTATGTTTTAGGATAAAGTGTTCTATAGATGTCTGTTAAATCCATTTGATTGATAACTTCTGTTAGTTTTATGCTTTTACTCTTAAGTTTCTGCTTAAATGATCTATTGATAAGAGTGGGACTCCCACTGTTATTGACTGTGGTGAAATACATGATTTGAGATTAAGTAGAGTTTCTTTTATGAATGTGGTTGCACTTGTATTTGGAGCATAAATGTTCAGCACTGAGAGTTCATTTTGATAGATTTTTGCTTTTATAAGTTAAAAATGTCCTTCTTTATCTGGTTTGATAAGTTTTGTATGAAGATCTATGTTACTCGATATTAGAATGGCTATTCCACCTCATTTCTTGGGATCATTTGCTTTTAAATTTTTTCCTAGCCTTTCACTCTAAGGCAGTGTCTGCTTTTGTCATTAAGATGACTTTCCTGTATGCAGGAAAAAGTTAGATTTTGTTTATGTATCCTATCTTATGGTCTATGCCTCTTTGGCAGAGAATCAATTCCATAGATGTTAAATGATTCTAAGGAATAGTGATTGTTATTTCATATAATTTTTGTTGTTAGAGTTAGAATTATGATTGTTTACTTTCCTTCTTTTGATTTTGTTGCAAGAAGATTATATTCTTACTTTTCCCAGGGTGTAGTTTTTCTTCTTGTTTTGGAACTTTCCATATATTATCCTTTGTAGGACAGGTATGTAGACAGATATTATGTAAATTTAGTTTTGTCCTGGAATATTTTGGATTTTTAATCTATGGTAACTGAGAGTTTTACTAGATATAGTAACCTGGGTTGGCATTTGAGTTCTTTTATGGTCTGTCTGATATCTGCCCAGGATGTATTAGGTTTCAGGCTTTCTTTTGTGAAGTCGGGTGTAAAACTTATCGGTCTGCCTTTATATGTTTACTTTTCCTTTTTTACTTAGTGAATTTATTATTTATCCAGGATATCCTGGATGTTTGAGGTTAGGGGATTTTTGAATTTTGCATTTCTCTGACTGTTGTGTCAATGTTTCCTATAGTATCTTCTGCCCCTGAACTTCTCTCTTCCATTTCTTGTACTGATTTTCTTAGGTTTTCTGTCTCCTGGGTTGTGTCATTTTGGAATTTCTTTATTGTTTATATTTTCATTTTCAATTCTTTTATCTGTTTGGTTGTGTTTTGCTGTAGCTCTTTAAGTGATATTTTGTGTTTTTTCTTTAAGTAGTCTCCTGGTTCTCCTGTATTTTGTTAATGGAGTTATTCATGTGTTTCTTGATGCCATATATCATCAACATAAGATATGATTTTATCTCCAAATCTCATTTTTTCTGTTGTTTTGGGATATCCACTACTTGTTGTGATGAGAAAACTGGGTTCTGATGTTGCAAGGTTGTCTTGGTTTCTATTTCTGAGGATTCTGTGCTTGCCTCTTGCCACCTTGTAATCTGTGATGCTCAATTATGCTATTGTCTTTATTTGGAACATGTCTCTCCTGTGTGGGTCTGTGGGCCCAAGGAATAACGAGGGAGAACGAACTTGGGTGTTTAGCTCTCTGTGTATAAGTTTTGGTTTCTGATTACAGTAGGCTCTCTCTGGCTCTGGGCACAGATGAGGGCTGTTTCAGTCTGTTCCCAAGCATCTCTAATATACCTGCTCCCTGAGAATTCCCTATTGTCTCTGCCTAATAGTTAGTGGAGAGAAAGTGGGGGCTCACCTGTGGGTTCAGGTGGGAAAGCACTACTGAGATTCCTCTGGGTGCTTAGCAATCTGAGGGCTGGCTGTGAATTCCTGCTCCCATATATTTTAATTTATGTACAAGAGAACTCATAAATTTACCAATCTTATTTGTTTCAGAAGCCTGAATGCTAAACAAAACATGAATTCATGAATGTGACACTTGTCTAACTTTATCTTGCTGCATAAGCTGCATATGAAGAAAACAGTTATTCCTCCGAAGTCTTTATTCCATATGACTTATCCTCTATTTTCCCCAGTTTATGTCTTTCCTCAGAGAACTGTTGAAGCTATCAGTTCAGCCTGCTGTATCTGAAACCTGTATTTTTGTGGTAGAGATTTCATGTATGTGATCTATTTATGATGGAGACATTCTTTCTGAAGAACAAAAATTTGATGTTGCAATAATCTTGTTTTTCAGGCTATTGGCACAAATCTGAGAGAGAGGTGCTAGAAAGGTTGCTTCACTCAATACTGAAAGGTACATATTATTTTTTCAAATCATTTGCCATTACACTGTATACTTACATAAGTGTAATTATTTTTTAAGGAATTATTTCATGTACTTTTTTATACATTTTACACGATTTCATTTGCATGTCCACAGACCTATTTGTGTCTCTGAATTCAGGTTCTCCCACTTCCACTTTCATATTATCTGCTTTCCTCCAAGTCTACCATCTTCAATAAAGGTTTTTTTTTTTCAATTGTATCATTTAATGAATTTTGTTAAATAGTTCTTAACCATAATATAATAACCTTTAATGAATGAATATTGCAAAGAAGGAACAAATAAATAGAAATGAAATTATAACTAATGAATCAAAAATACACATTTCTACATATGACCAAAGTTATTATAGGTTTACTAATTCAACTTTTTTTTTTTTTCTTGGACTTCACACAGTTGGTGAGTTTTTTCTGGGGCACTCCAAGCCTCTGGGGTTAGCAACCAACTATCAGTGACTGCATATTATGTCTGTTCTTTTGTGACTGGGTTATCTCACTCAGGATGATATTCTCTAGATGCAGCCATTTTCTTAACAATTTGGTTAAGTCATTGTTTCTGGTGGCTGAGTAGTATTCTATTGTGTAAATGTACCACAATTTTTGTATCCATTCATCTACTGAAGGACATCTGGGTTCTTTCCAGCTTCTGGCTATTATAAATAGAGCTGCTATGAACATTGTGGTGCATGTAACTTTGTTGTATATTAAAGTGTCTCTGGGGTATATGCCCAGAAGTGGAATAGCTGGGTCTTCAGGTAGTACTATGTCCAATTTTCTGAGGTATCGCCAGACTGATTTCCAGAGTGGTTGTTTCAGTTTACAACCCCACCAATAGTGGAGAAGTGTTCCTCTTTCTCCACAACCTGGCCAGCATCTGCTGTCATCTGAGTTTTGAAACTTGGCCAATATGACTGGTGTGAGATGAAATCTCAGGGTTGTTTTGATTTGCATTTCTCTGATGGCTAAGGATGTGGAGCACTTTCTTAGATGTTTCTCAGCCATTCGATATTCCTCAATTGAGAACATTTTTAAGAGGGTTCAATAAAGTTTCTTTTCCCCATTTCATTATATTGTTCTCTTGTTACTTGTGCTCTACCTCTATAAAAATATAGAAAATTAGAAATTGGTGTCTACATTTGGAGGAAACATGCTGGGTGTGTTTTTCTTATTCTGAGTTATTTAATAAAATATATTTCAATTTCCATTCAATTTCTTGCAAATTTTTGGCTAATTAAAATTATTTTATCTGTAGGTATCATGGAGAATATTTTTCTCCATATTTTTCAAAAAATTTCAGCAACACATAATTACTTTAAACAAACTAGCATAAGGTTTTTGCTTTTTTCATTGTCTTACATAATGTGACTCTTGATATATCCTAAATATATTCTAAGTGCTTCTCAAAGACATCTGACTATAATAATCATTACCTAGTGAGCAAATAATCTAACACATTTACAAATATAGAGTCAGTTTCCTGGATTTGTCCTTTCTTTTTTTTTTTAACGAATTTATTTTGCAAAACAAAGATAAATGTACAGATTTTAAACATTTTTTGCTTAAAATTATACATTTTTGTCAGTACTGTTTTTTCAGACATTAAAATAAATTTTACATAAAACCATGTGAATATATTTTTTAGTTAGTACTTGATTTTTTTCAAGGGCTTGACAGTATGCATTGAAAACCTACTAGTTACAATAAGCGTAAAGTACATGTAAAACAAAACGCAACATGGAAATAGTCAAAGTCTTCTTGTTTTGTGAATATATGTATATTTTTTGTTTTCTTTATTTCTTGGACTTCATACAGTCTGTGAGTTGTTTCTGGGGGAGTGCAAGCCTCTGGGGTTAGCATCCCACTATCAGTGACTGCATATTATATCTGTTCGGATTTGTCCTTTCTAATTAATCACTCTATACACTTTCAATTTTAGCTATTTAGTGTATTGTTTTATATATTTACTCTATATTTTCAATGACAAATAACATTTTTGTAAATTATGTATCTAAATCTTTTAGATGTTTACTTTCAATAATCTTTTGGAACTCATACTTACTTGGAGAAAATTAATTAAATATATTGTTTTTTCCTAATACGGTGTACATATATATGTAAGTTTTGACACTTAGCTCAAAATATACTTAGAATGTCATAATATATCTGAACGTAAAGCTAGGCACTGTTTTGCATGTTTCATATATGATTTGCATTATATATAATTTTTTATTCATTTCA
Source organism: Micromys minutus (assembly GCF_963924665.1). NCBI lineage: Eukaryota > Metazoa > Chordata > Mammalia > Rodentia > Muridae > Micromys > Micromys minutus. Next base: position 37,857,052 of record NC_137974.1, read on the forward strand.
GAAAAATCAATTTCCATGTCTAGTAAATGCTTACCTGTGGCATTATTTTAAACAATTGTGAGAGAAATATGTGTTATTCTATTTCATTCACTTATATATAACTAATTTGAATCCATATGACCTCTTATAATATTTAAATGGCATCTTGTAAGAATATACTGCTTTATTTTTCTGGTCAACTTGAAGGCAGCTTCAAACTTTTATTAAAATTAGTTCAATTACTTCTTGAGAAATAATAATTTTAGTTAACTTTGTTTTATAATTACATGAAGGATTGATTTTTTTGTCATTTTTTTGGGGGTGGGGGAGGTGGAATATTAGGTGATTACATATTGTTATGAACTTACCACAAATCCAAGTCTGAGACAATTTTTATTTTGGTCTCTTAGTTTTTGCAATGTGCCAGCAGTTAGAAAAAGTTAGTGTGAATGCTATACACCATGGGCATTTCAAAATGCTAAAACATGGAATATTATCTTGGTCAGGTTGTCTATTCCTGCACAAACATCATGAAAAAGAAGCAAGTTAAGAAGGAAATAATTTCTTCAGCTGTTCATCACCAAAGGAAGTCAAAACTGAAACTCAAGAATCTCAGGAAGCAGGATCTGATTCAGAGGCCATGGAGAAATGTTACATACTGGCTTGCTTACCCTGGTTCACTCAGTTTGCTTTATTATAAAAGCCAAGGGATGGCATCACCCCAATAGGCTGGACCCTCCTAATTTAGAAAATGCCTTATAGCTGGATCTCATGGGGGCATTTCCTCAAAAGATGCTCTTTCCTCTGTGATAACTTCACCTTGTGACAAGTTGATACACAAAATTAGACAGTATAGATATCAAGGTCTAAAATTCTTTATACCTGGTGAAGTACTAATTTCTTTTTTATAACTGATGTCATAGAGTTATATCCATATTTTGGAGAAAAGCCCATGCCAGAGTATCTTTAATAATTAAACAAATATTGTTTGAATATGCTCTGCATGGTGACTTAGCCAATCTTGAAATGTCCCACCTCTTAATCTTATTGCATTTATGAATAGCTTTGAGTTCTTCAATTTTGGTGGGATATAATACACAAATCACACAAGCCATCACTCTTCCTATTCACTGATATTCTCTTCTACTTTTATAAATAATTTACAAGACAGATTATCATGTTTTTAGCCTTAGTTATGTAAACAGTTGATCTGATTCAATGTATGTTAAAATGATGCCAATAACTATCATGCTGTTTCTTTTATTCTTGCATTCCTCATTTGGAATCTTCCTCTTATCACTCATTTGTTATTATTATAGACAAGCATCTCTAATATGTTATGTTATATTCTGACATGGGGAATCTGCTTTCTTTGCCTCTCAATTGTTTAGTGTTTTAAAAGTCACTTTTTGATGCTGCATTACTAGTTTTCATAAATTTATTATTAACTATTAGACATCATTTTAAATAAAAAATAATTTTTAAATAAATATAACTATTGTCCAGGACAAAATAGCATATTTCATTTGATACAAGCTTTTTCCTTTATAGATCAATTCTTCACCTAGCTTAAGAATATTAATGATAAATTGTTTTGATTACATTAAATAATGTCAGAGGACTCACTCTAAAACTGAGCAGAATAGTTTGCTGAGATTGTGTGCTAAACTGGAAAGAGTTGGTAAAGTCAATAGAAAATTGTATATGTATATATTCAAGCCCTCTCTGCATTAGTTTATGAATATGACCAGCTCCTTAAAGTTCCTACTGCCTGGATTTATTTGAAAAGATTGGATATAACCTAAAATTTTAAAGTAAAATGGACCATTTAGATAAACAAGTTGTTTGCTAGTGCCTATTACCATAGCAATGAAGGTAAAATTGTAAACACTACCATAATTCAGGAGCCTCTACTTTGATTAGGACAATAGTCATATTTAAACTTCTGACATCAATGTAATTCCAAAGCATATATCTAACATTTCCAAAGCCAATATCTAACAGTTACAAAGTAAATATCTAACTATGACTTCAAGGAAAATGAAATAGTCCCTTATTTCATTTTCCTTGAAATCACATTATCATAACCCATAGAATTTATTTGTACAAATGGGAAAACTCTTCACTATTTTAAAATTTTCTGTAAAAAAGAGTTGCTCTTACCCATATTCATAAAAGAATCTCTACTAAAGCTCAAAAATATGTTGCACCCCACACAATAATAGTAGGAGACCTGAATACCCCAGTCTCATCAATGGACAGATCATGGAAGCAGAAACTGAACAGGGATACAGTGAAACTAGCAGGGGTTATGAAGCAAGTGGAATTAATAGACATCTACAGAACATTCCTTGTTAAAACAAAAGAATACAACTTTTTCTCGGTACCTCATGGCACCTTCTCCAAAACTGACCAGATAGTTGGTCATAAAACAAGCCTCAATAGATATAAGAAAATTGAAATATTCCCATGCATCTTATAAGATCAGCATCAAGTAAGGCTAGACTATAATAACAAAAATGACGACAAAAGGCCCATATACACATGGAAACTAAACAATGCTCTATTAAAAAATAGCATGGTCAAAGAAGAAATAAAAAAAGAAATTAAAAGTTTTCTAGAATTTAAGGAAAATAAAAACACAACATACCCAAACCTATGAGATGCAGTGAAAGAAAAACTGATAAGAAAACTCATAGCTCTGAGTGCTTCCAAAAAAAAAAAAAAAAAAAAAAAAAAACTGGAGAGAGCACACACACACACTAGCAACTTGACAACATTGTTGAAAGCACTAGAACAAAGAGAAGAAAATACACCCAAGAGGAGTAGAAAGCAAGAAATAATCAGACTCAGAGCAAAAACTGACCAAATAGAAAAGAAAAGGAACCATTCATAGAATCATCAAAACAAAGAGCTAGTTCTTTGAGAAAATTAACAACATTCATAAACCCTTAGCCAGATTAACTAGAGAGTATCCAAATTAACAAAATCAGAAATGAAAGTGGAGATATAACAACTGAAACTGAGGAAATTCAAGAAATCATAAGATCCTACTACAAAAGCCTATATTCAACAAAGCTGGAAAATCTGGAGGAAATGGATGAATTACTAGACAGATATCAGATAATAAAGTTAAACTAGGACCATGTAAACCATCTAAATAATTGAATAACACCTAAAGAAATAGAAGCCGTCATCAAAAGCCTCTCAAGCAAAAAAGCCCAGGTCCAGATGGGTTCAGTGCAGAATTCTATCAGATATTTATTGATGACCTAATGCCAATACTCTCCAAACTATTCTACAAAATAGAGTCAGATGGAACACTACCTAACTCATTTTCGAGGCCACAATAACTCTCATTCCTAAACCACACAAAGTACCTACAAGGAAAAGAAATTTTATACCAATCTCACTTATGAACATTGATGCAAAAATATTCAACAAAATTCTTGCAAACTGAATCCAAGAACATATCAAAATGATCATTTGCCATAATTAAGTAGGGTTGGTCCCTGGGATGCAGGGGTGGTTTAATATGCAGAAATCCAACAATGTAATATATCATATAAAAAAACTCAAAAAAAAATGTCATCTCACTAGATGCTGAGAAAGCATTTGTCAAAATTCAATACCCCTTCAGGTTAAAAGTTTTGGAAAGAATAGGAATCCAAGGCAAATATCTAAACATAATAAAAGCAATATACAGCAAACCAATAGCCAACATCAAACTTAACAGTGGGAAACTAAAGTAGTCCCACTAAAATCAGGGACTAGACAAGGCTCCCACTCTTCCTCTACCTATTCACCATAGTACTGGAAGTCCTAACCAGAGTAATTAGACAGCAAAAGGAAATCAAAGGGATACATATTAGAAAGGAATAGTAAATTTATCACTGCTTGCATATGAAATGATAGTGCACATAAGTAACCCAAAAATTCCACCAGAGAAGTTCTACAGCTGATAAATAAGTTCAGCAACGTGGCTGGATATAAAATTAATTCAAACAAATCAGTAGCCTTCCTCTATTCAAAGGACAAACATGTGGAGAAAGAAATTAGGGAAAAGATACCCTTCACAACAGTCACAAACAGTATGAAATACCTTGGTGTAACTCTAACTATGCAAGTGAAGGACCTGTATGACAAGAACTTCAAACCTATAAAGAAAGAACTTGAGGAAGATCTCAGAAAACAGAAAGATCTCCCATTCTCATGGATTGGAAGGATCAACATTGTAAAAATGGCCATCTTACCAAAAGCAATATACAGATTCAAGGCAATTCCTATCAAAATTCCAATGCAATTCCTCATAGAGTTGAAAAAAGCAATGTGCAATTTTATCTGGAATAAAAAAAAAAAAAAAAAAAAAAAAAACGTATAAGAGCAAAATCTATCCTTATAAACAAGAAAACATATACGGTAATAACTATCCCTGACCTCAAGCTATATTACAAGGCAATTGTGTTAAAAACTGCATGCTAATGGTGTTGGTCTAGCTGGCACTCAGCATGCAGAAGAATGAAAATAGACCCTTTTTATCTCCTTGTACAAACCTCAAGTACAAGTGCATCAAAGTTCTCCACATTAAACCAGGTACACTGAAACTATCAAAAGATTAGTTAGGGAAATCTTAGAACCCATAGGCACAGGAGTATATTTCTTGAACATAACACCAATGGCTTGTGCTCTAAGGTCAAATATTGACAAATTGGACTTATTGCGATTGCAAAGTTTCTGTAAGTGTAAGGACACTGTCAAGAAAACAAAATGGTAGCCAACAGAATGGGAAAATATCTTTACCACCCCCATATCTGATAGAGACCTAACATCCAAGGTATAAAAAGAATTCACGAAGTTAGATGCCAGAGAATCAAACAATCCTAATAAAAAAATGTGGTACAGAGCTAAACAAAAAGTTCTCAATTAAGGAATATCAATGGCTGAGAAGCATCTAAGGAAGTGCTCAAAATCCTTAGTTGTAAGGGAAATGCAAATCAAAACAACCTTGATATTCTACCTCATACCATTTAGAATGGCTAAGATCAAATTTCAGATAACAGCAGATGCTGGTGAGGATGTGGAGAAAGATGACCACTTCTCCACTGATGGTTGGATTTAAACTGGTAAAACAACTCTGGAGATCAGTTTGGCTGTTCCTCAGAATATTGGACATAGCACTACCTGAAGACCCCGTTATTCTGCCTCTGGACATATACCCCAGGGATGCTGTAACATACAACAAAGACACAATCACCACAATGTTCATAGCAGCCCTATTTATAATAGCTAGAAGCTGTAAAGAAACCAGATGTCCTTCAGTAGATGAATGGATACAAAAAATACAGGATAAGTACACAATTCTGTACTACTCAGCTATCCAAGTCAATGACTTTATGAAATTCCTAAGAAATGGATGCAACTAGAGCATGTCATCCTGAGTGAGATAACCCAGTCACAAAAGTACAGAAATAATATGCAGTCACTGATAATTGGATACTAGCCCCAGAAAGCTTTGAAAACCCAGAAACAACTCACAGAATATATGAAGCTCAAGGAAAACAAAGGCCAAAAAAAAAAAAGAAAGAAAGAAAGAAAAAGAAAGAAAGCTACAGTCCTTCATAAGGAAAAAAAAAATGTATAGCACTCTCTCAGAGTGTAGTTTAACTGGATGTCAAATCATTAATAATCCAAGAGATAAGATAATATATAGAGTTATATAATTTTATAATTTTTATAATTCTTAATATGGGTGGAGGAGTTATGGGATGTGGAACAGACAGAGGGTGGATCAATAGGGTGATAAAATCTGGACTGTAAAAAAGATTTAATAAAGAAAAATAAATAAAATATTTAATTTTTTATTATTTTATCTTGAATATATTTATTAAAGCTAACATATAATTACCTTAAAATATACATGACAATGCTATAAATATTGATCTGGTGCTTGGGATTTTTTTTAGCCATTGTTAATTTACCTGAATCATGAATATTTACTATGTGAGCCATTCAAGCACTCCAAACCTATCTTATTTGTACTTACCAATCTGTTGCAAAAGTATTTCCACTAGGAGCATTAGGTATTGGAAAATACAATTTTTATCTCTGTTGTTTACATCATTATGGATTCCTACTCCATTTTTATTTGTAAAAATTGGATTAACCTATTTTTTTGTGTTTGTCTATTTTCTTTTATATGTGTGAACAGTTTGCCTGCAAGTATGTTTGTGTGCTATGTGAATGCCTATGATCCAGATATCAGAATAGGGTGTAGAATTCCCTAGAATTAGAATTACAGAGGTTGGGTTGTTAGCTATCATGTGGATGCTGGATTGGAACATAGCCTTTCCAGAAAAGCAATTACTGCTATTAACTCCTGGGGTATCCCCTCTGCATCCAACAAGCTTTTCTTTGAACTCTTAGTACTAGAATTCATGCTTCTGTCTACCTTGCATTCAAAGTATTACTTATTCATAATGGTGTCTTAAACACTTAGTTTGCTAAACCTCAGTGTGTTGGATAAGTAATGTATCTCACCTGTTAATTATATTTATGTTTCTGTTCATGTGATCCTTTAAATGACCAGTAATTATGGTCTAAAATTGGTGTGATTGCATATCAATCTAAAAATTGATTGGGTTTCAGTTCTTGTTATTTAGATAGAAAAAAATCACTAACTTTGAGATGAGGACAGAGATAGAATTTTCAAATTATATATATCATAAGTTGCTTTAATAACTCATGAGAGTTCAACTTTCTCACCATCTAATACCTGTCAACAATCTGTTGTTTGTATACTAGTGTATCTGTTATTTATGCACCTATTTGTTAACCATTTATGTGTCAGTGTGTTCTCATTCACCTCTCAAGTTTCTATAGTCTCTTATCTTTACATCTGTCCACACATTTAACTATTTTTCAAAAGACACCTTCATGTATTGTAATTTCCAGGGAAGAATAATATCCACATTGATTCATTGATTTCTTTTTTTTTTTTATGGAAATATTTTTGTTATGTAGCATTGTCTGGTCTAGAACTCATTTGTTGTTGTTGTTGTTATTTGTTTTATTGCATATTTTATGTATTTACATTACAAATGTTCTCCCTTTTTCTCCCTCTCCCACCCTTTCATCCTCCTCCTGCTTCTATGGAGATGCACCCACTCCCACCCACCTACTCCCAACTCAAGGTGTTGGCATTTCCTTACTAGAAGAGAAGAGAACTTGACTTGTCAAAGGGACCCTAATATCCTTCCCAAGGAACCCAGAGTCAGAACTGGTCATTTCTCCAGTGGAAGCCAGAGAGTCAGGACGTCTCCTAAACTCCCGCTCCCCCCCTGGAAGGACTCTGGAGCAGTTGACATTCTTTTTCATTTCCTTTCGCCATACCATTCCACACAAGGGAGAAGACTTTTTCTGAGACTCATTTTCTCTCTCTTTTCTCCAATTAAATTACCTCAAATCTGTTTACAAAGACGTAAACCACTTATAAGAATTATTTTTGCTCCTCTAAATTTTTAGCATATCTCATAAACTCATACAGAAAACACATTTTACCATTATTTCTACCGTTCATTACCTTTTACTTTTTTCAAAGGTTCTTTCACTGCTGCCCCAAACTTTTCTTCTACATGTGTCTCCCTCCCATCCCCCCCACCCATCCTTCACTGAATCCAGCTTACTGGGTCCACATTGGGGCCCACTGCCTGAGACCTTCTCAGGCAAACAACAGGTTCCCCAGAGTCGGAATGAGGATTGAAAGAAAAAACACAATTTAGTTAAAGTTGCAACATGACTTCGGCCAAACTTGAAGCTGAAGCCTCATGGCCGAAACAAAGCCTGGTATATTCAGTTCTCTTTTTAAATCACTTTAATTACATGCAAAGAGGTAACATCAGTTCTGAGTCTGGAACAAGTAAGTTAACAACCAAAGATCCCATAAACATTTTCTGGAGGCCAGGTGTAAAGATCATGGACAAAAATGGATCAAAAGAGACAGCTGTGCCTACATTCAAGAAATCATCCCTGCCCTGAGCTACATTCCTAAATATCCTGCCTTGAACTACAGATGCGAATGTACTTCCTTCTTAGCTACATTCCTAAGGGCTCTGCCCTGAGCTTCAGATGCAAATATACTTCCCTATAACCTGATCAGGGCATAGCAGTGAGACAGGTTTGTGACTTGGTTAGCTTCCAGATGTCCTGGTAAAATGAGATTATCTGCCATCAACTGTCCAGAGGTGCCAGAAAAGCTTCCCACAAACAACCATCCCTAAACTCAAGCTTTATTACAGAGCAAAGGTGATTTTAAATAATCTGTATGATATCAGTACAGAGACATAAAGGTATATTAATGCAATAGAATTGAAGACATAGAAATTAACCTGCACATCTATAGTCCCTCAATCTTTGACAAAGAGCTAAAACCATCCATTGGAAAATAGACAGTATTTTCAACAAATGGTGCAGGTTCAACTGGTAGTCAGCAGGTAGAAGAATACAAATTGACCCATTCTTATCTACTTGGACAAAGCTCAAAACCAAGTGGATCAAAGACCTCCATATAAAACAATGTATACTGAAATTAATATAAGAGAAAGTAGGAAAGAACTTAGAACACAGAGGTGCAGGAGAATATTTCCTGAAAAAAACACCAATGGCTTATGCTCTAAGATCAAGAATTGACAAACAGGACCTCATAAAATTGCAAAGTTTCTGTAAGGTAAAAGGCATTCCAAATAAGACAAAACATCAACCAACAGATTGCGAGAAGATCTTTACCAATCCTATATCCTATATAGGGCTAATATCTAATATATATATATATATATATAACTGAAAAAGTTAGAATCTAAAGAACCAAATAATCCTATTAAAATTGGGGTACAGAGCTAAACAAATAGTTTTCAACTAAGGAATACTGAATGACTAATAATCACCTAAAGAAATGTTCAACATCCCTAGTCATCAGGGTAATACAAATCAAAACAACCCTGAGATTCCACTTCACACCAGTCAGAATGGCTAAGATTAAAAACTCAGGTGACAGCAGATGCTGGCAAAGATGTGGAGAAAGAGGAATCATCTTCCATTGTTGGGATTGAAAGCTGCTACAACCACTCTAGAAATCAGTCTGGTAAATCCTCAGAAAATTTAATATAGTACTAACTGAGAACCCTGCTATACCACTCCTGGGCATATATCCCCAAAATTCTTCAATACATAATAAGAATGCATTCTATACTATGTTCATAGCAGCCTTATTGGTAATAGCCAGGAGTTTGAAAACATGCAGATGTCCTTCAACAGTCGAATGACTACAGAAAATATGGTACATTTACACAATGGAGTACTACTCCACTATTAAAAATAAGAACTACATGAAAGTTTTAGGCAAGTGGATGGAACTTGAAAATAACATCCTGAATGAGTTAACCCAGTCATAAAAGAACACACATGATATTCACTCACTGATAGGTGAATATTAGCCTTATAGCTCAGAATAGCTATGAAAAAATTTACACACCATATGAAGCTTCATAAGAAGTAAGACCAAAATGTGCGTGCTACAGTCCTTCTCAGAAGGAAGAACAAGATACTCATGGGAGGACATACAGGATCTTAGAATGAAACAGAGACTGAAGAAAAGGTTATTCAGAGACAGACTCACCTGAGGATTCAATCCATATGCAGCCCCCAAACTCAGTCATTACAGCTGATGCCACTAGTGCCTGCAGACAGGATCCTCATATGGATGTCTCCTGGAACTCTCTTTTTATTCCAGACTGGCATCAAACTCACTAAAATCCCCCTTCCTCTGTTTCCTGAGAACTAATATTAAAAGCATGCATCATCACGTTTGGCTTATTGTTTTTTAAAATTATGTTTTGTTTTCTTTGATATTTTGTGTCTTTATTAATAATCACTTATGATTTATTATCTAAAGCAAAAGAATTAGTTTTCTGAGTACCTTCTATGATTAATTTAGGACATACATGACTAAAAATCAAATATATTATGACAAAATAAGAACAAAACTTACTATTGTATTTTACTAATTAATTATCGAGACATACTGTGTTTTGCTTAAGAACACTATGAACTTTGTGGTAACTCAATTTTTTTAAGTCTTCTTTTATATTTTATACTCATAAATAATTCAATGATTCTCTCCCTCTTTCTCTCTCTCTCTGTCTCTCTCTGTCTCTATTTCTCTCTCCCTCTCTGTCTCTCTGTCTTTCTCTCTCTCTCTCTCAGACACAGGGTGTTATGTATGACATGCTTTTCATGCTTTCCTGAACATCTATGTTTACTTGAGGGTAATTTTAAACTTCTGACCATTCAGCCAGCCCTTTCTTTCCTAGTGATAAGGTTACAAACATATATCATTTGATAACCTATGTAGCACTGGGAATTGATCACAGGATGCTAAACACTAATCATGTAATATACAAAATAAAACATATCATTATCCCCAATGTTTCTTTGTTTTGCTAATTTTTTTCATTGTAATTTAGCATATATAACTAAATATTTTATACTATCTGAAGCAATAAACAGTGTGAAATTTTAAATAAAATTACTATTCTTATGCTTTCTTCGCTAAGGAGTAAAATAAAATTAAAAAAAAACAGACAGGAATCTTTAATGACATTGTGAATTTTCATACTTCTACAATCTTAGGAATAAATCTAGACATGATTTTGTTAGAAAAATCTCTTCCATATCTCCAATTAAATGTTTAATTCATAGCTTAATACTTCAGTGTGATTGCTTCTATAAGTTTTTGTAGCATTAATACAATCCTGGCATGACAGGAATAATTTGTGCTATGCTGACTTAAGATGCTATATATTTTACTTAAAGGATATTTTGAAAAGTTATAATTAGCCTTCAAAATTACAGCTTTAGGAACATAATCAACTTGAAATTTTCAAAAATAGAAGTTAGTCGATATATATAGTCAACAAACAAAGCTATTTTTGCACTTATTTGATTTGAAAATACCACCAAAAAAAGTATTATGAATGTGATGACAGTCTGATATCAGCTCATTAATTTCATCTCTCTACTAATAACTGGAACCCATAAAAACCTGAAATATCTGTCATGAGAATATGGCCATACATATATTTAGTAAGTGTGTATTCTTAGAAATGTGTCAATAATTGGACAACTTTTCTCATATTTAAAGTTTTCTGAATTTAACTTATCATTTTTATAAATATTGTTTTAGATTTATGTTATTGTTAATTTTCCTTAGTTTTGTTGTTAAAATAACTTCTGCTTCTCTCCCCCCAGTACATCCAAAACACAGTTTCCCCTGCCTCCACTCCTTCCAACCCATCTTCATCTCTCTCTCCCTCAGATTCAGTCCCACTCCACTTCCTCCTCAGAAAGATGAATGCCTCAAGACTACAGGCAACCAGGACAAAACAAGATACAATAACACAATGCAAAAGCCCTCATATAAAGTGAGAAAAAGCAATTCATTAAAAATGTTTCAGGAGTAAGCAAAGAAGTCAAAGCCACAACCACCCCATTTTAGAATACCAACTCTAAACTAACAATCATAACCTATACCCAATGGACCTGGTCAAACCAATGCAAATCCTGTGTTTGCTGCTTCTTTCTCTGTGAGCCAATATGAGCCCTTCTTAGTTGATTTGCTGGCCTGTATTCTTCTAATTTGCTCCATCTTCTATGACACCAAAATCCTTATCTCCCTCCTCTCTGGAGTTTCTGTTGCTCCAATGGGTGGGATGCATTGGAGCCCTATAAGGTAGACTAAATTCTCTCCACATGGCTGCCTCTGGGATGCTATGACCATTGCCATTTTTTGACAGAGGAAGCATCTGTGATGACTACTGGCCAAAGAGGCAACAGATGAGTAAAGCTTAGTATCATGAGGAATTGTTTAATTATTTAATCATTTATTTAATTTAAGCTACCTGTTTTGTTTCTACAATAGTGGTCTGGATGAAATCCCATCTCTAATTCCTAGCTATGCTCACAATGTAGCACATTATGCTATCATTTACATTATATGTCTTATAAAATTTTATTTTTAATGTGTGTTTGCTATCACACACCCATGTCACAATAAATTTTTTCATAAATCCCCTTCTGTACAAAAAAAACCTCTATTCTACACCATTTATTCCTGAATTTAAATAATTGTTCAAGAAAAATCGATCACCATCCAACAAGATGACGAAAGGTATACTTCTGCCAAACAGAAGAATGAACTAACCTTTCTTAGCAAACCCGGAATAAAAGAAAAAGAAATGTTTTCAATTTTTATTCCATAATATTATTAAAGGATTCCTGTCTTCTGTCATTTTATGCTCTCTCTTTGTATGCTCTGTTGAAGAAAAATAAATAAATTCCTTTTGTATTTGACAGCTTTCTCAAAGACAGTGGAATGATTCTTGTCACAGGAGTACGTCCCATAGTCTTGACTTCCAGGAGAGAAAATATCAAATAAGACTTAAAATTTAATATGTGTACTCAAAGAACAGTTGTCAAAAATGACTTGCTCTTCTTCTCAGAGCTATCAATAAGGGCCACTCCAAACCTGAATGTGACAATGATACCACCAAGAGGAATGTGCTATGGAAAATCAAATATGGCTTTGCATCAATGCAGTACTCTACAGTGAGGAAACACTAGATATTTTATTTGATCTGGGCAGCATCAAGACTGAGTCATACAGATACAATTGATGATGGTTGCAGCTAACCATCAGACTCAGCATGGGGTCCCCAATGAAGGAGTTAGAGAAAGAACTGAAGGAGCAGGAGGGGCCTGTATCCCCATAGGAAGAACATTATCAACCAACCAAACCCTCCAAAGCTCCCAGAAACCAAATCATCAACAAATGAGCACATATGGAGAGACCCATGGCTACAGAGTATAGCAGTGTTTGGCATTATTGTGAGAAAAGGCCTTTGATCCAGTGAAGGCATGTTTTCCCAGTGTACAGGAATGCGAAGACACTGAGGTGGGAGAGGGTAGTTTGGAGAGGTATCACCTTCATGCAAACAAGTGGAGGGGGAGGGTTGGGAGTAGGGAGAAAGGAGATAACATTTGAAATGAAAATACAGAGAATATCCAATAATAACAAAAAAAATTGAGATGTAACCATAAAAATATCACTTAAGACAAAGTAAGAGCCTTACTGATAGAAATTAAGACAGTTGCAGCTAACCATCACACTGAGTACAGGAACTCCAATGGAGGAGTTAGAGAAATGAATGAAGGAGTTGAAGGGGTTTGCAACTTCATAGGAAGAACAACAATATCAACCAACCAGACTCTGTAGAACTAACAGAGACTAAACTACCAACCAAAGAATACCAGTGAGGGAGCCCATGGCTCCATTTGCATATGTAGCTGAGGATGGCATTGTCTGGCATCAACAGGAGAAGAGGCCCTTGTTCCCATGAAAGCTAGTTTACTGAGTGTAGGTGAATGCCAGGGTGTTGAGGTGGGAGAAGAAAGGGAACTGAAATAGGAGAGGAGGGAACTGGGAAAGGGGATAACATTTGAAATGTAAATACATAAACTATCCAATAAAAGAAAAAAAAAAAAAAAAAAAAAAAAAAAAGAACTGTCACAAGACCTTTAAGAAGGACAGAGTAAATTTAGGACAGTTTCTGAATAATGCTATGAGTAAAAGAGTCTAAGCATATGACAGACTGTAGAGATAAGAAGGGAAGGAAGCAACAAATGAATGATATTTATGTAAATATATACAAGACTGATGGTACACAAATATACATATGCAATGAGAAGAAATTTTATTTAGTGCAGAAACACAGGTTACTTTATGGTATAATTTAGTTATGATACAGGGACCAGGAACCCAGCAATGGTATCTCTATTCCCACACAGCAGCATTGGGGCGCAGAACAGGGCTCGGCCAATCCGCCACTTGGACCAGCAGAGAAACAGGGACACACACCAGGTACAAGGGAAAGGCAAGAAAATATCACAGACAACAAGATGGCAAGAAGAAAGCAAAACAGCATATCCCAAGGACACCAAAACAACCTGGCAACACCAGTACACAGCTCTCCCATCACAGCAAACAACGGAATGCCAAACACTCCAGAAAAAGAAGACGAAGACCTAAAATCATAACTCAAGACGATGATGGAGATCTTTAAACAAGAACGGGAGGAAAAGCAAAAAGAATCAGAAGCTTTTAAAGAGGAAACAAGAAAAACACTCAAAAAACCCAAAGAACTAGAGGAAAACAGAACCAAAGTGATGAAGGAATGGAAGGAAGAATTTAAAACAAAAATTGACACAATAAAGAAAACACTAAAAGAGATAACCCTAGAGGTAGAACTCCAAAAAAGAAATCAGGACTCAAACATGCAAGCATTTCCAATAGACTACAAGATATGGAAGAGAGGATCTGCGGGGCCAAAGACAACATTGTAAACATAGACAAAACAGCCAGAGAAAATGCAAAAACCAAAAAGCCCCTAACCCAAAATGTACAGGATATCCAGGACACAATGAGAAGACCGAACCTAAGGATAATAGGAATAGAAGAGGGAGAAGAGTATCAACTAAGAGGCACAGTAAATATCTTCAACAAAATTGTAGAAGAAAACTTCCATACACTTAAGAATGAGATGAACATGAGAATAAAAGAAGCCTTCAGAACTCCAAATAGGTTGGACCAGAAAGGAAATTTCTTCCAACACATAACAGTCAAAACACCAAGTGCCAAAAGCAAAGAAAGAATACTAAAAGCAGTAAGGGAAAAAGGTCAGATAACATATAAAGGCAGATCAATCAGAATCACACCCGATTTCTGAATAGAGAATATGAAAGCTAGAAGAGCCTGGATAGACATCATGCACACCCTAAGAGAGCAAAAGTGCCAGCCCAAGCTGCTATACCCAGCAAAACTATCAATAACTATAGATGGAGAGATGAAGATATTTCAAGACAAATCTAAATTTACACAGTATCTGACCACTAACCCAGCACTAAAACGAATTAAGGTGGAAAACCCAATACAATGAGGGGAACCACATCCTAGTAAAAACAAGAAAACTATAAGCAAGAAAACCAAAAGAAAAAAAAACACAGACAAAACGCAACCTACAAAAGCAATAATAGCAGGAAACAGAAACCACTATTCCTTGATATCTATTAACATAAATGGACTCAACTTCCCAATAAAGAGACATAGGCTATCAGAATGGATACATAAACAAATCAAGCAATTTGCTGGATACAGGAACCTCATCTCAGAGACAGAGACAGACACTATCTCAGAGTAAAAGGGTGGAAAAAAACTTCCAAGCAAACAGCTCCAAGAAGCAAGCTGAAGTGGCTATTCTAATATCGAATAAAGTAAATTTCCAACCAAAAGTTATCAAAAAAGATAAGGAAGGACACTTTTTACTCATTACCAGGGAAATCTGTCAGGAGGAACTCTCAATCCTTAACATATATGCTCCAAATAAAAAAATTACCCACATTCATAAAAGAAACCCTACAAACGCTCAAAAAATACATTTCACCCCACACAACAATAGTGGGAGACTTTAATACCCCACTCTCTCCAATGGACAGATCATGGAAACAGAAACTGAATAAGGACACTGTAAAACTAGCAAAGACTATGAACCAACTGGAATTAATAGGTATCTACAGAACATATCATCCTAACGTAAAAGAATACACTTACTTCTCCGCACCCCATTGCACCTTCTTGAAAATTGACCACATAATTGGACACAGAACAAGCCTCAAATGATATAAGAAGATTGAAATACTCCCACACATCCTCTCAGATTACCATAGTCTAAGGCTGGTCTTAAACAACAACAAAGACAACAAAAAGCCCACATACACATGGAAACTAAACAATGCTCTGTTAAACAATAGCAGGGTCAATAAAAGAAATGAAGAAAAAAAATAAGGATTTTCTAGAATTCAATGAAAATGAAAACACAACATACCCAATCCTATGGGATGCAATGAAAGCAGTACTGAGAGGAAAACTAATAGCTCTGAGCACTTCCAAAAAAAAAAATTGAAGAGAGCATACATCAGCAACTTGACAGCACAGCTAAAAACTCTAGAACAAAAGGAAGCAGATACACACAAGAGGAGCAGACATCAAGAAATAATCAAACTTATGGGAGAAATATACCAAATAGAAACAAAAAGAACCATCGAAAGAATCAACAAAACTAAGAGTTGGTTCTTTGAAAAAATCAAATGGATTGATAAACCCCTAGCCAGACTAACTAGAGGGCAAAGAGAGAGTATACAAATTAACAAAATCAGAAAGGAAAGTGGAGACATAACAACTGAAAATGTGGAAATTCAAGAAATCATCAGATCCTACCACAAAAGACTCTACTCCACAAAGTTGGAAAATCTGGAGGAAATGGATGTATTCCTAGACAGGTTCAAGATCCTAAAGTTAAACCAGGACCAGGTAAACTATCTAATTAATCCCATAACACCTAAAAAATTGAAGAAATCATCAAAAGCCTCCCAACCAAAAAAAGACCAGGTCCAGACAGGTTCAGTGAAGAATTTTATCAGAGATTTATTGCAGACTCAACACCAAAACTCTCCAAATTATTCCACAAGATAGAATCAGATGGAATAGTACCTAACTCATTTTTTGAGGCTGCAATAATCCCATGTTCCTAAACCACAGAAAGGAGATCAAGGGGATACAAATCGGAAAGGAAGAGGTTAAAATATCACTATTTACAGATGACATGATAGTGTAATTAAGTGACCCAAAAACTCCACCAGAGAACTCCTACAGCTGATAAACAAGTTCAGCAGAGTGGCTGGATATGAAATAAACTCAAACACATCAGTAGCCTTCCTATATTCAAACGACAAACATGTGGAGAAAGAAATTAGGGAAAAGGTACTCTTCACAATAGTCACAAAAATATGAAATACCATTGTGTGAATCTAACTAAGCAAGTTAAGGACCTGTATGACAAGAACTTCAAACCTCTAAAGAAAGAAATTGAGGAGGATCTCAGAAAATGGAAAGATCTCCCATGCTCATGGATTGGAAGGATCAACATTTTTTAAATGGCCATCCTACCAAATGCAATCTACAGAATCAATGCAATCCCCATCAAAATTCCAACCCAGTTCTTCATTGAGTTGGAAAGATCAATGTGCAATTCCATCTGGAATAATAAAAGACCCAGAATAGCAAAATCCATCTTCAACAACAAGAAAACATCTGCAGGAATCACTATCCCTGACCTCAAGCTATATTACAGGGCAATTGTGCTGAAAACTGCATGGTACTGATACAGAAATAGGCATGTAGATCAATATAATAGAATAGAAGATCCAGAAATGAGCCCTCATGTATATGGTCACCTGATTTTTGACAAAGGAGCTGTAAACAGTCAATGATAAAAGGATAGCCTATTTAACAAATGGTGTTGGTCCAACTGGCACTCAGCATACAGAAGAATGAAAATAGACCCTTTCTTAACTCCTTGTACAAAGCTCAAGTGTAAGTAGATCAAAGATCTCCACATTAAACCAGATACACTGAAACTATTAGAAGAGAAAGTAGGGAAAACCTTAAAACACATAAGCACAGGAGAACCTTTTCTGAACAAAACACCAATGGCTCAAGCTCTAAGGTCAAAGATTAACAAATGGGACTTAATGAGATTGCAAAGTTTCTGCAAGGCTAAAGACATTGTCAAGAAAACAAAACAGCAGCCAACAGAATGGGAAAAGATCTTTACCAACACCACATCAGATAGAGGCCTAATATCCAAGGTATACAAAGAACTCAAAAAGCTACTCACCAAAGAATCAAACAACCCTATTAAAAATGGGGTACAGAGCTAAACAAAACCTTCTCAAATGAGGAATATGGAATGGATGAGAAACATCTAAGGTAGCGCTTCACATCTTTAGCCATCAGGGAAATGCAAATCAAAAGAACCCTGAGATTCCACCTCACACCAGTCAGATTGGCCAAGATCCAAAACTCAGATACAGCAGATGCTGGGGAGGTTGTGGAGAAAGAGGAACATTTCTCCACTGTTGGTTGGGTTGTAAACCAATACAACGACTCTGTAAATCAGTCTGGCGATTCCTTAGAAAATTGGACATATTACTGCCTGAATATTCAACTATTCCACTTCTGGGCATATACCCCAGAGACACTCCAATATACAACAAAGATACATGCACCACAATGTTCATAGCAGCTCTATTTATAATAGCCAGAAGCTGGAAGGAATCCAGATGTCCTTCAGTATATGAATGCATACAAAAATTGTGGTACATTTACACAATGGAGTACTACTCAGCCATCAGAAAAAATGACATAACCAAATTCTTAAGAAAATGGCTGCATCTAGAGAATATCATTCTGAGTGAGATAACCCAGTCACAAAAGAACAGACATAATATGCAATCACTGATAGTGGGATGCTAACCCCAGAGGCTTGTACTGCCCCAGAAACAACTCATAGACTGTGTGAAGCTCAAGAAAAAAGAAAAGAAAAGAAAACAAACAAACAAAAAAAAAACATTATGCTCAATCCTTATACACCAAGAAAACGTTGACTAATTCCAGGTTACATCCTGTTTTATATGTACTCTTTGCTCATTGTAACTAGTAAGACCTTAATGCAGAAAATCATACCTTAAAAAAAAAAAAAAACAATCAGTGACAAAAATGTATTTGTATACATTTATGCAATAATGTTTAATTTTTTCTTTTATTTTTGTTTTTTAAAATAAAGTTTAAAAAATACATAAAATTATTTGTATTGAAGTTAAATAAATAATAGATGTATATTTAGTGCTTGGAAGTTTATTAAAATATAATTATTTACCTCTCAACTGACATAAATATAGGGTGATATTACTATTTAAGCAAATATATGAATATTATGGGCATTATATCACTATACTATCATAGTTTTCTAGCAACTTTAATAATGTAACTAAAATTTATTTCTTTAGATATTTCAATACTGAAATTTTGACCTCATGTGTTATTTGGACACATCCTATGATCTCCAGTAGCTGTAGGAAGTATTTCTAAACAATTAGGATAGTCTGCATTTTATTTTTATTTATTTGAAGTAGATAGAAGGGAAATATTTTGACAGCAGTATATGTGGAGAAGGAAGCCAAACTAAAAGAACTCTGAGACATGATATAATTAACCAACTGTTTAAACAGCAAGCTATCTTTATTAAATAGTCATATTAAATGACATATCCTGAAAAATAGTACATACACACAGATAGATAGATAGATAGATAGATAGATAGATAGATAGATAGATAGATAGATAGACAGACAGACAGATAGATACACACACTTATGCAATATATATTAGTAGATAGTACATTCAGGCAGGGCAAATTTGGAAGGCTTGATGGCTTCAAAGGTCCATGACTAAGAACTTCCTCAGCATTCAAATTGTTTCTATGCATGTCAAGTTTTTTCACACCAGTGGGTATCTGAGAATAAGGCATTTGAAATACAGATGTCTGGCAAATGTGAAATATCCCAATCTATTTTTAAAATGAAAATTGTATATTGGGTTGTGCCTATTAAATATTTACCAGCAGTACTTCACTTAGATTTTGCTGTTAAAAAAATGAACCTTTAGAACTTGGTACCCATTTTATTTTTTGTTATGGGATAAAGATATAGAGGTGCTATCAATCTATCAGGACAAGTTTTCTATTAAGATGAGAAGTTTTGATCTTACCCCTTTTCTAGTGATAATAATGGGATGATTCACAGTCATACTTGAAATGTCATCTTAGTAACCTTATGTATACTTTCAGAAAATATGTGAAACAATTTCTTCACAAAAGTAACTAAGAAAAAAGTGTCATGAAAACATTTCTAATAAATTCGTTGAGTTAAGCCCTAGTTAATGGCAATGCAGCCACTGAAAACACTCATGTTGTTTTAAGATGTTCTGTCTTATTCATGGGGAATTAGCTTCCAGTAGCTTCAACTTCAATGCTTGGAATATAGAAAATAGATTGAGACTTGAAATGAGACACTATAAAAGATAATTCAATCTACATCCTGCTTTTTCTCTCAATAATGTATTGTTTATATCAGTGGTTCTCAACCTGTGGATTGTGACCTTTGCCAAAACTCTTAATATCCAGTAATGTTTATATTATCATTCATGACATTAGAAAATACAGTTATAAAATAGAAATGATAATGATTTTACTGTTGAGATCACCACAGCATGGATAATAATACCAAAGCATGCAACATTTGAAAAGTTGAAGACCATGATTTTAGATAATCTCAGTAATATTTATTTTCTATTTCCACTTTAAATATTTTCTCCTCATAACCTTAGTTGTTGAGGGGTTACTATAAGTTGTACTTTCTTTACTTAATGTTTTTATTATTAAGATAATCTCAACTCTTTTGGAAGTGTGATGTTTAGTTTCGTTTCTCAAAAAGAGAAGTGTTCCTGACTCTCCATTTGAGCAGCGTTGCTGACTCTCCTGCAAAGATGCTGTGGTAAATAACTGACTTAAATATTGAAAGTGGATGCAAAGCCATGTCCACATTGCAGACAATTAAGTGTATTGGCATCAGTGGTGGTACTGGTACAACATGTCTCCTGATATTCTACAGAACCAACAAATTTCCTTCAAAAATTGTTCTGTTTTTAACAACTACAGTGTCATAGTGATGATTGCAGTAGAGACGAATAATTCTGTACTTTTTGATAATGCATAGAAAATTGATTATGACAAGCTAAAACCTCTGATTTATTAAGAGACAAATGCCTTTCTAATAGATTTTTCAGTGATTTCTCTTTCCTCATTCAAAACTTGTAAAAAATATGATGGTACCTGATAACACAACACTCTAATAAGGCTACTTTCTTTCTGGATAGGAACCAATTTGATCTCAAAGATGACCCTGCTAGTACTTAGAAATTACCAAGGAAGCAGATGCCTATATCTCCAGAGTGTTCTGAAAAGGTGCCCCAACATCTGAAGGCATCAATTATGTGGAATGTTCTCTAGTTACACAGAAAGGTCTAATAAATGTGTTTGATCAATAGTATTGGATACCCTGGAACCTCCAGAACTGAAGAAGAGATGCAGGTGTTGGCTGCGAGGAACACCTTTCCAGAACCTTCCTGCATAGCTGATATTATCATTATACTAAATGACATGCAGAAAGTAAAGTAAAGATTAAAAATTAAAAATTTTCTGCAATACTGATATATATCTTGCACCGACCCTTGTGCAGTCATGTGAGACAAGGCCCATTGGTACTGTCCTATTTGCCCTTACTGTACCAGATAATTTAAAATAATTATGTACTGTCTGAAGAGTGATGAGTGCTAGGATTTTTTGTTCCTTTTTAAGAACAACCAGAACAATGAAAAAACTTACTTTTCCTCCTAATTATAGTTGCCCTCTTTGACAATGAATGAGTCAATAAGGTTTATGCCATGAAGTATTTTCAATGTGGTAATCTACTATATACATATGTATGCATATGCATATACAAATACAAATACATGAATATATGTTTTAAATAGTCTGGGATATTTTTCAAAATATTTTGCACTTGTCTAAGACCCCAGATGTAAGAGTACAGTGGTCAAAATAATGGAGTCTGAAGTCAATATGGACCCATTATGTGCTTGTGTAAAAGTCTTCTGCCTGCCTCCACCTCTGAACTCACAAATCAGTGTTGCTGACTAATGAATAGCCAATGCTTTAAAATTGCATGAACTCAAAGATGCACTTGAATAACTCTTGGGTAAACCATTCTATCCCTCTGGTTAGTGCACAATCCCTCAGGTAATATGAACTTTCTGGATTTCTAAGCATAATTTCATTATGTTTCATGTGGATCAGAGACCAATGGAGCAATATGATACTTTTTTCAATGGAAGTCTGGTGTTTTTTGTCATTTGTAAATGTCCAAGAAACACAATCACTGACCACATGCATCATGTCTTTGCTCTCTCTCTTGCTGAAGTTAAATTAAAGCAGTTGCTCTTTAGTCTCAGTTTCTCAGAATCTATTTTCTCCATAGAACTAAGCCCAATGTCATGCATAAACACATAACTGAGGGGATGTGGAAGGCAATACTCCCATTGTCACTAATCATTGATATAACAATCAAGGCAGATGTCACATTACACAATGAAAGAAATGGGGAAATGACTACTTAAAAGCCAAGGAAATTGTAAAATTGCTCAGACCAGTAGCTCTCTTGGATCAGGAGAGACTTTCATCACCTAGAATATCTTTCTTCACCTTCCTACACTCAGTCCTATCTCTTTCTAGTTCCTCCTAGCCACTCTGATGAATTTTTAGCATAGATTTTTCTCTAAGTCTGTAATTCTCTTCCTCAAAGGTTCTCATCAATTTCTTTCTCTTAAGAGAAAAAGTAATAAGCCTGACCTCAAAGGACTAGGATGTCTTCCAGTTTCCTGAGAATCTGTTCATCTTCAGTATCAATTACTTGGCCTTTCCTTCTGCCTGTGATAATTCCTAGACTCAGTTCTGCCCAATGTCCTCCTCCATCCTCGCCATTCTTGCCATCCCTTATTCATACATCACAGCCATAGTATAAAAAATTCTTTTCTGAAATCTATTCCTTCTTTGAAAACACAGTAGCATTGTTTCTTTCCTGGGCTAACACCATGCCATGGACACATGAACATATAAATCATGGTGTGTCTGCTTCCCCTCCAAAAAGCTTACATGTTTTCTTGTTGGTGTCTTATTTTGTTTTCCCAACATGATGTGAACTAGGTTTATCATTGAAGAGAAATCTCATTTAAGAGAAAGTGATTCCATCATATTAGACTATTCTATTTTGTATTTTGTTGATTACTAGACCACAGACCACTGTGTGGGGTATCATCTCTAGAGAGGAGGTCCTGAATTATGTAAGAAAGCAGGCTAAGGAAGCCAGTAAGCAGCACCCTCCTTAGTTTTATCTCCTGAGACTTTGTTCCTTTCTCCAGGTTTCTGTCCTTCTTGAGCTCCTGATTTTGCTGTGCTCAACAATAAATTGTTTCTTGTTACTGTGATTTCTAACTTCTAAGCCAAATAAATCATTTCCTCCCTGAAAAATTACACACACATGCACACACACACACACACACACACACACATATTTCATCAGTTATATAAAGTAGAAAATCATCTACATCTTCTTAAAAACTGTGTGCTGGTCAGTTTTATTGTCAAACTAATACAAGCTAAAGGGATATGGGAAGAGAAAATATAAATTAAGAAAACATCTTTGTACTGGCTGGTTTTGTATCAACTTGACACAAGCTGTAGTTATCACAGAGAAATGAGTACCAGTTGAGAAAATACCTCCATGAGATCCATCTGTAAGGCATTTCTCAATTAGAGACAAAGGGAGGAGGGCCTAGCCCATTGTGGGAGGTGTCATCCCTGGGCTGGTAGACCTAGGTTCAATAAGAAAGTAAGCTGAGCACATCAGGGAAAGCAAGCCAGTAAGTAACATCCTTCCATGGCCTCTGCATCATCTCCTGCTTTCTGACCTGCTTGAGTTCCGATCCTGACTTCCTTCTTTGATAAAAAGAAATATGGAAGTCTGAACCCTTTCCTCCCCAAATTGTTCCTTGGTTATGATGTTTTGTGCAGTAATAGAAACACTGACTTAGATAATCTTCATCAGATTTGCCTTTCTAGAAGTTCTTAGAGGGCATTTTCTTGACTAGTGATTGATTTGTAAAGGCCCAGCCCACAGTGTGCAGTCTCATCCCTGGGTAGATGTTATTGAGCTACATAAAACAGCAGGCTGAGCAAGTCCTAGTGAACAAGCCAAAAAGAATTCTTCCATGGTATATAATTTAGTTCTTACATCCTGGATCCAGCTTTGAGTTAATGGACTGGTTTTCCTCACTGATCAGCTGTGATATGGAAATGTAAGCCAGATATCTATCCCCTTTCTTTTGGGTTGCATTTAGTATGTGTTTTTTTTTTTTATCAGAAATAAAGAAAACACATTAATTGTGTATGTTATATATGAAGTATGAAGAAATAAATAATTCACTTAGCAGAAACCTAGCATCCTAACAACCCAGGAGAAGACAGAAACTAAATCACTGAATTTATGGGATCTTGTCTATATTTGCACAAAATTAGTCACTTAGAAATGCATCTTCACATATATTCATTATTTCTGTTTTTAAAAATCTTACATTAATATATTTATTTTGCAATAATATACATTGATTGTTTAATCTTCCAGGTAAGAAAGACATCTTTCAGGGAAAACACTGGATCGTTTCCCAATTTGTTGCTTTTTATTAGTTTGTTACTGCTCAAGCATGCTTTACAAATTAGAAACATTTTTTTCTGAGGCCTTTCAACTCAATCTTTCAAACATAATGGCAAGCCTTGTCAGCTTTATATGTATGGAGGTGTAGGGAGAAGCCTGAAGCATTATTAATGCTTTTGAAAGGCCACTCGAAACAGGCATATTGAATTAGTCTATGAGAAGTTGCAAGTCTTGTCAAATATGTTCCAATTAAGTAGTACCGACTTCCCCAAGGAACACCTTCTTCCTGGTAGGAATTTAATAATGTTTGGTGACTTTACTCCTCAGGCTAATGGTGGACTTTTCAGACCTGCCAGAATGAAGCAGGTTTAAAAGAAGATATGTCTCTTGTGTGTGGAAGTTCCGAAATTTCTGGCTAACACAAATCATCCTATGCTCAGGTTGACATCACTCGGAAAAGATCCTAAGAAAAGTAATCACAGTGGACCTGTCATCTGTGTCTCCAAACACCAAAACATCCTGAACTGGTCAGTGAATATCTTCAACTTTCTTGAAAGTATATTAGGCTTGTCCTAATTACTAAAACTTAACAATTTCTATAATGTCTTATTTGAAATAGTTGTCTTTGAGAGAATTTTATTAGAATTTCACAAGATTGGGTGACTAGTACTGACACATATGAGAGTGATTCTAAATATATGTTAAACAGGATTCTACTCTTTAAAAGTTAGCAACGATTAATACTAACTGAGGAAGGGCAAATCAGCTTTCTTCAGGGACATGGCTTAGATCATTTTCTCACAGGTTTATTGAGAACATTTACTGACACTGCTTCTACAATCTCCATAGAATTACAAATTGTTTTTATAAATTGACTCAGTCCTGAGGCTAGGCTTTACTCTGACCTGTGGCTACACTTTCTCCATCCTCAAGAGATGCTCTACTGCATCCTAACAAATTTCTGCTTCTATCTCTCAGCTAGACATCTTTGGAAATCTTCAAATGTTTCCATGGGTTCCTGAATTTTTAAAGGCATTCTGTAGCATGTACCTGTGTGTATGCATATAAACATATGTGTCTGAGTTTTTATGTGCATATAAATATATGCACATATATGTATATACATATATACGTGTGTAGAGAGATAGACACATACATATATGTATAGATAGATATATGAATGCATAGAAGTTAGATAGATATAGCAATGAAACATATATGATCTGACCATCGATTTCTTGCCTAGTTGTGATACCAAGAATAGTAGGACTACTTGGCACATAACTACTAATGAAACAATCTAGTTTATAAATCTACTTCATTTTGGTAATTTTTGTCTTTTCAAAAAGACAAACATCTTTGTCTATGTTTCTGTCAGTGTGTTTATGTCAAAAATCTAAATTGAGCACATAATTATGTAATTTAATACTGACCCAATTATATTAAAAACTTAAAATATTCTATAGTACAGATTTGAAGATCAATAAATGTGATAATTATTAAAATTATAAAATATTTCATATAAAGTAACGGAAATTTGTGGAACAAGCTAGTCATATCTGTATGGGTCTTATTTTGTAAGATTAGAAATGTTTTTTGTGTTGCTAATATGTATTTAATTTACCAGTAAAATATGTAGCTGAAAGTAATTCTTTTTTTTTTTTTTTTTTTTTTTTTTTTTTTTGGAGTGAAAGTTAAAAGATGAATGGTCTCAATTTGCACCTGTTGAAATTTGAGAGGTGCTTTTTTTTTCCTGAGTTTTCTTTTTCCTAAATGGGCTAATACTAAGAGTGCATCATTAAATGAACTGAGATACCCATTTATTTTTGTGAGTTAAAATGATTTGACCAACTCAGAACTGCCAAGTGTCCTTCTCCTCTTTCCTGTGATCTGTGTAAAGCTTGGGCTTCTTCCTAGCAGTGGTTACTGACATGCTGGCATACATCTCAGGGAACAAAGGTAACCTCTCACAGTGTTTCTTAACCCTGGGTTTTAGAACTCCAATAATGTCTGTTGCTTTTAATTCTATGGCCATGGTAGTCACAAATTCTACCCAGAAGATATGAAGAAAGTTACACCTCATGATTAGAGGGAGTGAAGGTCTTCGGTCTTATGGAATAGAGTTATTTTTGTTGTGTTTTAAGAGGCTGACCCCTCTCACTTTAACTGCTAAGGGAGATGAAAACTTACCTAGAAGACATAGGTGTGACTTGACTCAGTGATGAGGCTTACTTTGTTATAGGAATATCCTGAGCATAGTACGTGACCATTCACTAAAATTTGTCTCACATACCTGCAGATCTTTTTACTAACCTATGAGAAATAGCAAAAAAAAAAAAAAAAAAAAAAAAAAAGGTGAATAAAACTCCACCAAATCAAAACACCATAAATATTTGGTTAGACTATGTGAATTAGAGACCATTTTCCAGCTTTTTATTTTTGCTTTTCCTACTTAGTACTAGCCAATCATAAAGACACTTAAGAGTTTAAAAGTGGTTCCTATTCTTTAAGCTCTATCTTTGATTATCTTGAGAGCAAGACCAAGGACTTCTCCAAGAATAATCCATACATTAACAATGAATACATAAAACAAGTAATGCCAATGTCAGCCTCCTTAATCTAAATCATGAACAAACTGTGTAGTCTGGAAAATTCATTAATCTTTTACAATCCAAATAAGGATGGTACCATATCTATGTGTACATATATCTTTATATGCTTAAGCATATAAATACAACCTTCACAGTCCTTATCATGTTACTTTAATGTGTATTATTACCATCTGATCACTATGTATAGTAGTATAGTAAATTTGTTGTGGGCCTGGATTCTTCTCTGTGGAGGACTATTTCTCATGTTCTTCAGTTTTTTTTTTTTTTTTTTTTATTGCCTATAGATTTGTCCAGGTTTGGGGTCTCATAAGACCTCCCTCTTCCATGTTAGTGTGTCTATTGGTTATGATTTTCATGTTTCATTTAAGCCTTTTATGTTGTTGATGAAACTTCATGATGCTACTTTACTCACATTTTTAGGACACAGAATTTAACAGATGACTTCAAATTCCTTTAGTTTTTACAATATCTTTCCCACAAATTCTGCAAGTCTCCCAATCTACAAGAAATAACTTGTTTTCTGTAATTTGTCCAGTTTTAGATTCAATCAGGATCTTCACCTGCTGCAAAGAGAAATAATTTTGATTAGAATTGGTGACTATATTTATCTGTGAATATAAGAATAAATAATTACAATGCAGTTAGGAATTATATTGGTTTAGTGAAGTGGTGGTTGTAGACTTTTGTCCAAGATACAAGATCTCTTTAATCCTAGGTAATTGCTTAATTTTCCAGTAACATGAATGGTTTCTTTCACATTGACCTGGCCTTAAGTACATTTAGGAAGCTACTACTACCTTAAGATGGTTGAGCAACTATTTTACTCTTAAGGTTATCATGGTTATCTGATTATTGTTAGAGTTTTAGGTGTCATAGCCAAATAGGACTTCTGGTTACTGCCAATATTGAAAGCTGGTATGTTGCAGTGAAAATCTTGAAATGTTTGGTATTTTAGAAAATATAAAAATATAAGAATGTAATTTTGTGGGCTGGAGAGATGGCTTAGTAGTTAAAGGCTAGGCTCACAAACAAAAATATAAGAATATATTTTTGTTTGAATCCCAGGTATCAAATATAGGGATGCTACAGATTTAACACAGCAGCTGACTGTGATTTGTCTCCTGCTCTAGCAGGGGGGTGTAGAGTTACCTGCTGCAGATAGTTTCTGTGATTGCATAATGTTTGGAATTCTGAGGACATTTCAGAATGTATATAAATGCTAGGATTCTTGAGAGGCAGAGTGGGCTGTTGTTTGTTTGTTTACTGTTTGTTGGTGGTTGCGGATGGTTAATTATTCATGTGCAATAAGAAATAAAAATGAGGAAAAATTAGGTATCTTGATGATGAATATAAAAATTGTACCCAGGAACTTAATGTCACTAATCAGCAGGAAGTAATTTAAGAAATGTTGTCCCTTTTAGGTACCTGAATTTACTCAATGAGATATTTCTTTTCCCTCTATCCTGTTTTAATTTCCTGTTCAGCTTTGAGTGGCTGAAATGGTAGAAAAAAAGGGATGGACAAGGATGAAAGATTAAAGGAACCCACAATTTAGCAAATGACTTGCTAGAGAATGTTATGGGGGAGATGTCCAGGTCACATTGAAGTCACAACACTCAGGTCCATGAATAAAGGTCATGGGTTTCCTAGCAAAAAGAAGTTATCTTCAACCTCTAGGAAGAAAACAAAATGAACGATTTGGGGAGTCTTTAAGTTGCCTCTGAACAGCACACTGAAAAGTGGCTTCTCATGCCTTGTATCTGGTATTCTGTTCCAGTGCACATACATAGATGTTGGGGAACATTGTGAGGCTAAATAGGAACATTTTACTTATATATGTGTATATATACATGTAGGCATTAATTAAAATTTAATGCAAATATAAATATAGCTAGAAATATTTTTGTTTAAATTTATTTTGTATCATTGTGTGTTTTTATCAAGCATTATAAGATAAGTAATGATAATATTTATAGTTAATTTAGTAGTGAAATCATGTATTTAACCCTGTTTTTAGTAAATATATGAGTTTTGTCTATAGTATAAGCACTATTAAGCTACTAAACAAATGGGTTGACTTAAATTGTATGTTAAACTTCCAGATACTGTGGACTATGTTACAATGGAAGGACAAATTCAGGTTTTATATACGTTTTTTTAGTCAAGGCTAGTGAATGATTCCAATTCAATTACTAGAATTGAATCAAGAATAGAAATAAAGATATATAAATGTATCGCTGTACATCTCTTCTATTATATTTGTCAATTTTGTTTTGATGTACACTAATAAATGACATTTTAAAACAAATGTCAAAAAAAGAACATTCGAATTAAGAAGTATTTCTTGATTTTTGATTGGCATTATTTGTTATTTGAGTCTAATGTGAGTTTTAGAGTAGTTCTATGTAAGCATTAATGCTGTTAATACAAATGATATTCCCTGCTTGTAAAAGCAATTTCCGTAGACCCAATACTACATAAATACATATGCAAGAAATAATTCTGAGTTGAAAATTATCACTATCATTTATACTATAATCAGATTATACAATCAAAAATGAGTATCAACATCTGTATATTAGTAAATATGTATTAAGTACATTAGCCTGTGTATTGTGAAAATTATTTGTCTTTTGCTGATATATTTGGTTCCTTTATGAGAAAAGAGTTTTTAAAAGTCTCCCTGGAATCCATTTAGCTTAAAAATAGTGAATTATATATACCTTAAAAATAAAAATACTTTAAAATATTATTATTTAAGTTGTGTTTTAGTACATGAAATGCTTAGCTAAGCTTGAATAACATACCTGTGTGTGTGTATGTGTGTTTTTGTGTTTTCACAAGTGCCTGAGCACACACATAACAATAGTTTCTATAAAATTGGACAAAAGCCACAAGAAATATGGAGGGAAGAAAGTATTCACACCAATAGGAGAGATACAGAATCATTATTTCCATCTATAATGTAATAAGGTTTGTGTACTGTTTCAAACAGATTTAAAAAAAGTTTTGGCTAAATGATGTAGAGAAGAAAATTTGGAATGATTTTATTTCATAACATTTAGATAGTTTTTGAATTGTAGAACAGACAAATATTGATAGAATATCAGTTCATACCAAAAGGAACGAATTCATTTGTAATTGGCTCATTATATGGGGAATGAAAAACATCCTTAACCATGAATAAGATTTTGCACTCAGTGTGTTTGAAAATTGCTTTTAATACATGCTTCTCGTTCTAGACTCTCCTAAATTAAGAAAGAAATAAAAGTAACCCTGCAAGTGTGAAATATGCCCAGAATAAAAGGGAGAAAAAAACCAGATGCCTCTCAAGGGGGCTACACCATAAACTGAGACTATAGTAAATTCTAACAGAAATAGTCCCATGCTTACCATAAAGATTTCAATAAGCACTAGAAAATATTCCAGTAAATAGAAGCATCACTAACACAAATTAACAGTCTAATTATTCCACAGTTTCTCAAATTATGAGATTAGCAGACACATAATGAGACAATAGCATGAATAAACAACTGAATTTTAAAAAGAATTTGAAAGTGGAAAGAAGAGAAAGTTCTGGACAACTTCAGTTGAGGCAGAGAACCTACAAGGAGG
Source organism: Micromys minutus (assembly GCF_963924665.1). NCBI lineage: Eukaryota > Metazoa > Chordata > Mammalia > Rodentia > Muridae > Micromys > Micromys minutus. The sequence continues at coordinate 37,887,588 of NC_137974.1, forward strand.
ATTTGAAAATTTCATCAAATCTGAAACAAGGCAGAATAAAACTTCTAAAATTTAGAATTTATTTTCAAAGAAAAATGTAAGCAAAAATTATGAGAAATACTTAAAAAAATCAATAGTTACAATTTGGAAGTAATAATGAGAAATAAATATTGAACTGTATATAATGTATTTTGCATAAGTCAGGTAGACCTAACATTCAGTAAATCTGGGGACGTAATTTATAAATTTGTTTTAAAATTTGCACTGTTGAGGCTGTGTTGTACATAAATGGCATAATTACATAGATTTTAAAGTATGACATGACTTTTCCTACATAAACAGATGGGTGTGTTTAGATACTTACCTATACTTTTAGCACTTGGACAACTAAGACTAAAATTGTGCTGCAAATTCTAGACCAGGAAATGCTATCCTTGGAGTTCGATGCTCATTTGGGATAAACAGTGAGACCTTATCTCAAAAGTAAAATAAACATAGTACAAAATCATGCACAGATTATTTGCGTAGGCTGGAACACAAACTGAGGGGGGAGTACATGACTTTTATGTTGCTTTAAAGCTTGCTATTCATCACTGGCTACACCACTTCTGCTCCATTTCACATCAGCAAAGGTCCTTTTACTTTTCTGTATATTGACATAGAAGTGTTTAGATTATAGACCTCTGCTAGTCTGACCTGCTTCATGTGGGTTCTAGGAATCTAAACTCAGATGATCATTATGACAAAGCAAGCCCATTAACTGCCGAAGACATGACCCATAACTAAAATAAAAAATTCCAGAATTACACTAAGAAACAATCTGTAGAATATTTAAATAAGAATATAAATAAAATATTCAGAAGATAAAATTAATTCTATTTTATATCAAAATAATTTTGAACATTAATAATACTAAAGCTAATGAACCCATGGCAATGTAAATCACAAGAACATCAAAGGCAAATTATTTTAAAGCTTCTGAAAATAAAGTAGGTGTTTTTCTAGATAAACATTTAGATAAACAGCTACTTGCCATGTTGCATAAAATAAAATTACTGAAAGTATAATGTATTTTTTGTCTGGAAAATAAAGAAACTGTTTACTGATCTACTAATAGACGATTGCTTGTTTTCACTCGTAGATGTTTGCTTGATTTATTTCATGTTTTATGCATAACAGGATACCAATAAAAAATACAGGAAAAATGCTTCTCCCTATATATGGCAGCATATTTTGTTATTTTTAATTATTTTTAATGTACTTATTCTGAATGGTGAGAGATGGGGGCTGAAAAAGTTTCAATCTTTGTTTCCATGTTGGATTATTCATTTGTGGTTCTGCTTCTGACAATTTGATCTTGTTCTTTGATTGAGATGTTTGGGGGTGTGGTGTTTAAATGTTGCAATAATTTATATTCACTAAATTCACTTTCCTCTTAGAGTAAAACACTAAAATTTTTCTCTGTTCTGTAGGCTGCCCCTTTATTAGACTATTTGTTCCTTTTTCATCTGAGTTATATTCTATTCTTCAATGATATTGTTCTGCTCATATCTCAAAGAGATTCCTACAGACTACCAGACACCACCAGGAGTCCAAATTGTATACAAAATCAGAGTCTTTGTTGAAGCTTAAATTGAGACCCTCTAACCTCTCCAGCACACTGGAAGATATGGAATGTGCTGAGCTGCTACAAGCCTTGCCTGTTTATCCTGTTAGCAGGGTGTGTGACTTTTCAACTTTTCAGTTACATGGTTGGTTGACATTTTCTTGGTGTATTTCTATTTGCTGGTAATGAATGGTTTGCATGAATAGTGGTTGCTAGCTTAATCAATCTACATTAAACATTAAGTACCTTCCCCTTAAGAAATGATTGGTTGTTGGTAAGAGCAGAGTGGGTATTGTGCCAGTGCAATTGTTACCAGTTTGACATGGCTCCTGAGACCAGTTAGAGTTTCTCCAGTAGTGACTTCATTGAGAGGGCAAGTTAATCATAAAATGATATCTGAAAGCAAAATAGTCTGTAATGTAAAGCTTGGCCCTTCAATATTTTATAACATTCTATCCTGTAAACTCCCCTCACAAACTCTTTTAAATAAAAGGAACAAAATCATGAAGGGAAATATTATTGACTGGAATAATGATTGATTAGCTGATATATCTATACAATGAACTAAATAGCCCTGGAGGTAAGTAAATGAGGACTTCATCATTAATATTGATGATATTTGAGTATTTAAATAAAGTATTGGCCTAAAAGATACAGAAAAGTCGTAATATGCAAACACCTTTCGATATCTAAATTAGTAACCATATGGATTATCTTGAAGATATATTTAAACATAAAATATCAGGCTTAGGAGTGTGCTTGTGTCTTGTAGTTATGTGATACAAGCTGGAAATGATGTTAGTCTTATGTAGTCTTATCTTTCCTGCAATACTAGTTGAAATTTGAAGGAGTTACAAAATTTTATTTGTTTTTTATCACTTCACATTAGCTTTACTATTGTATTTATTTTTATTTTTTCCTAGAATACATCCCAACCACAGTTGCACACTCCTCCTAGATTTCTGCCGCCTCTCCTCTCTTCCAGAGCCATTCTCTTTCCCTTTATCTTCGGAAAGGAACAGGCCTGCCAGGGAAAACAACCAAAGAGGACAACATAAAGTCCAATAAATTAAGGCAAAAGCCCTAATACTGAGGATTAACAATGCAACTCAAATGGAGGAAAAATATTCCCAAAGCAGGCAACACTGTTTGAGACACTCTTGCTTTTACTGTTAAGAGCCCCACAAAATACCAATCTAACAGCTATAACTTTATATACACAAAGGACTTGCTACATCCATGTAGACCCTATGTTTGTGGCTGAGACCCAATGTGAGCCCTGCTTAGGTGATTCAGTGGGCCATGTTTCCTGCACTTTTAATAAGAGAAGTTTATAACAGTAATTTTTCTTTATATGAACATTAACCATTATTTTGCCCATCTTTTAATTTTTTGAGAATTTTGATAAACTCATGCAATTTTTTTAGCTGCTTACACAAACCCAAACTATTAGATAAGAAAAGAAAATGAGAATTCAAGATATGTAAATACTGAGGAATGTGTGCTGTTAAATATATAATTTGGGGAAAGAGCACGAGAATATTCAGGAAGGGATGGTCATTGGCTGAAGGATAAGGCTAGTGAAATATCTCATTAGCTTGGACTGGTGTTCCAGGTGCTGTGTTATGTGACCAACTAACTGCCTATGGTCACCTTGGTTAGTGTTGAGGTTTCATTTTTCAGAGCAGGCATAAAGGCAGGGAGGGAATAGCTCCACTCTAACCATCTCATCTCCTATCTTTTTATTCATGGGATTTGGGCATGCTCCACTTAGCCAATACTTATGCCCACCTGGTGACACAGCCCACATGCCCTTCAGCATAAGATTAGATTATATGGAGGCCAGGAGTTTCCAGGCCTACACCTGGGGATAGGATTACAACTGAGAAAGAAAAACTCTCAGCTTAACCCAAGCCCTGTATTCACACAACTTGTCCTAGGAGAGCCCTCATCGCCTCCTTTCTTCAGGGAAAAAAAAAAAAAAAAAAGTGACATTAGTATTTGTACATTGATAATTGAGAATAATGAGGGACATGTATTAGAATCACTCAGATATTTTTTTCAACATTATCAGAGCATAAAACATAAACACAAAATGGTATAGTTTCTTTTAGATACATTTTATTTTATGTCTAAGTTTATAAAAATAAATAATTTAAATCTTGAACATTATAAATAGCACTGTATTTCCATAGCTTTACAATACGTGAAAACAATTTGATGCACCATTGGTGAGATTCATAAGTTATCACTGAGTTTCATAGTAATATTGAGAACCCAGTTTTAACAAATTGCTTTGAATTTCAGAATCTCATTGGGTTTATAACCATTAAAGGAACTATCAAGGCAAACAAATTTAATATGGAAATATCAACATTGCAAGAATTTATTAGATGTATAATCAATGTAGTTCATTGCTACAGGTTTAAAATGTAAAATAGTTTCATTTATTAAAATTGTGCGATGGTTTTCATTTAACATTAGAAATCTGGAGTTAAGCAAAAGCTGAAAGGCAGGGCATCTTTAAATTGTTTCATATACAGGGATACAAATTAAAACAAAACATAGGATTTCAAGGCTATGGGTTTAATTTTTATTTTACAATGGAAAATATTAACGTTTAAAATTGATGTAGATAACTTTTATAGGCTTACAAGTTGATTATAACATTTTGATATCTTATTCACATTACATTTATTAAAATAAATTGAAACAATTATTCTCAATCTTCTAACTAGGATTTATATGATACAGAGTAATATATAATTATTTTGTTTATTTAATTAGCTTATCTAAGATCATTTCTGTATCTTACCCTATACTTGTAAGTTTGCTTAAAGTTTAGGTTGTCACTATGAACATTTAAAAATGTGTTGCTATATCATATATAAATCACATTTTCAAACATAACCACATGCAAATGTCCCCCATCCTGCCTGTTATTCTACTGCAAAGGAAAATTTTGGCACTGGTCCATCTCTGATATGTCTTGCCATTTTGAGCTCCTAAGTTCTTTCCTGGTTAACCAGCAAACTTGAATTGCAAAAATGAGAATATATATTATGTAATTTCTTTGTTATTAGTTAACTAGAGATAATTCTACTATTAGATATTTAAAATAAAAAGTAAATTGTATCAATTTCAAAAGCAATATAAGTAATTGTATTATTAATATTATTGTAAAGCATCTTTGACATCTTTCACTCCTAAATTCAAGATTTGTTATTATTTTTACAATAAGTAATCCTATCTTATCTTTACACTATTATTTTGTTATTTTTTGAGCAATGCTATTTATTTCTATTTGAAATCTGTCCAGGACTATGTAAAAAGGAGAAAGTATTCTCATTTTTACCTTTTTCATTCTATGTCATATTGTTTTTTTTAATTAGGTACTCTCTGTATTTACACTTGAAATGTTATTCCCTTCCCCCACCTTGCTCACATCGCCCCTCCTTTTCTACTTGTCTTCAGGAAAGTGCACTAGCTCCCAATCACTCTCTCCACCTCAGTGCCTCGGCATTCCCCTACATTGGGAAAATGTGCCTTCACTGGCCCAAAGATCTCTTCTCACACTGATGCCAAACACTGCTATTCTCTGCTACATATTCAATTGGAGTCATCAGCCTCTCAATGCCTGCTGGATGGATGATGATCTAGTCCATGGGAGCTGTGGAGGATTTGGTGAGTCGGCAGTGTTGTTCTTCCCATGAGGCCATAACCCCCTTCTGCTCCTTTATTCCCCAACCCTCAACCCACCACCACTACTGGGGTTCCCACACTCAGTCTGATGCAAGCAGGCTCTGCAGTATGATTCTGGGAGAACCCCTGAGGAGGCATCCCTATCTGGTTCCTGACAGCAAGCACCTTCCAGCATCAGAAATTGTTCTTTCGACAAGATGCTGCACATGGGGTGGATCCCCAGGTGAGGCAGCTGCAGAATGATCCCCTGTTCAATCCCTGCTCTTCTACTTGATCATGTACCTCCTCCCAAGAGTGTTTTGTTCTCCTTCCTAAGAAGGACTGAGGCTTCTACATTTTGGCCTTCCTTTTTTTTTTTTTTTTTTTTTTGAGCTTAGTAATGTATGTTAATTGTTTCTTGGGTATTCAGAGCTTTCTGTGGCTAGTATTCAATTATCAGTGACTGTATACCATGTATTTTCTTTTGTGACTGGGTTATCACATTCAGGATGATATTCTCTAGTTCCATCCTTTTGCCTAGGAATTTCATAAAGTCATTGTTTCTAATAGCTGAGTAGTACTCCATTGTGTAAATCTAAAACACTTTCTGTATCCATTCCTCTGTTGAAGGACATCTGGGTTCTTTTCAGCTTCTGGCTTTTATAAATAAGGTTGCTATGAACACGGTAGTGCATGTGACCTTATTGTATGTTAGAGCATCTTTGGGGTATCTTACCAGGAGTGGAATAGCTGGGTCTTCAGGTAGTACTGTGTCCACTTTTCTGAGGAAACTTCAGACTGATTTCTGGAGAGGTTGTACCAGCTTACAACCCCACCAGCAGTAAAGGATTGTTCCTCTTTCTCCACATCCTCACCAGCATCTGTTGGTATCTGAGTTTTTGATCTTAGCCATTCTAACTGGTGTGAGGTGGAATCTCAGGAATTTTTGATTTGCATTTCCCTGATGACTAGGGATGTTGAGTATTTCTTTAGGTATTTCTCAGCCATTCAGTATTCCTCAGTTGAGAATTCTATCTTTAGATCTGTACGCTATTTTTAATAGAATTTCTTGATTCTCTGGAGTCAAATTTCTTGAGTATTTTGTATATGTTGGATATTAGCCCTATATCAGATATGGAATTGGTAAAGATCATTTCCTAGTCTGTTGCTACAACCACATTTAATTGATATTTTATTGCATTCCACTTTTTCTTTCTGCGTTTCTGTAGTTTAAAAGGGCCATGGACTCTGTATTCTTCTATTGCCTATGACAGTACTGGGGTAACAAGCACACATGGCCATGCTCATCATAGAAATTAATATTTGAGAATAAGTTTGAGAATCCATTATCTATAAATATCGTGCTTAGGATTTCAATTTTATTCCATTTTAATACTTATATATAAATTATGCAACATTTGAGTGTGAGTCCTTAATTTAATCATAACTTCATGTTTACTCACACACATAGCCTTATGTGAAAAGTCTTAAGTAATTTAGTGGTAGCTTCATTTGACTCTGACAAACCACTCAACGTAGCACCCCACATTCATAGAAGCTCAGTAAGTGATCCTTTAAAAACAATAAATCCAAAGCCTAAATATCTGTAATACACAGTTATAATTCTCTGGCCAAAGTTAAAAAGATAAAAAATAATCTTGTAATCATCATTTTGCTGCAAGATAATCAGGCATAAATGTAAGTCAATTTACAAAATATATTTTGATCATCATAGCTTTACATAGACAAAGCATGCTTTTGGTTTGACTATGGTTTTTTCCATATGTGGGACAAACCTAGACCCTCTTCATTTAAGAATCCTAAAAGAGGAGTAGGGACTGTCTATGACTACACCACCTGCCTTTGGATCCCTTTCCCTTAACTGGTAACTAGCCTGCATTTCACAGCCTAAATAGAAAGGGATGTGACTAGTATCATTGCAATTTGATATGCCAAGGCTAGTTGGTAGCCAGGGGAGGTCTTCCCTTCTCTGCAGAGAATAGAATGAAAGAGGAATGAGGGAGAGAGGTGGCAAGAGAGAGGGACTGGATGAGAGGAGTGAGGGAAACCTCTGATCGAGATGTAAATTAAATGAAAACTTAAAAATTGTTTTAAGCAATAGTTTCCACATAGACATAAGCAGATTGTGTTGATTCTTTGTTGGTGAATACACTACTCTGCACAGCAGTTTATAACTACGTTTTACCCTTCCTGCATTTACTAACCAACATTCTGTACATACCTGTGAATCAGAGCTTCAAGCAATTTAATAATTCCTAAGTAGTTTTGAAGAAAGGAAACATGAATATTTTCAGAAAATATATATTACAGATTTAGGAAGAAACATGATCTTTCTCAGCATAATGAATCCATAGCTGAATTATATCCTCTGATATTCACTCTGTACTCTTTCAATATAGAAAACTCTGTAATTATGGGCTTTAATGGTATCATACCCTATATCAATTTGAAGTAGAAGTAATATCCACTTAATTAACAATGATTTAAATATAATGTAATAAAATAATGTAATAGATAATTAGTGAGCACATGCAAAGTTAGCTAACATTTGAATGATAACAAAGTAGAAAATTGTTTCCCTCCTAGTAAAGAGTCAGTTGAAGAGATAATCAGTGGATGCTATTATAGCTTTAGAAATTGCAGCTGTTTTTCATTTACATTTTTAGTATTTAGCTTTATATACCTGAGGACCATAAGGGCAACAAAATTTTTGCTGTGTTTTGCTCAAAATAGTACTGTACTACACACTATGAATTATTTTCAATAATTGAATTGTCATTCCTTGAGGACTTCCTTCAAACTCTCTGTAACACTTGCAAATTTTAATTTGCCAAAGTTTTATTCACAGACTACTTTTAGAATGTGATTTTTAAAGGATTCCCTCAATCCTTTGACCAGAAATACTCCTCTTGAAAATATATATTTATGATTTTGGTATTATGGACCATTTTCACACTGGGGACTCATTTTGGTTAGTCATCAATGGTGATTTCTGTTTGTGTAAATAGAAAACATTTATTCAAATTCATCAGACTAAACAGGATTTATCTAAAATCAGATTCACTTCACTTCAAAATGAATTAACTTCAGATCCAGTCACAGCAAAACTGACAACATTACAATGAAAAAGACATCATATGTAGTCACAGTTGGAACACCATGGTTTCCTTGCAATGGGAAAGAAGGACGTACACATAATGTGACAGGTAAGAAACTCTTTATACCAGAAATACTCCAGAAATGCACATAAATATTTTCTTTGTCTAAAATAGTTACATTTGATCCAATCTGATTGTTTATTAATCAACATCAATAAGAAGTTGATATATGTGTTCTGACAGATGGAACTGTGGCCAAGATAACACTTTTCATGCCTATCATTTTCTTTTAAGTTGTCACTGGCTCTTACAAAATGTAAAAATTGATCTTCAATAAAATATATATCATATGTTATACAGCAGAGGGGAGGAAGGAACACAAATATTGTAGACATATGCAACCTTATTATGAGGCAGAAACAAATTAAAACATAGGAATGACATAGGTTGCTTTCTGGGTTATAATTTAGTTTGCTGTCTTCTTTTCACAGTAATTTTATTGGATTACGTTTCCCAACTATTGGTCAGGTACAATGACATCTCATCTCGGTGGAAGACACTGCAGAGTCCTTTGGTTCACTTGGCTCACCTCTTTCTCTATTTCCCTTTTGCACAAATATATTTCTAAAATTATCACCTCTCTGAAACATGAATATATACTAGACTCCAACTGTGAAAAGTAATTAAAATTGATGCTATGTTAAACCATTTAAAAATTTAACAATATATTGTTAAAGTCACATAAGTTTAATGGTATCAGATAACACTGGACATACTGAAAAAATTGGAAAGGTGTTCAAACTAGAGAATCTGCATTTTACTACTGTAAACATTTCACAGTTAACAGGAAAGTGTGACATAGCATAGTTTACGACTTAGCTCATGGATCATGATGGTTAATGCAATGAGGAGGTATTAGCATGGTAGACAAAGTTTTGAACGCATTGTAGAATGTTTCCTTCACTCATTTTTCCATAGTTTATTAACAGATGACAGAATGCTATTTCATTTATCTAACTTTTGCATATTAAATATAATGTTGCATTATTATTGAAAACATTTCAGTTATGGAAAGTCTTTTTTATTATAATCAATCATATTCAGAAAGATTTGATATAGCCTATATGCATTTAAATTCGCCACTATAAAAAGTATTCTGACATGTTTCAACTTGAATGCTACTGTATAGTCTTGTTTTTTTATGAAGTTGTTTTTTGTACATTTCGATGAAATTCAAAATAAGCAGAAAACTCTACATGACTACAAAAAGTTATGTGATAAAGAGTATCTTAAGATCTCACTTCAAAACTGAACAAGTCCCAAGCTGAAGCAGAATGATCAAAAGTACTAAAAACACTTTTATCATAGTGGACTCTTCAGATACAACTCAGTTCCTATGAATATAACTTGCAGGCTTCAAACTGTTGGTGCAATAATATAGGCTTTGGGGATTAAAAAGCTCTGATTATCTTATATTGTGTAGAATGAAATGTATTTGCTATGAGGTTTCAGGTTTAACTGAACTTAAATATAACAAACATATTATCTTTTATTAAATTTAGGGTTCCACTTTTGTTACAAACACATTTAAGCATAAGAAAACTTTATGGTGAAATAAACACTAATTCAACTTCAAGTACAAGGAAGAGACCATTGGGAATATATTTCATAAAAGCCAAGCACCATTTATCTCTTTGTTTTCACTGCATCAGAAACTGTAAAGCTTATTTTGTGCAGATGCTGTATGTCACAATATTAAATAAAACAATCAGAACTCAGATCCCTCAAAAGTATTTTGACTTTCAATAATGGTTAACACATGTACTTAGTACAATATATGGTGAGATTATTTAAATAAAAGAAGAAACATTTTATTAAACTTGGAGGGAGGCTGCCCAGAGCTGAAGGTATATCTTTTCCCAGAAAGTTGTCATTGTATGGAGTGATAAACGATTGTTCCAATGGCAAGAGCTACTTTTAAATGATTTAGATATTTTTGATTATGTCCTCCATAGGTCTATGCGATGGACACAAGAGGTATTGTGCCTCTTGAAGACTATGGCTTTAGATTGATGGGGCAGTTTTGATGCAGCTCTTGTAAAATTTGTTCTCCCAAGTGATCCATGAATCTGATTCTTGACATATTCTACAACCTAACAATGGCCGAAGGCAATCCTTTCCAGACAATGTTTACTTGAGCACACTAGAAAAGCTCACCAATGGTGCTACTGGCTCTTAAACTTTTATCTCCCAAACTGTTAGAGAAGAGTCTTGTTTTTATAAGGTGCTTCAAAATGTAATTAAAATACAGACTAAAACACTTTAGAGCAACTTTTTACCACATAATTAAAAAAAATCAAAATTGTAATATTAATTTATTTTAAACAAAACTACAGTTTATTATTATCTTTTACTAATTCTCTGGTATTTTCTTTATACTCACTGTTGAGTTATGAAGTGCATACGGATTTCTGTAAGGACATGTAAAAACATGTTTGTATAATAAATATAAAAAGTTTTTCTGTATATTAGATTTAGGGGTTAACAAATGACAATATTTTCCTAAAACAAAATATTTATGAGTTTTTTAATATAGTTTCAATATGATATAAGTCAAATCCCTGCATCCTAAAATTCATAGTTGTTCCTTCTGGCTGTGTCTCAAGGACACAAGATGTGTATTTTTAAGAATATTACCCATATTGGTACACCAGAATAGAAAGCAACAAACATATCAAGAGGAAGAATAAAGCGTATGAAAAGAGCTGTTGCACATTATGTATCATAAATTCACACATAGATGTGAATGAATAATAAATAGCAAATAAATATAAAATGTGTATATGCCTCAACTTAAACCATAAAATTTTTGATTTGAAAATTATTTACGTGGTAAAAAATGAACCATTTTGTTTTTTAACAATACATTTGTCCTTATAATGTACATTGTTCAAAGTAAATTAACTTTTTTATAAAATATAGAAAAATAATTAGAAACATCTCTCCAAATAGAAAATTTTTAAAAATCATATAAAAGAGACATAAAAGAAGTAGCTATAAAGCAAATACAATACCATATAGTCTGTTATTTTTTCAAGTTGAAATGATATGTATTTATGACTTTAATATATATTATAAATAATAATATAATATTTCAATAACCATAATAAATTTCATATATTTTATGTGTAATGCATGCAGAAAATCTTAGTTACATCCATCCATATGTTTTTTGTCATGACCTGATTGTAACATTTAATATATTCCGAGAAGCTCTGCCAATGATAAAAATGTTTGAGAGAATGAACCAAAGAATCAATCATGGTGTATTTAAAGTGCCATTCTGGAAAATCCACTCATAACCCTTTACAGTAATTCTGATACAATCTATAAACAATGTAGGGTAATTTGTTTAAACAATAAGGGCTTGGGCCCTTTCTATGGAATGACTATTACTTAGTACATCTGATAGCAAACCCTTAAGAGTTACCAGAAAGCATTCTGGGTTTCATTCCACTTCTGTCCAGACAGAATTACTGTTAATACATTTTAGTGCTTTCTTTTTTATAAAGTATGTCATTAAAGTTGGTGTTTGATATGTATGAATTTGTGTATTGAGAGCAAATATCCAAGACACAATGTCCTTTTATGACTTAGTTATTACATGTTCTTAAGATCATACAGCAGAGTTGTCATATCATATCAAGAAGCTCAGATGCATAAAATTCTGGAATAAAAGCTTATAAAAAGATGGGGCCATGTTCATTCATTTTTGAGAATACTATATTATGAAAACTTTCAAAAGAAGACTAAGGGCATGGTTCCGGTTATAAAATAATGTGTTTAAAGAAATTAATTAGTTAATATTGCCAGTATCCAAATAAAATTCCTTCTGAGGCCCCAGACCTACCAGAACTGGGATGGCAGAGGAAGAACCCCAGTGCTTACCAGCCAGATCTCTTCCTGAACTGATGAATGCCATGGCAAGTGATAGATCTTCACTGAGACATATAGGTGGAGAAATGATTGAAAAATACATCTCATACTAACATTGGCTTCCATATACATGTATGAATATGTTCATACACACATTAATTATCAAAATATACTCTTTATGAGTCATAGAATGACAATCTGAACGTGACTAAAGGTAAACACAAACTTATAATGCATGTATGTACACAACTGCGATTGATAAAGGAGATAATGCAAATTATATGAAAACAAATATTCGTGTGTTATAAAGTTCCAATCAAAATACCAAGACAATTTTTTACAGAGCTTGAAAGAGCAATTGTCAAGTTTCTATGGAAACATAAAAACTCAGGATAGCTGAAACAGTTTAGAGCATCAAAAGAATTTCTGGAGATATTACCATCTCTGATCTCAAGCTGTACTACAAACCAATGGTAATCAAATCTTCCTTATACTGATACAGAAACAGACAGTTCCAACAATGGAGTTGACTTGAAGACCTAGAAATAAACCTATATACCTATGGGCACCATACAATGAAGGAAAGAAAGCATCTACAGCAAATGGTGCTGGTATAAATGGATATCTGCATATAGAAGGATGCAAATACATCCATAGCTATCACACTGAACAAAACTCCTCAAGGGGATCAAAGACCTCAAACTAAAACTGGATACACTAAATTTGATAGAACAGAAACTGGAGAATAGTGTTGAAGTCATTGGTAAAGGAGACAAATTCTTATATATAACCCCAAAAGTTCAAGGTCTATGATCAACAATTGATAAACAAAACCTCATGAGAGTGTAAATCTTCTGTAAGGCAAAGGACACTGTCAATAGGACAAAATGACAATCTACAGATTGGAAAACGGTCTTCATCAACCCTACATCAGATAGGGGACAAATATTCAAAATTATAAAGACCCAAATAAATTAGACATCAACAATTCAAATAAGGTGTACTCTTCCATCAGTGTCCTCAGTTCAATGCTTGGTCATAATTACCTGCATCTGGCTCAGTCAGCTCCTGGAAGAACTTCTTAGAGACAGTCATGCCAGGCTCCTGTCAGCAAACACAACCTAGTATTAGTCAAAGTGTCAGGTTTGAAAGATTAAGGCATAGAAGGAGATGGTAACTCCATAGGAAAATAATCATTGTTAACTAAACTTGACCTCTGAGATCTCCCAGAGACTAAACACAAGTCAGCACATGCATGGGCTGGTCTGAGCCCCTATAGCACATTTGTAGTTGAGAACTGCATTGTCTGGCATCAAGGGGAGATACTGTGCCTAATCCTGTAGAGACTTAATGCGCCACAGAGGGAGGATGCTGGAGACACCACATTTTCCATGCAAATAAATAAAATAATTGATTATTAATAATAAAATATAAGATACAGAGTTAGAGAGGATTCTCTAGAGAGGAAGACCACTTTGCTAGACTTCCTTGTGTTGTGGTAACACCCAAACAAATAAGTTATTTTGTTGCTACTTCATAACTTTAATTTTGGTACCCTCATGAATCCTAAAGTACATGTCATACATGGAGGGTTTCTACACAACACGCATAGAAAGATCATTTGAATTCCAAGGGAACATGACCCACAGTGTGAGAAACACTGCTACTTAAATGTTACAGCTTAGGTTACATAGTGAGTTCAAAGCTAGGTTGTGCTAGACCATGAGTTCAAGTCTCCAAACCCCAAATTAAATAAATAATTCCAAACACACAGAAAAGAACGAAACATAAAGAAAAATTAGCAAGTCCCATTAAGAATGTTTGTTGCATTTTAACTATATCATAAAATGAGATCATCTTTCTACTACAGAGAGTTTAGTCTCTTGGAGTTGAGACCATTGGACAAAAATTTTACATACATTCATTCTTTGTATCTAGTTATCTAATGCATTCATTTAGATTTTATGCATATAGTACTTTACTATTTGACTAGTTTGTATTATGTCATGCATTTAAATGCCGCTCTGATTATATATCTATTGTAACTACTGTGCAGTCAGCTTAATTAGTGATACTCCAGGTATCTTAGTTCATCTGTTTTAAACTTCTTTACAAGTATGTGCATAACAAATACATACATTCGTGTAAGCATTAATTTATTTAGTTGTAGACAGACAAATTCCCTTGGGCTCAATGGCAAATATCACCAGAAGGAATATTAAGAAGAATAATAGAGCTTCTGTGACCTTAAGGCAAAACCACAATACTGTAATCATTTTCCATCAGATGATGTAAAAAACATTGTTGCATCAATAATTTGAAATAGTGGAGGAGAGAAAATGGCTGAGTAAATGTCATCAACTCAAGTGATGAAAAACATTGCTCTAAGTAATATAACTTGGAAAGTAGTAGGCATTATATTCCATTTCTTTAAGACAATTTTAATCCATAATTTAATGTAAGGATATGTTCACTTTTGCAAAATTAAACCATTCAGATTAAATGATAATGTGATGAGAATTTTCATCTTAGAATCTCCAAAGCATTTAATTTTAGATTTAATTTTTTAATGTCTTAAGATATGTCAGATTATAATAAATTTTGCGATAAGAGGAATTTTAACAATCTTAACTTTATAATTGTAACATGAGGTACATATTATTAAACAAATTTGGATTATTTTAAGAATAAAAAATAAATTATTAAATGTAAACAGACAAAAAATAGATTAATAAAAATAGCATTATATAATATAGATCAATAATTTTAGGAAAAGTTTTTGCTCTTACAGAATCTATGGGTTATCTTGTTTCAATTATGTGATTAACAATTTATAAAACAGGGAAATGTTGAACAGAAAAGGTTACTATACTCACCTGTGTCAAAATCTAATTTAGCTTCCAAATATTATTACAAAGTGTGCCTTTGTTTTTAAGCAAACCTACTTTTAATTCTTTTGAGTCATATACACAAATAGCATTATACATAATGAACATGTTATATTTAGGAATATATATTACTTTATAAATTATGCTTGTCAACTGTTATTACACGTATATATGTGTATATATGTGCATTAAATACTATGACTTAGAAATACTATGAATTATAAGGCTAAGAGTCATCGGCAGAGCAATTACTGGTAAATGGGATGGTCAGAGGGAAGGACATCAAGGCACAGATGCTATAAATATAATATAACCTCAAAAGTAAAAAAAAAATTACTGTAGCTTTAGAAGAGCAAGCAGAAAATTTACTTTTAAAAAATAATGATGTCTAGCTATAGGGTATGTATCTATATGATTGTTTGTGAATAGCAAAGGAGATCTGAATATCAGAAGAGACCATCCAGAAATCCTGAAATTGGAGTTACAAGCACATTTAAAGCATTCAGTGTTAGTACTGGGAACTGAACTTTAGTACTCTTCAGTTAGTAAATATTTTTAAGATCTGAGACATTTCTAAACCTCTGTCTCAATCTCTCTCTCTCTCTCTCTCTCTCTCTCTCTCTCTCTCTCTCTCTCTCTCTCTCTCTCTGTGTGTGTGTGTGTGTGTGTGTGTGTGTGTGTGTGTGTGTATGTGTAGCATATGAGTATTTGGCTGCATGTAATGTAGTGTCACAAATTGTATCCATGGTTCTCCTGGATCCAGAAGAAAGCTTAAGGCCATCTGTTTTTGGAGTACTAATTGTTTACTCAGCAGGAAGATAAAAGATACTGTACCATAGTCCTTTGAAAGATAACCAAGTTTTTTTTTTTTTTTTTTTTTTTTTTTTTTGAGCACTAAACTAACTCTCTTGATTACAGAGCATGCATTTTTAAACTGTTTTATTTCTCCTTGTTTGTTTTTATAAGTGAATGTAGCTACTGTATAGAAACAAAAGGTTATGAAATTGAACTAAATTAAGAACAATAAATATTTAAAAAAACAATTATTCTTTATTCTGGCAAATAAATAGTTTTGTTCAATTTAAATGTGATTTCAAAAATATGCTTTCAGCATTATTTTGGTGTGTGCTAGGTTCACAGTTTCTGTAGTAATTCATCATGAAGTAGTCACTACAATAATGGTGCGACTGAAAAATTTACTATTTCTTCTTACTCTACTTATTGTATGCATTTGGATTCCAATTTGTAGGCATGAATATTTTCTTTCTGTTTCTTGAGATGTAATCATGTGGGATGTGTGACCCTATCTCAATAGCATCAAGGATGTCCATAGTCTTAAAAAAAAAAGCAATGTACATATCTTTTTATTTTGTTTTATTTTGTGTTTTTTTCTCTTCTTTCTTATTAGATACTATGTATTTACATTTAAAATGTCATCCCTTTATTTAGACCAGCTTTCCTCCCCCTCCCCCTCCAGTTGCCTTTACAAAAGTGCACTCACTTCTTATCCCTCTCTCTACTGCATTGCTTTTTCATTTCCCTACATTGTGAAACCATGCCCTCTCTGGAACAGAAACCTACATTGATGTCAGACACTGCTATCTTCAGCTACATATGCAACTGGATCAATAGGTTTCTGAAAGTGTGCACAGAGGTTTGTGTTTTACTCTATGGAAGTTTTGGAGGGTTTGGTTGGTTGATACTTTTATCTTCCCATGAGATTGCAACCACTTTCAGCTCCTTAAGTCCTTTCTTCAGTAGCCTCATTGGGATTCCTAAGTTCAGACCAACACTTAGCTGCAAGCATGCACAGCTGTATCTATATGACTCTAGCATAATATCTGAGGGGCATCTCTGTCTGGTTCCTGCCAGTAAGTACCTTTTGGAATCAGCTGTAGTGCTTGGATTTGGTGACTGTACATGTGATGGATCCCCAGGTAAGGTGGCTTCTCATTCTGGCTTGAAAAGCAGCCATATTTGTCTATAATTTTAAACATTTGTTGAATTTCCCTCTTGTGCACTAAGGAATTTCTTTTATTCAATTATTATTAAGTATTTGTATTATTAATACATTTTTGAAATTTGACATACCACTTTTAGTTACTTTATTTGAAAGCAACAAATCTCACTGTTCTCTCAAGAAAGGCATTTGGGAAGTTATTAGAAACTACAACTTAGTCTATGTGCATTTACCATAATATTAACAACAAGAAAGAAAGAATGACTGAATAAACAAAAAAATGAAGAAAGAAAGAAGAGACAGCAAGAGAAAATAAAAAGATAAGAGAACAGAAAGTAAGTATGATTAAAAAATAGACTGATATTGATCTTGATCTCAGAGTGTTTAACTATGTGGACTGTATTGTGAAACCTCACAAATAGAGCAAATCCATCGCTACGTAAAATGCACAAATTATCAATCTCCTTTAACATTATGTTCTTAGTCTATTAAATATATGACAGATCTACATAGAATTTGCCATTTTTTTTTTGTAGCAACTTTACAATTAATCAGCTAGAATCCCACAGCCTTTGCAAACTTTGAGTTACAGCCATCCTTCTCTCCTACAATCTATATTTCTAAGTGGAGCCATAAAAATGTTTCTAAAATGCAAATATTTCCATTCCATTTGTCTACCTAATTGTATTTGAGAGTCTCCATTACCCTCAGGAAAGAGTGCAGCTGCTTTAAAGTGTTATATATGAACATCCTTTTATGAACTCTCGCTCTCATCTCTCTGGGCTTTTATGGATCGCTATTACTTTGTGTTAAATTATAGTACCTTTTCCACAACTCCTCAAATGTGTCAGTCTTTATCTTTACTCTAGACACCATTCGCACTATGCTGTCCAGAAATTACTCTCCTTAGCTCTCTGCTTTCTGTCACAAAATCCACTTATTTTCAGGAGCCTCTGAGCTCTGATACCACACACAGTAATTGCCATTTTGTTTCCCCTCATCAAAGTACATTCAGGCTGTAATGTCTTTTAAATGGCAAGAGGATCATGTTTACTTGAATTGTTTTTTTTTAACTTTATTTTAAAAAACAAAGATGAAAGAAAAAAATTTTAAACATTTTTTGCATAAATGTATACAAATACAATTTTGTCAGTGCTTGGCTTTTTTTTTTCTTTTTTTTTTTTTAAGGTTTGATACTCTACTTGAATTCTTTATACTCTGCAAATAGTTAACCTTAGAGAGTGGAATTTATCATTCTAACTTCAGCATGGGGGCCAACTCTCTAACAAGCACATGTCATTACATATATATTAACATCAGACATCTCATTACACTCTGGTTCCAATTTGTACCTAATGCTGTAATTTATTAAATGCAGACAAGTCATTGTTTTAGATAAATGAAAAAGTGCCCTGTTTAAGGCAGTAAGTTTGAATCCTTGGTTCACAATTGGCAGAACTGTTGAATAAGACTTAGCAGGGTAGGGGGGTGCAGTTTACCCTTGTTGGAGGTGTATGTATCCCTGGGCAAGGTAAGCTTTGAATTTGCAAAAGCACACTCTAGGACCAGTGTCTCTTACTTGGCTGCTTGTAGATCACAAGAAAAAGTTCTAGAGCCATATCTGTCTTATCCCTTCCCTGAGGACTAGAGGATAACCTTCTAAAACATGGGCCAGCCTTCATTTATATGTCTCCTTTTGTAAAAGTTGCCCTGGTCAAGACTCTTCGAATTAATCAATATTGATTCCCACACTCACCAAAGGCATTACAATTGGTTCATTAAAATTTTCATCAGCTAATTACTAGACAGTTTAGAATAACGCGTACACTAAATATTTTGTAATAAATAATTAACCTCATTCTAGATATGCTTTTCTCACACCCCATATTTCCTCTTCTATATTTTCTGTCACTTCTTCCCCGATCATCCTCTTCTGCCATTGTTCCTCTTACTACTCCTCATCTTCACCTTTCTCTCATTAGCACTTGTGGTTTATGTAGTGACAATACATGAAATATTATCCAAATATGAATTCACAAATATCATAATAGATAAATAGATTATAAAATCTTATATTAAGGATTAACTTGCACGCCACATAGATTTGACCATGTAGAGAGTATTTTAGTAAATTTGATGAGTGCAAAACGATTGTCAGAGAGTAAGAAGAAATTTGAAAAAAAGTCATAGAAGATTATTTCAACTCTATAAGCATTGCAATGTGCTTCAGTTAATTGACTCTTCAATATTCAGTTTTCATTCACTTTTCCTATCTTCTTCTCTAGAAATATTGAAAGGGGTTGATCAGTAAATAAACAAGCATGAGTAAGGTTGTTTTTCTCTCTGGAGCAGTGGGAAAATTCAAGAACAATATTCCCAGGTGCTCTTTTCTGTACCAGTAAAAAGGTGTATAGTACTTAGATAAATTGTTAAGTAAAATAAACAGTGAGTGTTAGCATGAAATTTTATATGTAAATATGTGTTATTAGCCTAACTTTTAAAAGGAGCTACTATAAGAAAAATACTTATTTATATATTAATTGAAAGGAAAAATGCCACAAATATAAATACCTGTTAAATATGTAAAAACATAAATGTATATTTGACATTGTCTCATATTTTGGCCTATATAATAGTAAACAGTAAATTTACAATATCTTATTATCCATTCTATTCTGATCATTTCATTATTATAAAATTCAAATAATTACAATTCTTGATGAATAAGAATTATAAATGAATTTTATTAACATATAAATATTTATTATAAAATCATACAGACTTTCAGGATTTGTTTTATTTAAATGTGTTGACACTTCTCATTAGAGAATTTAAATGGGTCACAAGAAATAGCGATGAAGTAGTAATCTAGATTGCATTATTATGCAAAGGCAATGCATCTACAATATATGTGTTATATTTGATTTCATGCTTTAATACACCTACAGAAAATAATTATATCTTTTATAGATATTTAGACAAATGGGTTAACAGCTACACTAAGCTTTGTTCAGAGTAAATCTAAAGTCAATACAATGTATCTGAATCTCATTCTAGGTAAAACCCTGCTGACAGTCACTTAGTGACATGTGAATAAAGCTAAAACAAATTCCCCTCATTAGGGAGAGCAAACACTGGCTTAAGAAATCCTAACATTTATAAACTCATACTTGATGAGAACTAGAATGTAGACTTGCTGAGATTTTATTAACTAAGGATCAATAACTTCCTTTAGGATATACAGATTTAAGGCATCTATTGCCAAACTACTCAATCCTATCTTTTGTTTTGAAAATACATTTTTATGAACTCAATTTTTCAGAAAAATATTTTTTGAAGCAAATTTATTTTTTCACAGTTTTCTGTTCTTTTCTTATGAAGTAAATATGTAACCATATTTTAACATATTCCATAAATGTTAACTCTCTGTAGAAAACAATTTTAAAACATTCAATATTACCATTAACTTATTAAATTTTAAGTCATATATATATATATATGTGTGTGTGTGTGTGTGTGTGTGTGTGTGTGTGTGTGTATTGTCTACTTTCAAAATTTAAATAGTGATTCTGCCTTTAAGATTTTTTGTCTTTACCACATAAAGTCCAATGTAATTCTTCACAGACTTAGAAAGAGCAATAATCAACTTCATATGAAAAATATCCAGGATAGTCAAAACAATTATCAATAGTAAAACAACTTCTTAGGGAACTTCCATCCCTGACCTCAGAGCCCCCAGAGACAAAGCCAAAAACTAGGAGCATAGATGGCCTGGTTCATGGCCCTTGACATGGCCCTTGTAGCAGAGGACTGCCTTGTATAGCGTCAATGGGAGAGAGGGCACTTAATTCTATTGAAACTTGATGTCCCAGGGAAGAGAGATGCTGGTGGAGGTGAGGTGAGGTTGGGGAAGTTGGAGAGTAAGTACTCTCTCAGAGGGAAGGGGGAATAATGGGTAAAGAATTCTGAGGGGTGGTAACTGGGAATGGGAGTAACTTTTGGAATGTAAATAAAGAATTTAATATAAAAATAGCATCTTAATAGTACCATATGGATTAAATATTATATTGTTTAACTAAAAATCATTTCTTTAGCATATATTTTATTTAAATTTCTTTTTATTTTTAGTAAGTATAATTTAAATATAAGTGAATCAGGTAAGTGTATGTATTTTAAATACACTAGTGATAGATTAATTTTCAGACTATTTTCATGAGCATAATTGCAAATATCTTATTATTTCTTAGTTAGATGGCAGACATTATTACAGGTGTAAATTTACTTTTACTTATCTGAGAAGCAACTTCTTTGGGGCTGTGTTAGGTGATAAAAAATGCAATAGCTTTATGTATTTATTTAGTTGGTTGGTTAATTAGTTCTTTAGTTATGAGTGTCAGATAGTGGGCATTTTTATTCTAGGAAAATCTTATGTCATTGAGCAACAAAATCCTGTAAATTCATTTTTTAGAAATTGTTTATTAAAACTAAAGTCTTAAATATTGATATTATCATCTCAATTCTTCTTGTCCAATTTATGAAATGTACTAATGTACTTAATTGTATTTCATAATTTGAATGTAGAACCAGGGCTAAAGAGTGTCTATCTAGTAGGTTTGCATTTGTTATTGAGATGGTATTGCAGTTTGTTTTCATTGGTCAATTTATGTGTCAGTTCTTATTACATAATCTGTAGAAATCAAATATCTATTTCTTAATTTACATATTTAAAAACAAACTTTATTATGTGTCTTTTTCAGTAAGAAAGAATAGATGAATTTTTCTGCCATCTCTACATTTTGAAGTAGAGATTTTTGATCTGAAGAGATGTTAAGAAGATACTTGAATACAATACTCATTCTAATATATATGGGCTCAGGACTGCTTCAGGATAGGTCACAAATGCAATATATAAGGCTTATGAATACGAAGGTCAAAAACACAACATGTTGGAAGAAACAGGTAGAGACTTTTTCCTAGAAGATAATAAGATGGCATGTTTATGGAAACAAGTTGAGGGGGGTGGAGGGGGGAATGTGGGGGGGAGGGTATAACACAAAATGTAAATACAGAAAATATCCAATAAAAAAAGAAAAACAAAACAAAATGAATCTTTGAAGAAAGAAATTTCAGAAAGTCTCAGAAGAGGTAAAGATATCACATGCTCATGGATTGGCAGGATTAAAATGTTAAAATGGCCATTTTGAAATATGTAATCTACAGATTAAATTAAATCCCCATCAAAATTCAAGCTCAAGTCTTCATAGAGTTGGAAAGAACAATTTGCAAATTCATTTGGAATAACAAAAAGCCTAGGATAGCTAAAGAACTTCTGAGTGATTATAATCTTCAACCTCAAGCTGTATTACAGAGAAATCATGTTAAAAACTGTGTGGTATTTGTAGAGAGACAAGAAGGTAGATCAATGAACTAGAATTGAAGACCCAGAAATGAACCTATACACCTTCAGTCATTTGAACTTTGACAAAGAAGCTAAAATCCAGAGGAACAGATAGCATTTTGAACAAATGGTTTTGCTTCAACTGCAAGACATCATGTTTAAGAATACAAATTGATCCATTTTATGACCTTGTCCAAAGCTCAAGAACATGTGGACCAAGGACCTTCACATAAAATCATATACTCTCAAACAAATAGAACAGAAAGTGGGGAAGAGCCATGAACACATAGGCACAGGGCAAAATTTCCTGGCCAGAACAAAATGACTGATGTTCTAAGATCAAGAATCGACAAATGGGATCTCATAAAATTGCAAAGGTTCTATAAGTCAAAGGACATTGTCAATAGGACAAAATGGCAACCAACAAATTGGGTAAAGATCTTTACCAATCCTACATCTGATAGAGTGTTAATATTCAATATATACAAAAAACTAAAGATGTTAGACTCCAGAAAATCAAATAACCCTATTTAACAATGGAGTACAGAGGTAAACAAACATTTTCCATTGAGAAATATCAAATGACTGAGAAGCACCTAAAGAAATTCTCAATATCCTTAGTCATCATGGAAATGCAAATCCAAACAACCCGGAGATACTACCTGATAAGTGTCAGAATGTGTAAGATCAAAAACTCAGGTGATAGCAGATGCTGATGAAGATATGAAGAAAGAAGAACACTCTTCTACTATTGGTGGGATTGCAAGCTGGGACAACCACTCCTGAAATCAGTTTGGTGGTTCCTCAGAAAATTTGGCATAGGGCCCAGCTGTAATGCTCCTGGTAGTATACCCAAAAGATGTGCCAACACATAACAAGAGCATATGCTTGACTATGTTCGTAGCAGGCCTATTTATTTTACCCAGAACCTGGAAGGAACCCAGATTTCCTTCAATAGAGGAATGAATACAGAAAATGTGGTATATTTACACAATGAAGTACTACTAGGCTATTAAAAACAATGACTTCATGAAATTCTTAGGAAAGTGTCAAATGGACATGCAGCTAAGTCTCTATGTGGACCCTCAACAACAGGAGCAGAGGCTCTCCCTAAAGCTGTAGCCTGACTGTGGTATCCATTCCCAAACATGGGCTTCCTTGTCTGATTTCAGTGGTAGAAGATTGACTAGTCCAGCATAGACTTGAAGTGCATAACAGGGGAATGACCAGGAAGCCCTGGTGTCTTAGAGGAGAGGAGGAGGGGAAATGGGGAAAGGCTTCTTTGATTGCTGGAATTTGAATGGGGGTAGCATTTGGAATGTAATTAATTAATTAAATATATATATCCATAACATTTTAACATTTATAAATCTCCCCTTGAGACTTGATTCAGAGCCCAGTCTGGTGCTTTCCTGGACCTAAAGCCAGCACAAAATAAGGCTTTTATTTTAAAAAAAGAAGAAGAAAAAAAAGAAGAAAAATAGAAAAAAATAATTAGATAAAGTATGTTTTGAATAAAAACCTAGAAAATTTCATTATAATTAGTTTTAATAATTTAAAATAATATATTTAATAATTTTTGAAATATTTAAATTAAGAATAACTGGTTTTTTGAATTAAAAAATTCAAACTTATTCTAGTATAGTATACAATATAAGATGAAGCATATTAATATGTATACCCTAATTTTGTGTTTAGTGTATCAAAAATATTTATGAGCTAATGCCTCGATTTTGAGAAATAGCTGTCAAATATCTGACTTTTTTCTGAGGTACATTTTCATATAAAACATCACATTTTATTGTAAAAATCGTATTTCTCATTTTAAAATGTAAAATAGCAATTAAAAATAGAAGTTACTAAAAAGCAATTAAATATAGAATTCACTAAAAAAACATTTCCCTGTTGTTTTGCCTGCTATATAGTGTTGATCTTTTTGCTTTTGTGTGCACATGCACATGTGTGTTTTTCCATGTATAAACTTGAAAGTCAGAGAAAAGCATGCAAATATCAGTGCTCTCCTATCCCATGTGCTGAGAGACTGATCTCAGGTCTTTGGACTTGTTTGCAAATATTTTTACATGCTGTCATACCTTGCTGGACCTAACAACTATGCCATGTAAGTATGCACAGTATCTGAGCAGAAACAGTAAAAAAGCCAAATGAAAAACTAAAAACAAAAGTATAATAAATAATATATTCATACTATTCTGTGTTCTTTATCCAATGAAGTATACAAACAAGTGATTTGGAAATGAAATCATTATAAGTGTACTAGATTCCGGTTCACAAGAACATTACTAAATTTGGATGAACGTTTTATTTTTGTTTAATAATACTTAGAAGTGCCTTTTCTGAAACATTAAATATTGTTCTTAAAATCTTAGCTAAACAAATACAATATTCTTATTAAAATTAAGGGTTTATCATCTTCTAGTACCAAACATGGAAAATAAACATGATTTTTATAAATTCTACAAGTTTCAACTTTAGAAAACTTCTTGAAGTTTTTGCTTTTCCCTTTTACAGGTTTATGTTTCCATTTAGTGTTTGCACTGTTCTGCTCATTGATTGGATTCAGTCTGATGCATTCTTGAAATCTACTTACATTATCATAGTCTAGGGAAAATAGCTGTGCTTCTGATAAGCTGTATCATTTCCCTTATGATTTTCTACTTATTAATTGACAAAACTTGAACAAAATTAGGAGACATTTTATCTTTTTTGAAAAGAACATGGATGTTCTATACTATTGAAGTAAGTGATCAGAAATTAAAAACAAAAAAAACAAACAAAAAATGAGAAGGAAAATACTCAGCAATTTAGTATTTGGTTTTTTTTAACATTGAATATATTGTCTTCATTCAAGAGAAATTACAGAATATTTTTATGTCTCTATATAATATAGAGTACATACACCTTTAGATAGCTTAAGTAAACAATTCAATTTTTGTATTATCTGCAAGGAACAGCATCATCAATAGAAAATTTTGACAGTAAAAGAACACATCAAAAGGAGTACTCTTACTTCCTCTTGGTTATGTTTTAATGGATACATACTTCCTATGATGGAAGTAGGTACCTAGGTTTATTGAATTTATTTCTACATAAATGAGATAATTTTTAAATAACATTAAAATGTGTTCCCAGAATTCAGCAGCTGTCTTTTAGGTTTCTCATCCCCTTTATATAGAAAGAATAATGAGTTTGATCATCTTCATTGGAGACAAAATTAATGACTGGGTGTGAGTGATATTTCCTATAAATTACTAGGTTGTGACAGAAAAGAAGCAGGCTTACTGGAAGTCCATTTTACATGAAACTTCTGGAGAATTAATTTCTTACTTATCGCTAATATAAGGCAATGTAAAACAGTAACACAATGACACATTATACTTATTAGAAAATAATGTGAAATCACTCATATGTTCAGTATAGATCTTCAGAGTTGACAGATCTCATTTTAAATACTTTTGTAATAATAGAATCAGATAATTTGGTAATGATTTTGGATGCATGATTTTCATTTAAAATCCAAAACTTTGTGGATGCTTCTGAATTATCCCAATGCATTTCCTATACAACAACAACCCAGAACTTACAGCCACAGTGTGTTGGAACAGTACCACTAACAATTTTCTAGTCCCATCAAGTGAATGGAGCAGCAAAAATCATTTTTATTTCAAACATTTTCTTTTGTTTTGTGACATGGGATATAACCT
The DNA here is from genome assembly GCF_963924665.1 of Micromys minutus. Lineage (NCBI taxonomy): Eukaryota > Metazoa > Chordata > Mammalia > Rodentia > Muridae > Micromys > Micromys minutus. The sequence continues at coordinate 37,913,877 of NC_137974.1, forward strand.
TACTGTTCTGATGTTGGTGAGATAAACCTATTCCTCTGTCTCCCAAGTATGAAGATTATAGTCACATAAACACCTCTCATATTTTGATGATACTGCTGTACAGCCCAGAGCATATCTGATGTTGATATAAAAATCCTCACAGGCGAAAATAATCACATGCTCATTAGTGTATTTACAGGTGTTTAGGGAAAAAGTGACTAAGGGAATATCAATAAATAGTTACAATTTAAGTCCATTATAGTAACTACCATATTCCCTGCAGGTCACATTATCAGTTGGCTGATCACCCTAAATAGTTAGTTAGGAAGATTGAATATATGATCCCATAATGCCTTTCTTGTACATTCTCATATACAAGTCATGCAAAATACATTTAAGCCATGAATGTTGTTGATATGTTATGGGTGTAGTTTTCTGAAAATATCTAGAAGATGCTTTCTTACAGTATACTTCTTGGTATTTAGGCTCTTAAAATCCCCCCCCCCTATAAAGATGTTTATGTGTTGAGATTTTATGAAAGATATAGTGGACCAACTGTTGTTTGATATCCAAGAGTGACTTAATTTGTGTATTTTAATCAGTTCTAGGTCTCTGCAGTTTTTCCTTCAAACTGGACAAGATAAATTTCAACAAAACCCAAAATTAAATACAGTTATAGGTATTTACTAGACATTTTTCTAGGTAATAGTTCACTAATAGATAGCCCTAAACACATATGCATGTGAAATTAGGTAGCAGTAACTGGACTCAATAGTCTTTGTATATAGTATAGTAGTGTGTGTGTGTGTGTGTGTGTGTGTGTGTGTGTGTGTGTTTGTGTGGGTGGGTTCATGAATGTACACATGCACTTATGTGGGTAAATGTGTCCCTTTGTATAAATGTAGCAATAGTTATCATAGAAGAAATATTCCTGCTGAGATATATATATATATAATTTACAAGCTTAACTCATTCCAACCTTAGGTCATATATTTGTTAAGATATACTGAATTTTTCCTCAATATATGCAATCCACATTCTCTAGGCAGTAGTAACTCTAGTGACTCTGACAGGATACTCTTCTCTTATTAAACATTATGATTGCTGTTCATACCGTTAATTTAAACCATTACTCCTTCAAGCTACATGGAATGCAGCTTTATTATCTTCTATATGTTTGTACTCTCATGGAGTAACTACTTTCATCAAAATCTTTAATAAAACTTCATCTTATTAGTATATTCAAATTATTACAGATGAAGTAGTCAGAAGTCACATCCTTATGCTTTCAGGGTCCTTAACAGCAAGATCATGTTCTCCATCGTTTCATACCTGCCCTCTTGTGCTTTTCCAGAAGTCTATAATGACTTAATTTTTGTAGTTGCATATAAAATCATCAAGATCTTTGATGACAATTTCTCTCATTGCAGGATAGTGCTGGAGGTATACTTAATGGAAATACACAGCAAATTCATATCACATTTATTGGAAAGGCTCCTCCAAGGGCTTGGGTCACTTCTCCAGCTCTGCCCTTTGTAGCACACACTTTGTGTTCTAGGCTCCACCAACCTGTTCTCCACTGCTGCTGCTATTCTTGGTGGTCATCTCATGGTACTGGCATCTCCAAAACACTATTGTCGGTCCTGTAGCATTAATTGCCACTGAGGATGCACCTTCACCATTGGCCTTTCATGGCCTCTCACAGTGCCAAACCTCAGCTGTTCTCCATGACCCCTTCATTCCTTCAAAACCAGTACCACCTGGGTGATTCTTACATATTAACAAGTCCAGCCACAGCAAGAGGTACAACCTTGGCTATCTCTGGAACAGATCCTCTGTGTGCTCTCACAAAAGAGTTCCCAGAAGATTTTACCTCAATGATGCTGGTCTCTTCTTAATCACCACTAATTTGTTAGCTCCAGCTGACCAGCATCAATAGTCCCAGTAATGCAAAGGTTTTCCTTTAGTAGTTCTGGTATCTTAATAATCACAGCTGACTCTCTAGCCCCAGCTATTGAAAACCACAGAATCTTCACAACCAAAACAGCAACAATCCTGATCAAAAAGTCTTTAATCTTCCTTATGAAATTTCAAAAGCCAGGCCTCTATTTTCTGCACTGTTTTTAACATTATCTTCCAAGCTTTTACAGATCATCCCACAGATGGCAATGGTTCTTGTAGCTCAAAGTTCCAAATTCCTTCCACAGTCCTCCCCAAAAATATGGTCACGTTGTCACAGGAATAGCCAACTATGCTGTTACCAATTTCTCTTAGTCAGGGTTTCTATTCCTGCAGAAAATATCATGACCAAGAAACAAGTTGGGGGGGGGGTGAGGGTTTATTTAGCTTATACTTCGATATGGATTTTCATCACCAGAGGAAGTCAGGACTGGAAATCAGGCAGATCAGGGAGCAGGAGATGATGCAGAGGCCATGAAGGGGTGTCACTTACTGGCTTGCTTCCCCTGCCTCCCTCAGCCTGATTTCTTATAGAATCTAGGACAACCAGACCCGGAATGGCACCACACACAATGGGCTGGGCCGTCCCCCCTTGATCACTAGTTGAGAAAATACCTTACAGTTGGATTTCATTGAGGCATTTCCCCAACTGAGGCTCCCTTCTCTGTGATTAACTCCAGCTTGTGACAGGTTGACACAAAGCCAGCCAGTGCAATATTCCAGTGCTAATAAGGAATCCATTAAATTCTTGAGTGAAATTCAAGGAAAATATGCATTTGTATTTATTTCTTAGTAGTTATTTCTACAAATACAAGTTATTTTCAAGATATGTTCAAGAAATAGTTGATGTTTATTGTTAAATTTGAATTGATGTTTTCAAGAACTGTTGGAAGACCAGAAGTTGGGAAGATATTGGTAAAGGGAAAGAGTTAGAAAAAAATACTATATCTTAGTAAAGGAAATATTTATAAATTAAGATTTTTTAGTGTAGATCCTAAATTAGATGAGCTAAGGGACAATAGTAGAAACTTTTTTTTTTCTTATTTTGTTTTATTTCCTTAAGTATGAAATTGCCATGTTTTTACTTAGTGAGAACTCTCTTACCTTGTGGTGGAAAAGAATGGACAGTATTATAATATACATTGACTCTCTAGATGCAGCTTTCCAGAAGAGAGCATAAAGTTGTCACTGTGTTCTGTAATGGTTCATTCCCAGAAGGATAAGCTCTTCAGAAGTTCACATTGGAAGAAGAGCTCTTCCCTATATTCTAGTAGCATCATAGTTTTGATCCTTACACTGCACATGTAAAGCTTCTTTAGGTGATTTACATCACTTGTAGTCTAGCTTCACTATTCTCTAGGTAGCTACCCAATTCTTTGAACACCATGTAGTTAAAGCAGACCATTAAAATATTTTCTGAACACACTGGACTAAACGTAACCAAGAAGGCAAATATATATTTGTAATAAAACTTACAAAAGGCCTAGAAAAGTGACAACACAGAACACAGAAACAATTGTATTTTAAAAAAAGTTCATATTTGTGTTTTTCAGAAAATGTTTATATAAACTCTTTTGAATTAGTCATATATTTAAAATAATACTCATTAAAATGAGTGAATCCTCTTACAGTGTTTAAAGATGAAGTTGGACACAGAAACACTTAATGCTAATAGAAAAGGGAGGCTTAACGCTTTACCTGACTACCTTGTTTTGTTCATGTGAGTACATTGTCACTGTCTTCAGACACACCAGAAGAGGCCACCAGATTCCATTACAGATAAAAGCCACCATGTGTTTGCTGGGAATAGATCTCTGGTCCTGTAGGAGGGCAGTTGGTGCTCTTAACAACTGAACCATTTCTCCAGCCCCCTAACATAACTACTTTGAATTAACTGACTATAGTAACTAAATTAATACCATCCTGACAAAAGTCAGATATTTAGACCCATATCACAGAAAAAAAAAATCAGAAATATTAATACATAATGATCTTAATTATTTCCATCAGAATTATCCATTTTAGTTTAAGTTTGAAATATATTTCAAAAGATCATGAATTTGACCTCTTGGACAAAAGGCTAGTATATTATTGCAAGTTGTACTACCATTAGGAGGAAGCACATAACTCTCTGAGAAGTAGATCAGTTGGGTGTGCTTTAATGTTTAATAGCTAAACAAACTCCACTTTGAGAAGGGGAAATGAACTGTAACAGGGACTGAATCATTAAGGACCTGTGGTATATTCTGACAAAGACTCTAGCTGATTTATGCCTGTAGCCGAAAAAAATTGAGACTGAATTTGAAAAGTGCTGAACTAAAATTTGAGTGGAGAAGTTCTCCTCACAGAAACAAAAGGTGAAGCTCATAATTATTCTTCAAGGCATCTGTGAAAATATAAAGTGAGAAGGAGGAAAAAAGTATAACAGAAACATGGGGCAAATGGAGAGTTTGATAAATAAATAGCATGTATCTGACTATATTTGAAAGCAAATGCATGGGAACTTAACTATATTTTTAAAATAAAGCATTGCTATAGCACCTTATGGCCCCCTAGAGGAATACATTCCCCCTTTCCCCTCAACAGTATGAATCAGTTTTCCAAAGCCATTCCTAGGTATGTTTCATTGTCCCTCCCATTCATTGTAAATGGTAATCCTGCACTGCAGAACAAACACAAGGTTGCATATTGCCATTAAAAAATTAATGTTATTCCTTTGTGTAAATGAACCAGGGGGGCTGAGGCTAGCGAGTTTGTGAGGTGGAATATGTGGGGGGAGGGCAGTATTTGTGATGTAAATAAATAAATAAATAAATAAATAGTAAGAATATAGCCTTATATATGGTAATAAAACTTTTTAACGTACCTGGAAAATGATACAATTCTCAGAAATGGTCTACAATACAATACTGCAAACTAACATTAAGTTTTCAATTTAGAACATCACTGCAAAGAGAGGCCCTTGGTCCTGGAAAGGGTCAATGCCCCAGAGTAGGGAAATGCCAGGGTGGGGAGGGAGGAAGGATTCTGCAGTTGGAGGATCACACTCATAGATACAGGGGGAGAAAGGATGGATCAGGGGTTTCAGGAGGGGAAACCTGAAAGGGGATAACATTTGAAATGTAAATAAATAAAATATTCAATAACAAAATGGAAAAGAGCCCGAGGAAAAGGAGATTCAGTGACAAGCAAAAAGTGGGGTCCAGGTCAAAAAGAGGCTCCAAGACCTGACACTAATACTGAAACTATTTAGTGCTCACAAACTCACCTATTATGACTGCTGTACAGGCAGCTGAAAGAATCAGATGCAGATATTTGCACCCAACCAATAAACAGATGCTGCTGATCCCTGTGATTGAATTAGAGGGGAAAAGAAAACTGGAAGAAGCTGAGGAGGACAACCTTGTAGGAGGACGAACAGTATCAACTAACCTGGACCTTGAAAGCTCTCAGACACTGGACCACCAAACATAGAACATACCACCTGATATGAGGCCCCCAAAATATAAAAATGAAAAAAGAAACACATTTCTGAACTAAAGAGAACCTGGAGGCACTTCAGATGATCTGTGTGACCTATATCATTGTTTCCCAAAGTGAAGTCACATAGCATACCATGATACTGCCACTGTGAGGATATAGTCACACAGGAAAAAAAAAACTGGAATCAGGATGTGTGTGATGGCTGCTTAAGTATGGGAGATTTAGGGAACAAGATCATTAAAGCTTGGAAAGCATGAACCTAGGAAATTGTGGGGCTAGAAAGCCATGCAACTGTGGGTGTTATTCCAGAGCAAAAATGAAGTTGAGAGATATCCAAAATACTTGGTCCTTGGTAGCCTCCAAAATTTCCATGATAATGATAATGGTGATGATGACTTGATAGTTCAGTTTTTTAGAGTGCACTTGTTATCCTCCTCTCCATCCACCCCAAGACAGTGCCTCATCCAATTTCTCCTCCTCCTACCAGTCTCCAAGAGGATGATCCCTCACCTCACTCCACCATACCTTCCCACTCTCTGGGGCCTTAAGTCTCTCACTGGATAGGTGCTTCTTCTGTCACTGAATCCATATCTGGCTGTATTTGTGTTGGGGACCACATATAAACTGGTGTCTGTTGCCTGGTTAATGGCTCAGTGTCTGAGAGATGTCAGGGGCCCAGGTTAGTAGAGACTGCTGGTCTTTATGGGGTCACCCTCCTCCTAAGCTTCTTTTAGCCTTTCCCTAATTCAATCACAGGGATCCCCAGTTTCTGTCAATATACTTGCAATTGCATGGTGGATATATATGCTTTATGTCTTTTTCATTTTTCAAAGGATCATAATTAAGTGAGTGTCTTGTGTCTACAAAGACTTCCTACTTAGAATGCTTCAACAGTGCTGGGAATGTGAGCTGTTAAAGCTGAATTAATTATTATGCATTATGAGATGTATTTGAACTTTTAATGTCCAAGGGAAGAATACGATCTGAATGAGAAACCGTCACCCACCATATCATATTGTCACCTATTGTCGCATTTGGTCCTTGAATGGTACTTTTCTTTTTTCATTAATGTATATATTTATTCACTTTATACCCTGATTGAAAACCTTCCTTACCTTCCATTCCCCTTCCTAGAGTTCATGCTTCTCTTTCTCCTCTCTTTCTTTGAGAAGGGGAGGCCTCACCTGAGTACCAGCTCCACCTAATCATTGCAGGACTAGGCACATTCTCTCTCACTGAGGCCATACAAGGCAGCCTAGTTATGGGAACAGGCTCCTCAGGCAGGCAACAGAGTAGGGGACAGCCATTGTTCCAGTTGTTGAGAAACCTGCGTGAAGACAAAGCTGCACATCTGCAATATATCTGCAGGGATTAAGAATTAGGTCCAGCACAGATATGTTCTTTTGTTGGTGGTTCAGTCTCTGGCATCCCACAAGGTTAAACAGCTACTTTCAAATATTGTAATCTAGCTGGGGGCCCCCAAGATTGATTGATATTTCTAGTTTTAGATATTGTAACCTAGCTGTCAAAGAGATCAATACAAGGGTATAGCCTTAATATTTTACATCTTGACCTTGATTCTTGATTGATATGTGCTTGTTGGCTCACTGTGTCTTGAGATAGTATCTTCACACTCCTGTTACCATAGCTACAAACATTCACATTATAATACCATTCTTTCTACCATGGATGCAATAATCTCAAACTGTCACCTTAAATAAAACTGTCTTTCACTGTGTTTCTTATCAGGTATTTATAGGCAACAAAGAAAATATTAGCTAATAAAGACCAAATACATTACTGAACTCCAAAAATAGCTTCTTCAATAATTGGGCTCAAAAATACAAGATCCATGACTAAAAAGTCATATTTGAAACATTCCCTTCATCCTTCCAAAAATGCAAGTCAAAATGGATGAAAGACCATATATATTGAAATTAGAAAAATTAAGACTACTCAAAAATACAAAATATTTTAATACATTAAGAAAAAATCGTAGAACATGATGCCAAAAGCATGTCAAACAGAAGCAAAGAAAAAGAAAAAAAGGAAAACTATACTACATCACCCTGAGTTCTATCAGCAACAAAGAATTAATCAATGATAAACAAGCTACCTACAAAAAGGAGAAGGACATGTGCTGCTTACTCACCTGACAATAAAAAATCAATGTTCAGCAGTCATAAATAATTCAAGAAGATTAGCAAAGTGAAAAAAAAAAAAAAAAAGAAAAGCACTTTGCAGTCCATTTCTGTAAGGCAGGGACAACCAGTTTGAGTAGACACTTTTCAAAAGAAGCCAGACAAATGGCCAATTAATATATGAAAGAAAATCTTAATGTCATTAACCTTTGAAAAAATGAGCCAAAAAACTTCGACGAGATATTTTATCCTAATTGGAATGACAATTATAAAAAAATAGAATGTCAGCAATGATAAGAAGAAAGAAGTCTATGTCATACACTATTGTTGTGAATGTCAATTAGTTTAACTTTTATTAAGACACATTTTAATATTTCTTTGAAAATCTAATCATATTTAGAAAACTGATATAAATATTGTATTTCCAGATGTATTTCTAAGTTAAATGAAAGTCCCACACAATAGACTTACCCAAGAATATATGTAATAGTATTATAATTATTTTACTATATTGATATGACTACTGTATTAGTATAATATACTTATATTATTTAAATCATATAATATTATTATAAATTATATGACATTTAATACATATATTTTACTATATTTACATTAGTACCAACATAATTTAAATTATTATAATGTATAATTATTATAGTATAATATATATATATTATTTCTGAGAGCTAAATATTATAATAATAAGCAACATATTAGTAGATGATGAATATATTCTAAACTGTGCACTTTGTGAACATGTTGAATGCTATACTAGACTAAATAAAGAACCTTTCTTAGTACAGTTGAATTAAAAAGAAACCTAATTTATTTTATGTCAATGTATTTTGGATAAGACTAGCTGTTGCTTCTATTAACATAAAATAGGACCTGCAACAGCTAGCTGTCCAATATCAAGTCAATAACTGTTCACTCCAGCAGGGAAATATGGACTGGAGCTCATGAAATCACTACCCTATCTCAGGAGCTACTGACAATTCAGTGATCCTGTGAGACAATGAGCCAGTTCTGTCCAAGACTATGTACTATGCGTCCTTTAGTCATTAACCTATGGACTGTTTTTGTTTGTTTGTTTGTTTGTTTGTTTTGGGGATTTTTGCAGTGTTTTTAGAAACATGAATTCTGAAAGCATATATGTTGAGTAATGTCTAAGAGTACAAATAAAACTGGGTGTTAAGTATGATTGAAATCTAATAAATGTTCAATAAATTTAAACTTGGAAATTAAAAAAAAAATTAAGTTGTCCTGTTGATGTTTCTGCCTAGATATTAGACAGAATACTTTAGACTTTTTGATATAGTAAAATCTTAATGGTTAAATTATTATGTGTAATTTTGATTTTGTTTTGGTTTACTTATTTTATTAATAATTTGTTGAGAATTGTTACCATAAAGACATATTAAATTTTATAAAAATGAATTCTGACTCAGATGTTCATACAGTTTATTATTAAATTTGTTAATGTGGTATTTGGAAATATGTTGGTTGCTTTATGCTGAAGCAGTCTTTATTCCAGGGGTAGGTCTTGTGTTAGATGAAGATTGTGTTCATACTTACTAAAACCATTGTTTTGTAGTTTTACTTGTCCTTTGTGCTTTTGAATTTCTAGTTAATAGGGATTTTGTCACTACATCAAACATTGTCTTGTTGGGTATATCCAGTGGTTGAAAATTAATGCTACAATGGATACATACAGAAAATTCAAAGCACAAGTACAGATAGGAACTCTTCCTTCACTGATACTGAATTTTATCCTTATAATTTTTGAAATTTTAACATTTAACATGAAAATCTAGAGAAATATTATATTTCCTGTCACTATACAAGATGAAATGTTTATTTCATTTTTTTTAAAAATTATTATTTTTTTTTTCTCTTTCAACTTTATTTTAAAAAAGGAGAGAGAGACCTGTACATATTTTAAAGGCCTTTTGGCATAACGCAATATAAATATATTTTCAGTGAAAGTAAAATTTATTCTCAAATTACTTTCATTTAGCTTTGTACATACTTTAAAAAATCATTTTATTGTTTTTGTATTGTACTGTAATTACATCATCTCCTGCTTCCCTCTCATCAATCAAAGCTTCACATATATGTCTATTTATTGTCTCAACACCATAGCCTTCCTTTTATTTATTATTTTTATACATACATATATATTTATATTTGTGTTTCTATATCTATGAGCTTTACTTGCACATACTGCATATGTTACTTCTATATATATTTTCATAGCTTACTATTTTGTATTTAGTAGACACTTAGTGTGATTTTCTGTGGAAAGACAAATTCTTAGCTCTCAGCATTGTTCCCCCCCCCCCCGTGGTTACTTTTGTAGAGTTTAGGTCTCTTGTGCTTTCCCTCCTCTCCATGGTAGCATGTCTATTTCTGTTGTCCTTAATCAAACATTCTCATTTATGATATGAACCTACAAACATCCAGAAATTTCACATAGGTATGAGAATCATATGCAAAACTACCGATTTAATTGTAGATCAGTAATAAATTCATTATATGAATTTTTAACATTGTTTGGACAGAATAATTTTGAAATTCTGAGAGAAAAACTACTAATGGCATGATTTGAAAAGCAAAAAGGTCATTTGTATAGTCTCACTGTAAAGTCTTATTCATTGAAAATAATGTTCAAGTTCAATTTGCAAAACAAGTAATATCTAACCTAAACAACTGTATTTTGACTTCCATTAGTAGAAATACTATGCAATAAGAAACAGTAAAGAATAGTAAAGATACAGCATGCATGCATCTATGTTTCAGTTGAACTCTCTATGAAAGATATTTATTTATCACATTTCTTCAGAAACATTTTGAAAATTGGCTCTACATGTAAGATAACCTTTAGAAGCCTTGTATAATATATCAAATACAGCTTGATTACAGATATGTCCAGTGAACATATACAGTTTACTTTTAATATTTAATTTTTAACTTTAATCATCTTATTTAGAGTTAAATTTAATTCATGAACAGAGCTGATAGTCATGAGTGATCATCCTATAGAGCCCAAAGAATATTATTTCTCTTAGAACTTGAGTAAAAGACAAATTTTAGCTCACCAACTGGAATGTCTGAAATAAAATTAGGATCTTCTGGAAGATGCTCTTAACCAAGAGCTGTCTCTATAGTCTTTTAAAGCTTCTTTTCTAGGTATAAGTTGAATACACAGTGAACAAAGTTTATTTCTCTTTTATCCATAACTACCATATACTCTCAGCAGACTAGATAGTTGTATATATACAAATGAGTTGATAAATAAAATGTGGTATCTACAATAATACTTTACTCAGTTAAAAAAGGAAACCATTAAATTTTCATTAAATATTTATGGAGCTAGAAATAATCATTTTGAGTGAAGTAACCCATATTCCAAAAGAAAATTATTATATATTAAGTCTATGGTAAGTCTATGGTAAGTAGGCAAAAATCCATATTACCACAAAGGTGAGGTATACAGTAAGGACTAGTGGGTGGCAATAATCTCCCTTAGAATGGAAAATAAAAATCTTATACATAAAAGGATTGATGGTTGGAATGGGAGGCTCGAATGAGGAAGATGGAAGAGAGCAAAAAGGGAATAAATGGAGGGACAGATTAAATAATAGAGAATTAAAGGGTCATTTGAAAACCTAATGAAGTAGAAGCTGATTGAAATTTACACATATGCAAAGATGATCTAAATGGAATCACAGAAAAAAGAAAAAACGTGATTTGTTGAATAATTTGGACATCTCTCATCAGCAAATACGCCCTCCTGTTCTGAGAAAGGGTTACTTCAAACACAACTGTTGTCCAAATGTTTAACATAGAACCCCCAAATAACCCAAACTGTCGCCAAGACTTTGGGGTGCGTGCATAAGTGGATGCTGAAGCTCTGCTGCTGAAGGCAACAGCTACACAGCGCACTGAACATATAAAGATCAAGTGTCTACCTACAGCCTTCACATCTACTGATTAGTGCCTGTGGTTCTGTGAAGCACTTGACTATCAGAGGGAAAAAGTGAACAGAAAGCCATGTGTAAGCCCTTCAATATGAAATGACACTCTTTTCTGCAAAATGTGGTATTGGAATAATGGCACATAGCTTGTGGAAATAATAAAGCAATCTCTGATATATTCTAGCTCCCTCTCCAAAATATGAAGCCAATGCCAGTCACTGCTTGAGTGACTAAGGACCTGAGAGTAGATAGGTCAGGGACCTAGGGCAACCAAATTCCTCTCTTCTGATAAAGTGACATGGCAACAAAGTAACTAACATGATTCTCAAAGTAATTCACATGATCTCAGTGATCAGTGTCTACTCTTCCATGACCAGTCAGGTTCCTCCTGCAGTTGATGGTTCAAATACAGAGACTCACAGCTCAACACTATACAAAATGAGAGGCCTGGGAATATTATGTACTTAATAGAATGTCTCCATTAATTTCCTCCCTGCTGGCTTAATACACCCTTCATAAGAAGAAGTGAAAAATTAATAAATGTCAGAGGGAATCAAGACAGCAATGAAACAAAGTCATGACAACAGAAGGTCAGCTGCCCATATGAACTCGCAGATGACCGTCAGGGCCAAATGGGATATCAGCTCTAAGAGAGACCCTAACCCTAAGATAGCAATCATTTTCTATTGACAACTTGCAGATGGCAAATATATTAGTTTTCTCCAACAAAGTCTTGCTAGGTATGCATATAATTCTTAAGGCCAGGTCCTATGTCTTGTAGTAAATGACCGATAAATATGAACTCAATGGTATCTGAAAGTTATTTTTTTGATAATAATTTGCCATAGCTTTTTATTGTTGGTGGTGACTGGATATATTTTTCTGTCAGAGTCTTGCATTTGTGTAACTGCTCTAAAATTCTGCATTTGTGTGTGCTTTTTGTATCCTTTTTATTTGGCTCTTGTTTCTGTTATTTTATCTTATTCTGATTTATGTGTTTCTGTCTTACCTTATTTTTATTCTTCTTAAAATTATTTTTATTACACACATTTATAAACCAAGTTGTATTCTCATGAGAGAGATGCCTGTTTGTAGTCTAATGAGAAACATAATGAATAAAAAAGAAAGAATAAAAGTAAGTCGAATTTTAGGTAAAATAAAATATGCCTACATGATTTTATAAATTTCAAATTATATGTCTTCCCATTAGGTGTTTAATTATAGGATATGTTTAAGTAATATTTCTTCATAGGGAATATTACTAAAACATATACTAGTTTTTCTTATCAAATCTTAAGTGATCATTTCCATTAAAACATAATTTAATATACACATTTAAAAGATTTATGCACTTTATACAAACAAATATTTTACTTTTAATTTGATTTAATATATTTATATATAATGAAATTTTGTAAAAACTGGAAAATTTTACCAAATTAGAGTGCTTTCTGTTCATTAAAGTCAGAGACAGTTGAATTCCCAAATGGATGTAGATCATTTCGTAAACTAGGATATTTGAATGTATTTATTTCTGAAATGTTTAAGATGCTGAATTTCAGATTTTCTTCCCCTTTAGTACTTCAAGCTTACAGGTTAAATTCAAATAAGTTATAACAATTCTATTTAGCCCTCTAGGAGTAGAATACACTAAATAGGAATGACCTAATTGTGGCTAAAGTTGAAGAGGTCAACCTAATTAGTTATAGCAGCTGCTCTCTTTTAGCATAAACAAAGATATATTCATTAGGGCTTCCCAAACTTAATGGCAAAAATATAAATTGGCAATGCTTTATGGAATTTGATGCATGCTTATTTATTTTTCTTATTTTATAGGATTCAGCAAGATAGTACACCTTTCAAAACAATATATTGATGAACAAACACATTTTAAGCAAAATATTTAAAATGTAACACATTACCAGTTTTTTCAGAATTCACTCACATGTCTTTGCCTATGTGTACTCATCCTAACCTTCCATGGTGACATGTCCTTGTCTTATTTTCAAAAAGCTTATTTTTTAAAACTAACTGCTGCAAGATGAATGACTTTCATGTTAATCATTGACAAAAGTAAAAATAGCTCCTTTATGGTAGCAATTAGCTAAATTGCCTTTAATGAGTTAAATGGTTTTGTTAATTTAAGATTTATTTTTCATTTTAATTAAGTTGGTGGGAGATGGTTATAATTGTGAGTGCAGTGTGTCTGCTCACAGGGGCCAAAAAAGACACTAGATTTCCTATAATTTAAATTATAAGAATTTGTGTGATCCTTGACATAGGTACTAGAAACTGAACTTTGGGTCCTCTGGAAGAATAATATAAATTATTAACACCTGAATTATTTCACCAATCATATCTGATTAACATTTTTAAAGTTCCTTTCAATTGTGTACTTTATATCATAATGACTTATTATAATTTTATTTATCATCATTGCTTGATATTCATCAGATCTCTTTTATACTTATTTGTACAATGTCCTTGCCATTATATGTATAATATAGCATTCCTATATGCCTTAATACAACTTACTACTGCTATGAAAATGTGTCTTTGTTTTGTTTCAATGGCAATACAGTTGTTAAGCACTTTTAGGAGTCATGGAAAATGTTTAAAATGTGAGCTTCTCCAAACTGACAACATAGTTACATTATGATTCTTCAAACTAAGAGACCTATTTACCAATAAGTAAACCACTGTAAGGACATTGCTAAGTAGAAACAATGAACACTGCCTTCTCAAAAGGGAGAACAAAACACTCCTGGGAAAAATATAGAGACAAATGGAGGAGAAAAGATCATCCAGAGGCACAGCATCAGACAACTACTTGAATTAAGTTCATCATTTCTTTGTAAATAGCAACACAGTTCTTATGGGGGACAGTGTAAAACAGATTATTTTTCATTAAATTTTTGTATAGATTTTCAGTATAACAATCAGACTCACTTATAAGCAGATGCTAATCTAAAGTGCTTGGATACCCAAGAAACAACACACAGAAATTATGAAGCTCAAAGAGAAAGAATGCCAGAAGGTGGATGCCTCAGTCCTTCTTACAAGAGGGAACAAAACACTCATGGGAGGAAATAAAGGGACAAATAGAGGAGTAAAGATCATCCAGAGACTGCCTCACTGGGGATCCACCCCATATGCAGCCGCTAAACCCAAGCACTATTGCTGATACCATGTAGTGCTTACTGCCAGGAACATGGTACGAAAGTCTTCTCAGAGGCTCTGCCAGAGCCATACTGATAGAGAGGAGGATGCTTGCAGCTGCTAACCCATCAGACTGAACACGAGGACACCAATGAAGGAACTAGAAAAAGAACTGAAGGAGCTGACAGGGCATGGAACACCATGGGAAAAAACAATTATCAACTAACCAAACCCATCACATCTCCCAGGGACTAAAACACCAACCAATGAGTTTTCACGGAGAGAACCACGGCTACAGGTGCATATGCATCAGAGGATAACATTCTTTGGTATCAGTGGAAGGAAAGGCCTCTGGTGCAGTGAAGGCTTCTTTTCTCACTGTATCGGAACACCATTGTGCTAAGTTAGGAGAGGTTGGTTGGGAGAGGTAACACCTTCATGGAGGCAGGGAAGTAGAAGGGGAGATGTTATTGCGGGAAGGAGATAACATCTGAAATGTAATTGCAGAGGATATCCAATAAAAAATTTAAAAATTAATCAGGTTCTTTTGACATTAGTAAACCCTGTTAGGTACATACTTAAACATATTTACAAAAAATGTTCTAAGTTTATACTAAATAAATATTGAATTGTAAAAATAAAATAACAAAGATCTTTAAAAGTATAGTTGTCATAAAAAGAAAGATCCTTAACAGCTATATGAAAAACAGTGATTAAAACAGTGACATCCTAGAAAAATGCTAACTAAAATACAGCAGATTAACACCCCACATTTAGTATGAAGAGCATTTATCAAAAAAAAAAAAAAAAAGAAAGAAAGAAAGAAAGAAAGAAAGAAAGAAAGAAAAATGTGTTGATGAGGATGTGGACACTTGTATATGAATTGATGGGAACGTTTATTAATGTACCCATTGCCAAAATAAGGATGGACTCTTTCTACTACACTGACACAACTGAAATTCATTACAGAAAGGGAAAGTAACACAAGCCCAGGAAAAATGAGCACTGCATGCTCTTAAAGGTGCAGTGAACTAGATTTCAAAGAATTTGTGCATAGAATTGTTGGTATTGAAACTATAGACAATAGCAAGGCAAGAAAGATGAAGAGCATGTAATACATAATATGTAAGATACATAAGTATAAAAGAAATAACGTAACAGTTTATATTTGTTTGATTATAGAAAAGACCTGTACTATGATATTCTTCAAAAAACCATAAGAATAGATTTCCACTCTTTCATTACAAACAGTTTGAGAATAGTTGAGGTGATGGTTGCCTTTAAAAGAACATGATCCTCCACAAGATATGCATATACAAATTCTTATATAATGTTATGTACTATTCACTAATTATAATATTAAATGTATATTTAAAATGGAATAGATACATGAATAATGTTCTCTTATTAAAATTTCAGAATTCTATGTAATTGTTACAAAAACAACAAAGTTAAAATTAAGACTATTGTAGATTGCATGCTGCTTCTTTGGATAATTATTATTCCTTATTTTTATTGGATATTCTCTGTATTTACACTTAAAATGTTATCTCCTTTTCTCCCTCCACTTGCTTCCATGAAGCTGCTTCCTCTCCCAACCATCCTCTCCCACCTCAGCATTTGCCATTACCCTACACTGGGAACTGTGTCTTCATTGGACCAAACAAAAATCTCCCACTGATGCCAGAAAATGGTATCTTCTGCTACATATGCAACTGGAGCCATGGGTCTCTCCATGTGTGCTCATTGGTTGGTGTTTTAGTCCCTTGGAGTTTTGGAGGGTTTGGATGGTTGATAATTTTGTTCTTACCATGGGGTTGCATACTCCTTCAATCCCTTTTCTAGCTCCTTCATAGGGGTCCCAGTGTTCAGTCCGATGGTTAGCTGCAAGCATCCTCAATGGTATTTAAGTGACTCTGGCAGAGCCTCTGTAGGGGCATCTATATCAGGCTCCTACCAGTAAGCACTTCTTGGCATCAGCAATAGTGCTTGATTTACTATAGTCTGAAACCAGAGTGACAGATATTAAGTCTAGTATTTTAAAGTTTTTGCACATCAATTATAATCCTATTTACATGTGTATTCAAGTTTATTTTAGTTGTCTATTTATACATATGCATATATATCATACTAAAGTTTTTAAGATGGAAAATAAAAAAACAGATGCAATAAGTTTGACATTCTTCATATACTTTGAATGCCACAAAATAAAACTTACCAGCACAGAACATTGAGATCTACATCCAGTTTACAGAGAGAATTAAAAAGTGCAATCCACTGCTGAAATACAAGTTGAAGAGGAAAAGCATAATTTCATTCGATACAGATTTGTAATGAAGCACAAAACATTATGAAACTACCATATGCCAGTCCTCCAAGCAATAGATTTTTGTTGTTGCTGTTGTTTTTGCTGTTGTTGTTTTGTTGGGTTTTTATGTATTTTTGTTTGTTTTCAAAATGCTTTGAAAGTACCATACAGTTCTTTGGATGAGGTTTACTATTATAGAATTTATCTGAAATATTAATATATCTTAACATATGAAATCTACTTCACTAAAAAGCATCATAAAATTCATGCATAGGAAGAATTTCTGTTGAACTAGAGTTATATTTTTAATAGTAGAATACCTGTTAGGAGAACTATCATGATGGCATGTTAAGTGTCAGAACAAGGAAAGACAAAATAAATGTGAGCAACATAACCAGCAGGGTTCCGCTGTGGGGGACCTCATTCCTGAGCTGGTGATTCAGACTTAACCAGAAGAATTCTGGGATATCCATTGCTGAAGAGGTGATGTAGAGTTAGCCAGCAACATTCTGGGACTCCATCCTTGAGTGGGTGATGCAAACTTAACTGGAAGCATTAACTCCATTTCTAAACAGATGATAGGGACAACCAGAAGCATTCTGGGACTGTATTCCTGAGCAGGTGATAGAGAATTAAGCAGAAGCATTCTGGAACAGCCATTCTTGAGTGGGTGACAGAGGGCAAACACTGATGCTATAAATGTAAAATGATAAAACTTTCAAAGGTGAATTCATAGTAATATTTTATCTAATCATGAACAACTAATAAATATAACTAATAGCAGAGTAGTGACATTGATCTTAAGAGAACAGCCATTTTTGACAGAATATGAAATGCAAAAGTTTCATTCTTCAAAGGAATACACTGATACCTTATTTGCTTCATTAATTTGTTTATTCATTGATATTTATAGCTTTTAATCATATAATAATTCTCTAAAATGTAATTTATATACAGTAAAGATAAAATTTAAGATGAGAGGATGTACCAAACTACTACTACTGATATGTTGTGTTTAAATTAAATTTTATAATTGCCCAATTGATTTAAACATTCAGTAGTTGAAATGGAGAAAAAAATGTTTCTTTCCAGAAGTTGAAGATCTATTACATAACGAGAAATATTTCATCTTTAAAACCATGTAGTAGACATTGTTGCCATTTTTATTATAATTGATACATATGCACACTTCACAGAATGTATTGCCTGCACTATTACGAAATGTGTTTACCAGTGTCTGTATCACAGCTGTGAAATTTCAGAAACTGTCCTTTTCTCAGGAATCTAGAGAGTAAGTATACATTGGGTTAAATAGGCAATGAATGAAAAAAGGTCAGCCCACTAGCAAAATCATTGTTCAATTTTTTTCTTTTCAAAATCCTGTATAAATATTATGTCCAGAGAAAAAGAAAATGATGACACAGTAAATACACAGAAAAAGAGGAAGAAGAAAAGCTGTATATAAGAGAGTATATTTGTATGATGAAAAATAAGGTTGAAAAATGCATGGGTCTTTAAATATTTCATTGTATACATGCATTTATAAGCCCAAATTGCTCATTACTTAAGAACAAAAATAGTTTTGCAAACAGTTGAGCTTGTTGGCCAGTTACTGCCAGAATGTACATTGTAGTAATAACTATTTCAATATCAAAATCCTTGAAATTGGTATCTATTTTGACTCCAGATGGTTAATCCCAAGCCAAATTAACAAAACAAACTAATCCATGTTTTGGAGTAATATTATACCATTTTAATTTAGGAAAAAACCATCAAAATGCGGTTTGATTAAAAACAAATGAGTTTTCAAAGAACAGAACTATTGAACATTTGAGTCTATGTGTTTTGTTTATGTGTGCAAATGCTATGTCTCCAAGGCATTGTGGCTTCTTGTTAAAATAGAACTCTCTTAAATGGCCTTGCTACAGTCTCAGAGTTTTATTTAGAAATGCTGAAAAGCATTTCAATGAACATCCTGATTATTCTTCATTTTGAAACTGTAAAAATTCTTCAATACTTACAAGTATTTTAATAAACTTTGTATCATTAAATATATAAACCTTCTATTGCATTTTATCTTTTTATTTTCTGTGTTATTTAACTTGACTTTATTTCCTATTTTTTGTTGATTTCATCATATGTATAAAACTGGTTAAATATAAGTTACCATTTATAATTTTATAGATGTTCACATATTCAAATAACCACATGAGTGATGGGCAAAACAACAGTGGAAAAACATTTAGAATATTTTTTTTCTGGAGAAATGAAGCCAAATTTGCACATAGCACACTATGAATATTCTCTGTGTTAAACTGAATTTTGCCACATGCAGTACAAGCTGAAGTACAGGCATACAAATATGTGGTCTCTTGGGACTTTGAAAAAGGAATTATGGACACATTTTATTAACCAGATCAACAAAACTGAAAACATCCTTATAGCTCTTTTCCCCAGTGATATCTTAGCTAATTTACTATAGCAATCTGTTCTAATGTTTAAATTCATTGCAAAATCTGACACATTAACCTTGAAACATTCATTCCTCTACGCTCAACAACATTCTTAAGAAAATAACCAAAGTGACACATGCTCCACTATATTCATGGCAGCCTTGTTTGTAATAGCCAGAAGCTCAGAAAAACTAGATGTCCTTCATCAGAGCAATGGACACAGAAAATGTGGTGCATTTGCACAATGGAGTACTACTCAGCTATTAAAAACAGTGACTTCAGTAAACACTTCTTGGCATCAGCAATTGTGAGTTCTTGGGTTTGGTGGCTGCATATGGGTTGATTTTCCAGGTGAGGCAGTCTCTGTAGATCTTTTCTTCAATCCTTGCTCCTATATCTGACCTTGTATTTTCTACCCTCTTTGTTCTCCCTTCTGAGAAGTGTTTACTGGCAGGAAACAGATATGGTTGTCTCCTCAGAGGCTCTCCCAGGGTCATATAGATACAGATGAGGATTCTTGCAGCTAAACATCAGATCGAAAATGGGGGTCCCAAAGAAAGAGCTATAGAAAGGACTGAAAGAGGTGAAAAGTTTGCAACCACATAGGACAAACCTCATCAACCAGCCAAGGCACTGAGATGGAGAGGGTGATTGGGAGAGGGAGCACCTTTATGGAAGCAAGTTGGGGGTGGGGAGGAAGGGAAGCAGGGGAGAATTTAAATATGTAATTCAGATTATATATTTGAAATTTAAATATAGAGATTATCCAATAAAATTGAAAAAAGAAAGAAAATGACATCTGCAAAAACACTCAGGATACATGTGATATATGATATATAAAAAAGAAACAATGACATCATGAAACTATCAGGCAAATGAATGGATCTAGAAAGTATCATCCTGATCAAAGTAACCCAGACACAAAAGAACACAGAGGGTATGCACTTATCACTGATAAGTAGATAATAGCCAAAAATCTTGGAATACCCAAGATACAATCCACAGGTCATATGAAGCTCAAGAAGAAGGAAGACCAAAGAGACATGCTTCAGTCGTTCTTAGAAGGGGGAACAACATAGTCACAGGAGAAAATACAGAGACAACATGTGGAGTAGAGACTGAAGAAAAGGCCATACAATAACTGCCCTACCTTGGGATCCAGCCCATTTACAGCCACCTAACCCAGACAATATTGTGAATGCCAAGAAGTGCATACTGACAGGAGCCTGTTATGGCTGACTCCTTAGTGGCTTTGCCAGAGCCTGAGAAATGCCAAGTTGGATGCTGTCAGCCAACCTTTGGACTGAGAACGGGGTTTGCAATGGAGGAGTTAGAAAAAGGACTGAATGAGATGAAGGGGTTTTCAACCAAACAGGAAGAACAACAATATCAATCAACCTGACACCCCAGAGCTCCCAAAAACTAAGCTACCACCCAAAGGGTAAACATGGAGGGACCCATGGCTCCAGCAACATATGTAGCAGAAGATGGCTTTGTCAGGCATCAGTTACAGGAGAAGTCCTTGGCCCTGTGAAGGCTCCATACCCAAGTACAGGCTAATGCTAGTGCTGGGAGATGGGAGTAAGTGGGGGAACACTCTCATTGAGGAAGGGGGAGGGAAGATGGGATGGGGGTGGTTCAGAGGTGAAACCAGGAAGGGAATAACATTTAAAAGGTAAGTAAAGAAAAAAATTCAAGAAAAAAGAAAGGAAGAAAATAAGAAATAAAGAAGAAAGACAGAAACAAAGAAAGAAAGAAAAATAATGACACTTGTAAATAAAATTAATTGAGCTCTACAATGTGACAGATGTCTTTTTTGAACACTTTGATTAATTTAACAATCACAGCAACTTTAAGTGGGTAGTACTGACATCTAACATGGTCTAAGAATGTTATGTAACATTTCAGAATCATATAGTTAACATAATGCAAGTAATTCTGTGGCTGTGAATCACAATGTTAAAAGGAAAAGAAAAATAACACTTTGTAAGGGGGATCTTTGAAGGAGAGTTAGAGGCATTTTGGAGCAATACTGAGTTAACTGGGCAAAAAATGGGAAAGGATGAGCTATCATTATCCTTTCATTAAAGTAGGTCTTTGGGACCTTGGCCAAAGTCAGCATAATGATACCGTAATGAGGAAAAGTTGGATTGACCTTTTCCTTTGTGCTCTTTATTCTGAAAGTTTTATATTATTTTTCTATGGAAGTCAATTTAGAATTGTTTTTAAACAGCTTTTTTGTGCATGTGTATGCATGTGTGTGTGTGTGTGTGTGTGTGTGTGTGTGTGTGTATGTGTGTGTGTGTGTGTGTGTGTGTGTGTTTGTGTGTGCAATAAATTATAATTCTACTTACAGTAAGTGAATGGATATTTTCTCAGATTACTGACCTTAGGTAAATTGATTTAAAGGAGTAAGAAATTATATCATTTCTGAATCCAGCTCGCTATTAGGAAATCTTCGCACCTCAAAATGCCTGAGACAGCTTTGTCATTATTCTACATGTGGGAATGTAAAACTAAAATAATTGATAAATTCATGTACTATATCCTTAAATAATATATTTAAATAACAAATACAATCCAGTGAAAAGATACATGTTCAACGATTAACTCTTGTCTGTGTTCTTATAGAATTGGAGAAACCCTTACAATTATCAACAGATATATATTTTCATTCACCTTATTAAGAATAACCACTGAATAACATAATGCCAATTTCCTGAAATAGAAAGCACACTAGATCTTTTGCAATGTCTATTGAAAAGGTAAAGAAATGTCATAGGTCTGTGGTCATTTGGCCTTGAACAGCTCATTTTTATTTTTAAGTCTTAGATTATTGTTACATAAAATTCAAGCAAAATGTTTAAATATTTTATGAATTAAGTATAATATAGAGTTACTATATATATATATATATATATATATATATATATATATATATATATATAAAATCAGTTTTTCAGGTTTGTTAATTTGCCTTATACATCTTTAAAAGTCCATTAGTGATGTGGTAGAAATAAAAGACACACTGAAGTACTGAAGTTGATTCTCTGAAACTCCATTAGATTCTTCTAAATTAGTATCAATCATATCTTGGCACTGCTTGGATCAAGAATAAATATATGTTAATCAATTATTTTACTCAAATAAGTTTATTTAAAAGTTTAAACATTTTTCTCTTAAAACAAATGGCTTTGTTATAGAACAACTGTATTATGATTTTTCTATACACAGGGATTTATTTGGTTTGGTCACAATAGACACCATCATTTTATTTCCTCCTATATTTGAAATGAGGATCTTTCAGCTCTACAAACTATCTATAAATTGTCATTTTCACCACTTTATCACACATTTAAAAGGAGTGAGAGCAAACCTTTAGATTATATAGATACCAATGATTATTTGACTCTGTTTGTTTTTTGGTGTATTCATCAATAAACAAGATTTTAAACGTAGTTTGATATTTGACATCTTTTGTCTTAGTTGTTGATATATGAATGCTGTTCATTTGTATCTATTCTATAGGTTTACATTTGCACTACCTAATTAAATTATTTTAGTATTTGTAGTTATATTCTAATTAAATGATATCCTACTTCACTCTCCTACTTCTTTTGTAGCTCCTTCTTCAACTCATGGTGTTTTTTTTTAAAAAAAAACAATTTAATTGGTCTTACATCTGGCATTCTTGGGAGATAGTATCTAATGTTATATTTGAATTTTGGATTTAAAATCTAAAAACAGAACACCAATTGTGAAATAGCATCACATGTCCTTATTACACATACATTATACATGTGTGATTGTGGACAATTTGTTTATGGCCTACAAAAAAAGCACAAATTTCAAAACCGAGACAAATAGAATTATGTTGCTAAAGTACTGTAATGTTAATTCAACTAACACTAACATGAAAAGGCTATCAAGTTTTTCAATTTAATTTAGGTAGTGAGCAATATTCTGTTACCACTAAGCTACAATTAATTTATAATTATAAATTATAATTGAAGTAATTAAATAAGGTCAACTTTAGTATTTCACTACTTTGTATCAAGCAATTACATTTTGAGTCTGAGCAGTAATTTCAATTGCTTTTGATTTTCTATCAACTAAAAAATGTAAGAAATGAAACCAATGTGCAGTTTGGTTTTAGCTGTTCTATTTTCTGGAACAAGTAGCATATGCCCAAATTTGGTCTTGATAATTGCTTTTTTCTATACTCTAGCCACTATTAGCATTTAAAAAGTGAACATTTATTAAATGAACACTGGCATATGTTATTAGTCACAGTAAGCCCAGATTTTCTAAACAGTAATAATCTTAAAGCAAAAGAACCACGTCTAAATTCACATGTTTATCTTTTTTTTTCTTTGGTGGGGTTTTTCCTGCTCCGTCTGTCTGTCTCTGTCTCTATCTCTGTCTCTCTGTCTCTCTGTCTTTCTGTCTCTGTGCGTCTGTTTCTCTCTGTCTCTGTCTGTCTCTATCTCTCTGTTTCTGTCTGTCTCTATGTCTCTGTTTCTATCTCTCTCTTTCTCTCTGTGTGAGTGTTTGTGTGTTTGTGTATGTAACTGTATTTTTTCCTCATTTTTATACTGAAAGATAAAAATTAATTTGCTTTTTGGCAATAATTTTAATACAAATGTTCATATAATTAAAGACTCAACATCAATGGGCACCAAACATATGTCAAGCCATGCTGTGGATAAAGGGGTACATATACTTCTTGTATAATGGCAGTTTTAAGAAGTATGACTAATATGCAAAGAGCAACTAAATATTATACTTAAGTAATATAAATTGCCTCAATAATTCTAACTCTCATATCAACATTCTCTTTTGAAACAATTTCCCCGTTAGAAGCATACCTAGCAGATATTTTGTGTTTGTGTATTTTAGCATAAAACGTCCACTCCTGGAAACAATCTGCAATTTATCTTAGACATTCTGACTGCTGTGAGGTGGAATCTAAAGGTTGTTTTGATTTACATTTCCCTGATGACTAAGGATGTCAAGCTCTTTCTTAGATGCTACTCAGCCATTAGATATTCGTCAATTGAGAAATTTTTGTTTAACTTTGTACTCCATTTTTATATAGGATTGTTTGATTCTCTGTTATCTAACTTCTTGAGTTCTTTATATACATTGGATAATAGGCCCCTATCAGATGTGGGGTTGGTAAAGATCTTTTCCCAATCTTTTGGCTGCCTTTTTGTGTTCTTGAAAGTAACCTTAGCCTTACAGAAACTTTTCAATCTCATTAAGTCCCATTTGTTGATATTTGACCTCAGAGCACAAGCCATTGGTGTTCTGTTCAGGAAATTTTCCCCTGTGACTATGTGTTCTAAAGTTTTTCCCTACTTTCTCTTCTAATAGTTTCAGTGTACCTGGTTTAATGTGGAGATCATTGATCCACTTGCACTTGAACTTTGTACAAGTAAATAAGAAAGGGTCTATTTTCATTCTTCTGCATGCTGAAGAACCATTTGTTGAAGAGGCTTTCCTTTTTTCATTGAATATTTACAGCTCCTTTGCAAAAATCAAGTGACCATATATGATAGGGTTCATTTCTGGATCTTCTATTCTATTTCCTTGATCGACCTGCCTATCTCTGTACCAGTACCCTGCGGTTTTTAACACAATTGCCTTGTAATACAGCTTGAGGTCAGGGATAGTGAGTGATTCCCTCAGATATTTTCTTGTTGTTGAGGATGGATTTTGCTCTTGTAGGTATTCTGTTATTCCAGATGAAATCGTACATTGTTCTTTACAACTCTATGAAGAAGAGGAGGTTTCATTGAATCTGTAGATTGCTTTTGGTAACATGGCCATTTTTACAGTGTTGGTCATTCCAATCCAAGAGCATGGAAGATCTTTCCATCTTCTGAGAACTTCCATGATTTTCTTCTTCAGAGATTTGAAATTCTTTCATACAGATTCTTTACTTGCTTTGTTAGGGTCACACCAAGGTATTTCTTAGTTTTGTGAGTATTGTGAAGGGTATCTTTTCCCTAATTTCTTTCTCTGCATGCTTGTCCTTTGAATAGAGGAAGGCTAGTGATTTGTTTGAGTTAATTTTCTATCCAGCCTCATTGCTGAACTTCTTTATCATCTGTAGAAGTTCTCTGGTATAATTTGTGGGGTCACTTAAGTATACTATAATGTCATCTGCAAATAGTGATATTTTTACTTTTTTCTTTCCAATTTTTATCCCTTTGATTTCCTTTTGGTGTCTAATTGCTCTGGCCAGGACTTCCAGTACTATGTTGAATAGGTAGTGGGGGAGAGGGCCTCCTTGTCTAGTTCCTAATTTTAGTGGAATTGTTTCAAGTTTCTCACTATTAAGTTAATGTTGGCTATGGGTTTGCCGTATATTGCTTTTTTTTGTTAAGGTATGGGCCTTGGATTCCATTTTTATCTAAGACTTTTAACATGAAGGGGTGTTGAATTTTGTCAAATGCTTTCTCAGCGACTTATGAGATGGTGATGTGGTTTTTCCTTTGAGTTTGTTGTTTGACTATTATGTGTGGGGAATAATTTCATATCTGGTCCACTCTATCTGGAGTTCTGTAGTCTTATGCTCATAGCCATCTCATTTTTAAGCGTAGGGAAGTTTTCTTCTACAATTTTGTTGAAGATATTTACTCTGCCTCTTAGTTGATATTTTTCACCCTCTTCTTTTACTATTATCCTTAGGTTCGGTTTTCTCATAGTGTCCTGGATCTTCTAGACATTTTGGATTAGGTGCCTTTTGGCCTTCCCATCTTCTCTGACTGTTTTGTCTATGTTTTCAGTGTTGTCTTTTCCCCTTGAGATTCTCTCTTTAATCTCTTCTAGTCTGTGGGAGATGTTTGCATCTGTGACTCCTGATTTCTTTTTTTGGTTTTCCACCTTCAGGATTGTCTCTTTTGGTGTTTTCTGTATTATTTCTATTTTCATTTTCAAATCTTTCATCTCTCTGGTTCTGTTTTTCTCTAGTTCTTTGATTTCTTTGAGTGTTGTTCTTGTTTCGTCTTTAAAAGCTTTTACTTGTTTGTGGTTGTCCTCTCGTTTTTGTTTAAGTGAGTTATTCACGCTCTTCTCAAAGATCTCCATCATCATCTTGTGTAGGGAGCAGCCCCCAACTGCACCCGCCAATATGGCGCCGTCATCTGGTTTGCTTTGTGGTAATCATATACACTGCATATGTGCATACACGTTCATAGTGCCAGGCAGCGCTATTTTAATCAGGCGAGTTGCACTACACCAATCCCTGGAGGACAGATTATCCCTCCCCATCCAGAAGGAATATAAGGCGAGCACACTCCAAGCTTGGGGTCCCCTGTACTCAGCATTTCGGTGTTCCTGAATAAAGGCTGTTGAGAAGAATCCGGAGTGTCGTGTCTTCCTTGTCGGCCGAGGTAGACCCTGACAATCTTGAGGTATATTTTCTGGTCTGAGTCTTCGTTTTCTGGAGTGTTTCACATTCTGCTGCTTGCTGTTATGGGAATGCTGGGTTCTGATGTTGCCAGGTTGTCTTGGTTTCCATTGTTTAAGTTCTTTCATTTCCTCTACCATCTTGTTGCCTGTGATTATTCTTGGTCGTGTTGTTAGTGATTGTTACTCATCTCTCCTGTGTACCAGGCCTGTGTCCCTGGATCTCTGCTGTTCCAGGGGATACATGGCTTGAGTGTTTGTTTACATGCAAGGGCCTTCCGAGGGGACACTGAGTTTTTACAACAGAGTTCCTGCTCCCCTGAACCAACTAGATGGCCAAGTTTTCTCTGTGCTCGGCCTAGCCCTCTTTTTGCTTTGGCCATTCACAGTGCAGTCTTACCAGGCCTGTGTCCCTGCATCTCTGCCATTCCCGGTGGCAAGTGGGCTGAGCTTTGGGTCACCATGCTTATCTTCAATTATTAAGTAAACAGTTATTTCTTGAAATGCTCAATCCATAATTAAAATATACTAGAAAGGTAGACAATAAGAAATGACATGCAAACCCAAAAATAATAAAGAAAAAAAGGCCTAGTATCAAAATATTTCCTTGAAAAAAATCCACATTAGTGAACATTATATTGAGCTTAAATTTTAAAAAAGGGTTGTTGATGTGTGGTAATGGTAGATGTAGATACCCAGGAAATAATGTGAAGATTTTAGTAATGAATGCATATAGTATGTTGGTTTGGTTCAGAGTACAACAAAAATCTACTGTAGAAATGAAACCTGTTTTCTTTTTAAGGGAATATGTACTTGAATAACTACTTACTTAAATTTCATTCTGATACAAATTTTCACTGGCCACTTCATGCCCTCAGTGTGTGTGTGTGTGTGTGTGTGTGTGTGTGTGTGTGTGTGTGTGTATGTCTCTCTGTGTGTGTGTGTTACATTTTATTCAGTATTTCTATATGCTGTCTTCCTTGAATTTCTCAATCAAGGGGAATTCTATTATTCTCAGTAATCACCTGTTATTTAAACACAACTATAAGCAAAGTTCCCATGATGCAGAGTAAACCACCTCCTAAAATTATTGGCACGTGTTCACACAGGGATCATGTTAGGCACAGGCTTCTCACAGAAACACATAGAAACATTGAATACATGGGATATTTTCTCAAGCTAGAACAGAAGTGCCAAGGGCCTGCCTGCTACTAGCTCTTGGTGGAAAGCAGCAATTTGCACAAGCGTTAGTGGGTTTTGTGGGCAAACCTTAGTTTTCTGGGGGATAATATGTTGCTTATTTTCTGTAATATTTACCATTTTAACTCTTCCTTATTCTGGACCTGAAAACATTGGCTTATGGTAGATGAACACCTGCTGTTTGACAGTGGGAATTAAGAAAAGGGGTGGTTAGTTACTTTGTTCTTCTTCACAGAAGCCCCTCACTGATCTGCAAGAAGAAAAGGAAAAGTTATGCATGCAGAAAGAATTTTTTTGTCATTGTGGGAAAAGATAACATCTGAAATGTAAATCGAGATAATTTCCAATAAAAAAGTTGAAAAAAAAAAAGAAAAAACTATTTTATGCAGGCAATATGCAAACACGCGTGCACATACATAAGCACACATTTTGGTCAATCCTGAAAACCTGTTTCATTAACTACATGAGTGAGTATTTAAACATACTTAAAAATATATCACTATACACACATACTTATATATGCATATATACATTTCATAGATGGAGATGAAGCTCCATCCAGTAAGTTCCAGTGCAAATAAATAAATAAATAAATAAATAAATAAATAAATAATAAGCCAATAGAATCCTCATTCATTAATTTATTTTGGATAAAAGAAGAGCAAACAAACAAACAAAAAACTAAGAACCTTTATTACTCATGGAAGGGAAAAGCCCTTTAAAGTTTTTTATTGCTGGATGTTTAAAAAAAATGCCTCCTCTCTATTAACATTAAAAAAATGTCCCTTCCTTTCTATCCTTCTTAGTTCTTATACTTATTCAGGATAAAAACCACATTGTTTTGCAAGAACCATTACATTCTAAGCATCCACAGCAAGTTTGAGACATAAATTTAAATCAGAAATCAAATACAGAGTTACAGCAGAATTGTTTATAAAGATCATTATCTAACTAAACACTCATTATCTATCTTCTAGCTCTGGAAATTCAGTCAACTTTTTTTTTTTTTAAAATCTGTACATGCATCTCTCATATTTAAAAAAAGTAAAGTTGTAAGAAAAAAAAAGAACAGAAGAGAAAAAGAAGTGTTGCAAGTTAGGACAGTTTTGTCAAAAGTCAAACCATCTGCATTGTGTCTTACTAATTTTGCAGTTTTGTGTAGGTAAATCAGACAATATTTTGTTTTCTGTCCTTCACTTGCAATAAATTGTTCATGCCCAGTTTATGACAACAGGTTATCAGATAGTGGTTTCACAGGCATCCTAGAAGGATATCTTTCCTGATTGCAAATTTGTTCCAAGCCTGCTTTCCATCCCAGAGCAATTAGTCCCTGACACATGAAGATGTACTGGACTCTAAAGGAATCTTTCATCATATAGAGGGCTCAAAATTACTTGGGTGAAGTTAGGAATTCTGTAGAATCATTAATAAGAATTAGTGAATCACCAATTTGTCTACATAACATTAACATAAGATAGTACATCTTTGTTGATCTGCAGAAAATCTGCCCGGTATGTTAGATAACATCCAGGAATCAGTAGACTATTTAATAATCAGAGGAAAAACATAACAGTAAAAGAATCAATCCTGAGATGAGGTCTCTGAAGGACCTGCAATTTAGGTTTCCCATCATAGCTTTTTTAACATGATGGGCCATCGATTCTTAGTTGCTGACTCTCCTAGATAATTACTGACAAGCTAGGATGGAACTATGACCTTATTTACAAATGCCAGGACAAACCCAAAACACTTTGAATAGTTTGTATTATACCTTATTATTTTTATTGTTTTTTTCATACTTTTTATGAGATCCCAGGACTGAGAAGGAGAAAAAGACAGAGACATCTTCCCTAACCCAGACTCTATTTTCAATTGAAAATGGTTTGTGAAGGAAATACTAGTTTTTCCCAATGTAGTTTGAGTATATAATCCACACTTAAGGACATGTCTCCATCCTCCATGCCCTGTACTAGAAAATCAACATAAACACACAATCCAAGAGTATTTTTTCAGGGTTTTTTTTGGGGGGGGTTCATATTGTATTGGTGGGAATATTTTTTATACCTTACTTAACTTTTGCTTGCATATTATGTCTTCCAATTTCGTGAATTTTATGGGCTTTGGGAGAATGTTCTTCTCTGTATGTATGCACTTCTCTTGTTTTTACTTTTGATTAAACTATGTTATTTTCAAGAAATGTAGAGTTACATGAACATGTGCATACTTAAAGTTAAAGTCACAGTAGTGTTTTTTTTTTTTTTTTTTTTTTTTTTTTTTTTTTTTTTTTTTTTGCTGCGGTGCTCACTAGAACACCAACCTTCAGAGGAAGATCAAGAAGCTCCATAAAACCTATATTTGAGAACCTCTTTTTGTCAACAGTTTCTTTATCCTTTTTACATTATGAACCACACGCAGGAAAAATACAACAAAGAAACAAGTGTTCTCAATATTCCAAGACATGACTATATAAATTTTGTAAAAAAAAAAAAAAAAAAAAAAAAAAAAATATTAGCACTGAATTTTCAGTCTCTGGAGGGATTCTAGGATAGAGTAGTATGAAGTACTATAAAATCCCAGAATGATCACTAAGAAATGCACAGGAGGTACCAGTCAACACATATGAGTATAACTATTACTCTGCCAAAATCCTAGATTCAATACAAGTCTTCTAAATGATAATGCACTAAATTTACTCATTAAGCAAACGTTTTTCTGACCAGGAGTTGAGAATTGTTAAGTAACCTCTTCTGCAGTAGATTCAGGTAAAGGGCAATGTAATATATATGCTGATAAAAATACTGAGCCTTGTCTCATAAACTGTAATTTAAATTGTGAGGTAATTGGATTGAAAGACTACAAAGAAAGATTAGTAATTTACCTAAGATGCAGCACAGAAGAGAAATTTGAAGTCAATATAAATAAATCCTTAAAATAGCTCATTTTTTGAGACTAATACCATCTTTTGGAAATATTTGGAAATGTCTTCTTTGACCCAAGAATGGAAGGTTCCTCAAACAAACATAATATGCATGGATTCTTGAATTGCTTCTCAATTTGGATGTCATTCCTTTCATGAATAAGTATCCAACTCAAACTGCTAAAATGTTCAGGCTAATGTATTCAACACTACACTTTGACAAGCACACATAACTGCGGTGTTTATTTAAATATATATTTTGAAAAAGGATTCAAAGGACATCTCAAAGAAAATCTTTAATACTGAGTAACCTTCATAGTCTAAAATGTATCTTAATATCAAAATGCCCCAAAGAAAAACTGAGCAGTTTATTATAATTTCTCTCTAAATTTAGTTTATTTTTCTAGGAAAAAAGTATGTTCATATTGCTGCTACTAAATTTGTCTCATTTCAAAAATAATAAAATTGTGTATATAAAACATGCATATATAAATAAATAGAAGTAAAATTGACAACAAAAATTTATAATTTAATATTTTTATATAATTGGTGTATAAATTAAGTTTTTGTTGTCTTTGTGAAATGTTACAAATGTTTTAGATGATATAAAAGATTTATACAGTACCATCATGTAAGTGAAAAAGTTCAAGAACATGAAGCCGAACTGACTGTTGGAACATTTCATCCTCACACAGGAGGCAGATGGAGAAAAAAAACAGGAAGTGGGTACAGATTACAAAGAATCTATGCTGGTACTCAATTAATTACATCCATGCATTACTTGCTAGCCTTATTTGCACACTTGCTAACTCTGCAAAAATAGCTCACTACCACCTAGGGAACAAGCTTTCAATGAATATTCTTATGGAAGACATTTTTCATTCAAACCACCACCATTATGGACAGATAATATAAAATATTAGTAAGAAGCAAAACCAAAAGTCTTTAAAGTAATACAAATCTTTTCGTAGCAGTTAATGGAGAAACTTGGAAATAATTTTACTTTACATATAGAGATATTTTTCTCATGAATCACAATCAAAAGGAGGTGGATCAGTAACTAATGATAATAGTACTCACAATGTGTAATACAAATGGGCACAAAGAACAGGTGGATATTGAGAAAGAAGTGAAATTAAAAAAAAAATTCTTTCATTATTATGTAATGAATTCTGTACACTCAAAATAGAGTGAGATCAGATGGAAAAAGACAAAAGTCTCCATGGGATCTCAGTTTAAATACATTGTCAAAAAGCCAGAATAGCATGAGATTGTGCAAGTTCAAGGAGAGTAGATAAAATATTAATTCTTTTAAAATATACCTATGAATTCTTTATTACAGAAATTTGCTAGCAGTTTCATAAACTATATTGTAATTTGATCATAGTAATGGTTGTTGGCTACAAATATTATGTTAATACATTTTTTTTCACATAACATCCTGGACTATTTTTATCAGGAATATAGTTATTTTCTTAAATAAAAATATTGACATAATATTTTGCTATGTTGAAATATTATTTTTATCAGACTGTGGGAGTAATGAAGAGATTTAAATCAATAAAAGTTCTTTCCCTAGAATGATTATGATCCTACTCTTGTAGCTGGTATTGCAGAAATCTGTACATGTGTATGACCAAGAGATGTACAGGGGATCTCTTCCATGCTACCTCCTCTATATATTTGCAGTTGATCCATACATTGTGCATATGATTAGATATTTAATAAATCACTAATTATCCTACTCTATATCTTTGTCTTTCTACTCCCAACCTCCCACCAAACATTTGTTCTCTAAAATAGAAAAAAACAAAACAAAACAAAAAAAAATATAGGGCTAAATGTAAAGCTAGTGCAAACTAAGATTCCATTTAACAAGTTAAGCCATTGTAATGGTGATAAATTAAGATTACTTTCAGCAAAGAGATTCAATGCTCTTATTTAGTTCCATTTAGAAGTCTAAATAGTATATTGCAAAAATAAGTACTATTAATAACTGGCTTCAGTGATCCTTATTATTAGAGGAAAAGAAGCTCCTCAGGAAACTTTTAGGGTCATAATTCTAGCTGACAAATCTATAATTTAATCATTTTGGAGGACTACATTGCTTGCATGGTCTACGAAAAAGAACCCTGTGTTAAAAGTAAGTAGAACGGACAATAGAAATATAACAGCAAAATCCTCTTAGTATCCATATAAAATTTCCCCTTGCAAAAATTTCTCTGAGGCAGAATGTTAGTATCATTTGTGTAAGCCAGGCATTTCTTAATAACGAAACAATTGGAGGATTTTTATGTACAATACATCTCATGAATTTTTTTTTAATTTTGTATCGCTTTTCAATCACAATAAGCATATGTTCAAATAATAGCCATACAATCTGAAGTTCTGTTTGAAAATACTAATGTTATTATAACATGAAATGACAGGACTAGAGTAAGACAGGTGATTCCATTAATATTCCAGTTACAAATAGATGGTGAATTGTTACTTACTACAAGCTAATCTATTGTACAATTCACCTCAGTTGTCCTGTGAAAAGTTTACCTAAATTGCTGAATGCTAAATACCTCAAATGTGTAGTTATGCATCCTGAGTCACCTCAGTAGTTTGGAATAAAAAAAAAATGTATCCCTTTAAGCTCATACTTTAGGAATTTTATGTTTATAAAAATTGAGCCTTGCCTGAGGGGGGGAAACTAGACAAATACATGAAATTCTTGTTCATGAGAAGGAGAATATTTAACTACATGTAGAAAAAAAGGAATGGGAAATACTGGTCCAGGTGTTGGCTTTTAATTTTAGAAAAAGATATATGCACCACAATGTTCATACCATCTCTATTTATAATAGCCAGAAGCTGGAAGGAACCCAGATGTCCTTCAGAAGATGAATGGATACAAAAATTGTGGTACATATACACAATGGAATACTACTCAGCCACCAGAAACAATGACTTAACCAAATTCTTAAAAAAATGGCTGCATCTAGAGAATATCATCCTGAGTGAGATAACCCAGTCACAAAAGAACAGACATAATATGCAGTCACTGATAGTGGGATGCTAACCCCAGAGGCTTGCACTCCCCCAGAAACAACTCACAGACTGTATGAAGTCCAAGAAATAAAGAAAACAAAAAAATATATACATATATTTACAAAACAAGAAGACTTTGACTATTTCCATGTTGCGTTTTGTTTTGCATGTACTTTATGCTTATTGTAACTATTAGGTTTTCAATGCATACTGTCAAGCCCTTGAAAAAAATCAAGTACTGACTAAAAAAATATATTCACATGGTTTTATGTAAAAATTATTTTAATGTCTGAAAAAACAGTACTGACAAAAATGTATAATTTTAAGCAAAAAAATGTCTAAAATCTGTACATTTATCTTTGTTTTGTAAAATAAAGTCGTTTTCAAAAAAAAAAGAAAAGAAAAAGACTCTCCAATCCATGCTTAATAAGTGTAAATAGCTGGCATCAATGGCATTGTGGTAGTGAGGTACTTTCCTATAAGTTCAACAAATTATCAAAAGTAAGCCATGCAACCAAAAAGTAATAAATGATCTGAAAATAATTAATCCTCAACAAAATTTAGTGGGAGACAAATCTGAAATATGTCCTCTGAAGTAAAGATTCTCAATGTACACATACCACTGAACTAAATAACATGACATACTTATGTTTGTGACCCTTAGTGACATTGCGATTAATTGTTGCTGAAATATATTTACTTCTTGCTTGCTCACCAGACCTAAAAGTTCCTTAGTGATTTATGGCAAAAGAAACTGTAGTTGACAGATTAGAAAGTGCCCATCAAGAGTCATGAAAATGCCCATAAAATCCAACCTTATGAATTCAGTCTACAATCTTTAGGATAAGCTTCTAACTTCTTTCTGTTGTTTTGTCCTCACTTTCTCCAAGTTAGAAAATACTCCAAATTAATTAATACTATCTGGACTCACTCATGCCCTTCCCATATACAGCTAATGACATCAAAAATATTGTAGGACAACTCAAGCCTGCTATTTTACTAAAGGTAATTAACTTCTAAAAACACGGACTGAAAAAAATATGTTTCATCCCCTCTCAATAACAGAACTTCCCTTTACATACAATAAACAGCATTGCTGAAAAGTATAGCCAATCTAAATGCAGAGATTTTAGTCTGAGCTCCAGCATATAGCATATCTGTTATACAACTCCTCCATCTAGGGTTTACAGGTAATTAAAAAAGAAAAGATAGAAATATTGTAAATGCCAAAGAAACAGGAAATTGTCTGGTAGATTGTACCTTCTAGGATTGAAAAAAGGCAGACATTTAATGTCTTACCAACATGACTAATAATTCCCTGAAGGAAGATTACAACAATAGACATACTAATACAGACCAGAAACATCTCAAAAGGCCTCTCATATTTTTAATACAAGAAACTTCATGTAGAGTATTCAGATAGATTGAAAATAAATTGAAATTCATGTCTTCCCTTCCCTCACCATTTTCTGTGCTTTATTCCATACATAAATACCAGCAGGTATTCCAGATAATTTACAGGCCTCTCTTCAACAATGGAAGCAGGTATTATAATTGTATATATTCAGCTCTCTTTCTGCTCACTCAACTTCAATTTCCTGGTCTTATTCGCAGATTTGTAGGAGACCATCTGCTGTAACTTCCCTTACTCATAAAGCCCCTTCTTCAGTGGATCACACAGATCTTATACTGACAACTCTCCTATATACACTCACTGCTTTATCCTATCCCCAAATCTCAACAGGCACTTTGGAGGAACCAGCAGGTCAGGCAAATGAGGAAAGCAGACTTGAAGAACACGTAGGCTAACTGCAAATCTTCAGCTCTACCTAATTTCATGCAAAACTAATCCTCCAGCCTCATCGAAGCACTTGCTGGAGCTTTCCTACCTGACTATGCCCTATCACAAGCAGATCACACAGACCTCTCCTCCAAACTTACTTCCCAGAAATTGTTTCCTTCCAATGCTCAACCTCAGCAGGCATTTCTTTGCTAAAGTCAGGTCAAGTTGAAAAGGAAAGCAGTAGGCTCCCTGCAGATCTGTACCACCCATCCGTTCTTCCATGCCCATTTTTCTGTTTTCATCATAGCAATGTAGCAACCCTTCTGCTCCGACATCTCACAATCTCTACCTCAATTTCCAGTGTATTAAGAAGATCCTAGTAAAATAATCTACCTTTCTTCTTCCTATGGACCAAGTAGCTACACTTTGCTAGATCCTTCCCATTCCTAATACCTAGAAATACATTTTACCTAGAACCCCAGATATCCATACCTCTAAAAGCTGTGAAGAGTGTTTTACCAGGCACTGTAACTCCCAAAGTTTCTTAAGATTCACAGAGGGAAATAAAAACCAAGAAACAAAACACACACTCAAGAAAGATAGAAACTAGCAATTTAGAATTATAACTGTCCCAAACCCAATATGAAAACTAGTCAACGATAACATGGTCAATATTCTTCCACTAGAGCATAACAACCCTAGCACAACAGGACATAAATATTTCATCATAGCTGAAGTACAAGAAAAAGGCCTTAATAAAGTTACATGAATATGACAGAGCTCCTTAAAAAGGAAGTGAATATATCCCTTAAAGAAATCTATGACAGCCAAAACAGTGGAAGGGAATGGATAAAACAGTTTAAGATACAAAAGAAGAAATTGAATCAGTAAAAAAAAAAAAAAAAAAAAAAATCCCAAACTGAAGTAAATCTGTAAATTAAAATCTAATCACCAGATCAGGAATCTCAGATGCATGCCTCAGCAACAGAATATAAAAGATGAAAGAAAAAAATGCCTGGTATTAAAGACAAGTACACACACACACACAGACACACACACACACACACACACACACACACACACACACACACACACAATCTAAGATACTGTGGACAAAATAAATAAAATAAACATAAAATAGGAAGAGGTGTCAAATCATAGAATAATAAATATAAATGAATGAGAATTGATTCTTATTAAAGGCACAAAAGTTATCTTCAACAAAATCCTATAGAAAATTTCTATAACATAATTCAAAAAAGATACTTCCTGTGAAACCATATAACCTGGATTAGAAAAGACCACACCAAAAGAAGAGTGTCCTCTTGGCACAAAATCATCACAACAATAAATTTTCAGAAGAAAGTATATTAAAAGCTGGAAGAAATAAGAAAGAATAAACATAAAAAAGTTAGACCTACTAGAATATCATCTGAGATAATTCAATAGAGACAATAAAAGCTAGGAGGACACAGACAGTTGATGCACAGACACTAAGAAATCTCAGAGGCCAACACAGAGTATTATACTCAATAAAAACTTCAATAGCAATTGATGGAAAAATGCTGCATTCTGTAATAAAAGTAGATTTCAACACTATGTATTTATACATCCAGTCTAGAAGTCAATGTACTAGAGAGAGGAGTTAAACTGAAATAAGTTAAACTACATTCAAGAAAACATGAGGAATGAATAATCTCTGAAATTAAAAATCAAAGCATGTTACACACACACCACTAGCACCATCATCACCACTAGCATCACTACCCACAACAAAATGACAGTAGTCTTGAAATACTCCTCAATAATTTCTCTCTACATATATCCCTAATAAAAGAACAAATAATGAAAAAGAATCGATATGTACCTTATGCTCATTGTAACTAGTAAGATCTTAATGCACACTATCAATCCTTAAAAAAACAAACAAGCACTTACAAAAATGTATTCCTATACTTTTATGCAAAAATGATTAAAATTTGTACATTTATCTTTGTTTTTTAAAATAAAGTTGTTAAAAAAAGAATCGATCATTTCACTGTAGTCAATATACACACCATAATATAATATCAAGCATAGACAATGCCTCCTGGGAAAAGATATTACAAAAAAGATCTTTAAAAAGCAAGGTGTTGTTGATATCTGAAAAAAAGGTACATCAAACCTAAATCATTTAGAACAGTTAGGGAAGGACACTAGATACTGATCAAAGAAAATGTCCTACAAGAGGCTATTGCAATTATTAATACTTGTGCACCAAGCAGACTCACTCAAGATGGTAAAATAAATTCTATGGAAACTTCGATAGTTACATGCACACAAATACACACACATGCACACACACACACACACACACAGAGAGAGAGAGAGAGAGAGAGAGAGAGAGAGAGAGAGAGAGAGAGAGAGAGAGAGAGAGAGAGAGAGACAGACAGAGAGAGAGAGAGAGAGAGAGAGAGAGAGAGAGAGAGAGCAAAAGAGAGAGGGGGGGGCTGAGAGAGAGAGAAAGAGAGCAAAAGGAGCAATCTCAACAATAGACATGTCATCTATACAAAAGCTAGACACAATTTTTATGCTAATTGATATTATAGATCAAATGTACCTAGCATATTTATAAAACATTTTACCCATGTAGAAAAGAATATATGTTCATCTCAGAAACTTATGAAAGTTTTTATTAAATTTACAAATATCTTAAGTAAAAGTCTCAAATGATACAACACGTTTAAATAACATTCTGATCATATTTCTCTACCATAGAATTAAGATGCATATAAACCACAGAAATCTTACAATATGGTGGAGAATGAATGACTTAAGACTCACTACTGAGTTAAAAGTAAATCAAATAAGAAGTTTTTTGTAAATAAAAGATGTTCTAGAATATAGTTAAAAAATACACAACATACCTGAATTTATGACATGCAATGATGTAAGACAAGTGCATAGGTCAGAGTTCCTAAATAAATCATTGGAGAGATCTCCTACCAGAAAATCACCAGCATTTCTGAAAGCTGTAGAATGACATAAGTACCTACAGACACATTCACATGCACAAATACACAAAAACGGAGAATAATATAGGCTTCATTGTCGCCTTCCTCATTTTTGAAAAAGGGGTTAATTTTATTCATTATTTTAGTTATTTACATTTCAAACATTACCCATGTCCCCTCTACAAACGCCCTATCCAATCCCTAATCCCTTCTTCTATGGGAGTGTCCCCCACTCTCCCACCTGCTCCCTGCCTCAGCTCCCTTGGATTTTCATACATTGGATTATCAAGCTTCCAAAAGACCAATAGGGCACAGATTTTTTTTTTAAACTTTATTTTAAAAAACAAAGATAAAAGAAAAAAATAAACATTTTTGCATAAATGTATACAAATACAATTGTGTAAGTCCTTGGCTATTTTTTTCTTTTTTTTTTTAAGGTTTGATACTCTGCATTAAGATCTTACTAGTTACAATGAGCAAAAAGTACATGTAAAACAGGATGTAACCCAGAATTAGTCAACATTTCTTGGTGTGTAATGATGGAGCATGATGTCTTTTTTTTTCTTTGTTTGTTTTCTTTTCTGTTTTTCTTGAACTTCACACAGTCTGTGGGTTATTTCTGGGGCAGTGCGAACTTCTGGGGTTAACATCCCAAAATCAGTGACTGCATATCATGTCTGTTCTTTTGTGACTGGGTTATCTCACTCAGGATGATATTCTCTGGATGCAACCATTTTCTTAAAAATTTGGTTAAGTCATTGTTTCTGATGGCTGACTAGTAATCCATTGTGTAAATGTACCACAATTTTGTATCCATTCATCTCCTGAAAGACATCTGGGTTCGTTCCAGCTTCTGGCTCTTATGAATAGAGCTGCTATGAATTTTGTGGTGCATGTACCTTTGTTGTATATTAAAGTATCTCTGGGGTATATGCCCAGAAGTGGAATAGCTGGATCTTCAGGTAGTACTATGTCCAATTTTCTGATGAATCGACAGACTGATTTCCAGAGTGGTTGTATCAGTGTGCAACCTCACCAATAGTGGAGAAGTGTTACTCTTTCTCCACAACCTCCCCAGCATCTGCTGTGATCTGAATTTTGGATGTTGGCGAATCTGACTGGTGTGAGGTGGAATCTCAGGGTTGTTTTGATTTGCATTTCCCTGATGGCTAAAGATGTCAAGCACTTCTTTAGATGTTTCTCAGCCATTCGATATTCCTCCATTGAGAACATTTTGTTTAGCTCTGTACCCCATTTTAATAGGGTTGTTTGATTCTCTGGTGTCTAGTTTTTAGAATTCGATGTATAACTTGGATATTAGGCCTCTATCTGATGTGGAGTTGGTAAAGATCTTTTCCCATTATGTTGCCTGCTGTTTTGCTTTCTTGACAATGCCCTCAGCCTTACAAAACCTTTGCAAAATCATTAAGTCCCATTTGTTAATCTTTGACCTTAGAGCTTGAGCCATTGGTGTTTTGTTCAGAAAATTTTCTCCTGTGTCCATGTGTTCTAAGATTTTCCCTAATTTCTCATGTAATATTTTCAGTGTATGTGGTTTAATGTGGAGATCTTTGATCCACTTACACTTTGAGCTTTGTACAAGGAGAAAAGAAAGGGTCTATTTTAATTCTTCTGCATGCTGAGTGCCAGTTGGACCAACACCATTTGTTGAATAGGCTGTCCTTTTTCCATTGAATGTTTACAGCTCCTTTGTCAAAAATCAGGTGACCATATACGTGAAGGCTCATTTCTAGATCTTCTATTCTATTCCATTGATCCACATGCCTATTTCTGTACCAGTTTTCAGCACAATTGCCTTGTAATATAGCTTGAGGTCAGGGATAGTGATTCCCGCAGATGTTTTCTTGTTGTTGAGGATGGATTTCGCTATTCTAGGTCTTTTGTTATTTCAGATGAAATTGCACATTGATCTTTCCAACTCAATGAAGAACTGGGTTGGAATTTTGATGGGGATTTCATTGAATCTGTAGATTGCTTTTGGTAGGATGGCCATTTTAAAAATGTTGATCCTTCCAATCCATGTGCATGGGAGATCTTTCCATTCTTTTGAGATCTTCCTCGATTTCCTTTCTTAGAGATTTGAAGTTTTTCTCATACAGGTCTTTCACTTGCTTTGTTAAAGTCACACCAAGGTATTTCATATTGTTTGTGACTATTGTGAAGGGTATCTTTTCCCTAATTTTTTTCTCCACATGTTGGTCCTTTGAATATAGGAAGGCTACTGTTTAGTTTGAGTTAATTTTGTATACAGCCAATTTGCTGAAATTGTTTATCTGCTTTAGGAGATCTCTGGTGGAATTTTTGGGGTCACTTAAGTACACTATCATGTCATCTGCAAAGAGTGATGTTTTTACTTTGTCTATTCTGATTTGTTTCCCCCTTGATCTTTTGCTGTCTAATTGCTCCGGCCAGGACTTCCTGTACCATGTTGAATAGGTAGCAGGAGAGTGGGCAGCCTTGTAAAGTCACTGATTTTAGTGGGATTGTTTCTGGTTTCCCACTGTTACATTTGATGTTGGCTGTTGGTTTGATGTACATTGCTTTTATTATGTTTAGGTATGGACATTGTATTCCTGTTCTTTCCAGGACTTTTAACATGAAGGGGTGTTGAATTTTGTCAAATGCTTTCTAAGCATCTAGTGAAATTACCATGTGGTTTTGTTCTTTGAGTTTGTTTACATGGTAGATTACGTTGATGGATTTCCTTATATTAAACAATCCCTGCATCCCAGGGATGAAGCCTACTGGTCATGGTGAATGATCATTCTGATGTGTTCTTGGATTCTGTTGGCAAGGATTTTGTTGAGTATTTTTGCATCAATGTTCATAAGTGAGATTGGTCTGAAGTTCTCTTTCCTTGTAGGGTCATTGTTTGGGTTAGGAATGAGGGTTATTTTACCCTCAAAAAATGAGTTAGGTAGTATTTCATCTGATTCTATATTGTGGAATAATTTGGAGAGTATTGGTGTTATGTCTGCAATAAATGTCTGATAAAATTCTGCACTGAACCTGTCTGGACCTGGGCTTTTTTGGTTGGGAGGCTTTTGATGACTTCTTCTGTTTCTTTAGGTGTTATGGGATTATTTAGATGGTTTACCTGGTCCTTGTTTAACTTTAGGATCTTGTATCTGTCTAGGAATTCTTCCCTTTCCTCCAGATTTTCCAACTTTGTGGAGTATAGGCTTTGTAGTAGGATCTGATGATTTCTTGAATTTCCCCAGTTTCAGTTGTTATGTCTCCACTTTCCTTTCTGATTTTTTTTTAATTGTATACTCTCCCTTTGCCCTCTAATTAGTCTGACTAGGGGTTTATCAATCTTGTTGATTTTCTCAAAGAACCAGCTCTTGGTTTTGTTGATGCCTTTGATGGTTCTTTTTGTTTCTATTTGGTCTATTTCTGCCCTGATTTTGATTATTTCTTGCAGTCTACTCCTCTTGTGTGTATCTGCTTCCTTTTGTTCTAGAGCTTTTAGATGTGCTGTCAAATTGTTTATGTATGCTCTCTCCAGTTTCTTTTTGGAAGCGGTCAGGGCTATGAATTTTCTTTTCAGTACTGCTTTCATTGCATCCCATAAGTTTGGTTATGTTCTATTTTCATTTTCATTGAATTCTAGAAAATCCTTAATTTCTTTCTTTATTTCTTTTTGACACTGCTATTGTTTAACAGAGCATTCTTAATTTCCATGTGTATGTGGGCTTTTGTTGTCTTAGTTGTTGTTAAAACCCAGCCTTAGACCTTGGTGATCTGAGATGATGAATGGGAGTATTTAAATCTTCTTATATAGATTGAGGCTCGGTCTGTGTCCAATTATGTGGTCAATTTTTGAGAAGGTGCCATGGGGTGCTGAGAAGAAGTTGTATTCTTTTACTTTAGGATGATATGTTCTGTAGATATCTCTAATTCCAGTTGGTTCATAGTCTCTGCTAGTTTTACAGTGTCCTTGTTCAGTTTCTGTTTCCATAATCTGTCCATTGGTGAGAGTGGGGTATTAAGGTCTCCCATTATTAATGTGTGGGGTGAAATGTATTTTTTGAGCTTTAGTAGGGTTTCTTTTATGAATGTGGGTGCTTTTGTATTTGGAGCATATATGTTAAAGATTGAGAATTCCTCTTGACAGATTTCCCCTGTAATGAGGAAAAAGTGTCCTTCCTTATCTTTTTTGATAAATTTTGGTTGGAAATATTTTTTATTCAATATTAGAATACCCACTCCAGCTTGCTTCTTGGGACTGTTTGCTTGGAAGTTTTTTCACACCCTTTTATTCTGAGATAGTGTCTTTCTTTGTCTCTGAGATGAGTTTCCTGTATGAGGCAAAGTGCTGGATTTTGTTTATGTATCCAGTCTGATAGCCTATGTCTCTTTATTGGGGAGTTGAGTCCATTTATGTTAATAGATATCAAGAAATAGTGGTTTCTGTTTCCTGCTATTATTGCTTTTGTAGGTTGAGTTGTGTCTTTGTCTTTTTCTTCTTTTGGTTTTCTTGCTTAGGAGTTTTCTTGTTTTAACTAGGATGCAGTTTCCCTCTTTGTATTGGGTTTTCCACCTATAATTCATTGTAGTGCTGGGTTTGTGGTCAGATATTTGTAAATTTTGATTTGTCTTGAAATATCTTCATCTCTCCATCTATGGTGATTGATAGTTATGCTGGGTATATCAGCTTGGGCTGGCTCTTGTCTCTCTTATGGTCTTCATGATGTCTGTCTAGGCTCTTCTAGCTTTCATAGTCTCTGTTGAGAAATAGGTTGTGATTCTGATTGGTCTGCCTGTATATGTTACCAGACCATTTTCCCTTACTGCTTTTAGTATTTTTTCTTTGCTTTGGGCTATTATATGTCGAGAGGAATTTCTTTTCTGGTCCAACCTATTTGGAGTTCTGAAGACTTCTTTTATTCTCCTGGTCATCTCATTTTTAAGGGTAAGGCAGTTTTCTTCTACAATTATTTTGAAGATATTTACTGTGCCTCTTAGTTGATATTCTTCTCCCTCTTCTATTTCTATTATCCTTACGTTTGGTCCTTTCATTGAGTCCTGGATCTCCTGGACATTTTGGTTTAGGTCCTTTTTGGTTTTTGCATCTTCTCTGGCTGTTTTGTCTATGTTTACAATGTTGTCTTCAGCCCCCAAGATTCTCTCTTCCATCTCTTGTAGTCTATTGGAAATGCTTTTTTTTTGTTTGTTTGTTTTGTTTTGTTTTTTTGTTTTGTTTTGTTTCTGTGACTCCTGATTTCTCTTTTATGTGT
Source organism: Micromys minutus (assembly GCF_963924665.1). NCBI lineage: Eukaryota > Metazoa > Chordata > Mammalia > Rodentia > Muridae > Micromys > Micromys minutus. The sequence continues at coordinate 37,957,945 of NC_137974.1, forward strand.
TCTACCTCTAGGGTTATCTCTTGTAGTGTTTTCTTTATTGTGTCAATTTTTCTTTTAAATTTCTTCTTCCATTTCTTCATCTCATTGGTTGTTTTCTTCTAGTTCTTTGAGTTCTTTGAGTGTTTTTCTTATTTCCTTTTTAAATCTTCTGATTCTTTTTGTTTTTTCTCCCATTCTTGTTTAAGCATCTCTATCATCGTCTTGAGGTATGATTTAATGTCTGGTTCCTCTTTTTCTGGAGTGTTTGGCATTCCAATGTTTCCTGTGATGGGAGAGCTGGGTACTGGTTTTGCCTGTTTGTCTTGGTTTCCTTGGGATATTCTCTTTTGCTTTCCTTTTGCCATCTTGTCAGTGATATATTCTTGCCTTTCCATTGTATCTTGTCTGTGTCCCTTGATCTCCCCTGGTCCAGGTGGCAGATGGTTTGAGCCCTGTTCTGCCCCCCAAAGCCAACGGGTGGGAACAGAGGTCCCAATGCTGGGTTCCTGCTTTCTGTGTCAGGCAGGGTGGGGGTGGTGTTTTCTGTCCTCACTCGGCAGAGATCTCTCTTCTCCCTGGCTGCTTGGCTCTCCTTCTCACCTTTGGGAACTGCTGGTCCAGGCGCATATGGGCTGTGCCCTGTACAGTGCCCCAAATCTGCCGTGTGGGAACAGAGGTCACAATGGTGGGTTCCTGGTCCCTGGATCAGGCAGGGCTGGGGCGTGCTTTCTGGGGCACAGATTTTTTAAAACTTCCCTTTAATAACGTTTCTCAACTATTGGAAACCTGCTTCTAGCCCACCTTTCAAATGTAAGAAAAAAAAAGTAAATTATACAAGTGAATGGGGACCTAATTAGAAATAGTTTCTTTTTTTAATCAATTTTATTGGATATTCTCTGTATTTACATTTAAATGATTATACCATTTGCCCCATACCTATCCCACATCCCCCTTCCTTCCTTCCTTGAAGATGCTCCCACTCCCAGATACCCATTCTTACCTCAGTGCCTTGGTATTCCCTTACATGGGGTGGGGGGAACGTGCTATCACTGGAACAAAGTACTCTCTCTCCATGGATGCCAGACTATTCTACCTCTCCTACATATGCAGTTGGAGTCATGGGTCTCTCCATGTGTGCTCATTTGTTAGTACTATAGGCCCTGGGAATTTTAGAAGATTTGGTTGGTTGGTAATGTTCTTTCCATGGGGTTGCAGAAACTTTCAGGTCCTTCAATCCTTTCACTTGCTTTTCCTTGGGTGTCCCAGTGCTCATTTCCATGGTTAGTTGCAAGCATCCTCATATGTTTCAGCATGGCTCTGGCAGAGCCTTGGAGGAGGCATCCCTATCAATCTCCTGACAGTAAGCATTTTTTGGCATCACCAATAGTGCATGGGTTTAGTGGCTGCATATGGGATGAATCCCCAAGTGAGACAGTTTGTGGATGATTTTTCTTCAGTCTCTGTTTCCCTATGTGTCCCTGTATTTCCTCTTGTAAGTGTTTTGTGCTTTCTTCTAAGATGAACTGGGACATCCGCACCCTGGCCTTCTTTCTTTTTGAGTTTCATAAGGACTATGAACTATTTCTTGCATATTCTGAGCTTTTTGGACTAGTATCTACTTATAAGTGAGTGCATACAATATGTGTTCTTTTGTGACTGGGCTACTGCACTTAGGATGATAGCTCCTAGTTCCATCCATTGGCCTAACCATTTCCTGAAATCATTATTTCTAATAGTGATTATTACTACATTGTATAAATGTACCACATTTTTTTTTATCCATTCCTCTATTGAAAGACATCTGGGTTCTTTCCAGCTTCTGGCTATTATAAATAAAGCTGCTATAAACATGGTAGAGCATTTTTTCTTGTTATATGTTGGAGCATCTTTTGAGTACATGCTCAGGAGTGGTATATCTGGGTCTTAAGATAGGACTATATCCAATTTCTATAGTATTTGTACCAGCTTCCAATCCCACCAAGAGTGGAAGGGTATTCCTTTTTGTCCACATGGTCTCCAGCATTTGATGTCATCTGAGGTTTTATCTTTTGAGTAGAGGAAGGCTACTGTGTTGTTTGAGTTAATTATATACAGTCATTTTGCTCAAATTCTTTCCCAAGTTTAGGAGTTCTCTGTTGGGATTTTTGGGGTCACTTAATTATACTATTATATCATCTGCAAATAGTGTTATTTTGACTTCTTCCTTTCCAATTGATATCCCTTTGAAATATTTTATTTTTAATTGCTTTGGCTAGGACTTTCAGTAGTATATTAAATAGGTAGAGGAAGAGTGGTCACCTTTGTCTAGTCCCTGATTTTAGTGGGATTTCTTCAAGTTTCTCACCATTTAGTTTCTTGAGGTGATTCCAATCCTGTTTGTCAGGATACCAGCAGTCCAGTTCATTAGTGTCACAATAGCAAACATGAATCATCCTAGTGGTACAATCTAGCAGAAGCCTTCAGGCTTTCATCAATCACAAGTCATCAGGAGTTCCTAATTTTAATAAGTACAATAGGAATTCTCTGCCTTGCCTCTCTCAATGATGTGAAAATCAAAGAAAAATAAATAAGACAGAGAAGTTGCAAAGCTAGCTATGTAAGCACACCTATACTGACTGTTGAGTTTTCTTTGTACCCTCACTAAACATCATAAGTCCTGGCATGGGACTTGCCTAATCAAAGCCTCATGTGTAACAGTTACAGCTAATCCCCATGTGAATCTGCCTTACCACATGAGACTGTGTAACCTGATATATAAAGAAAGTTCAACTACACAAAAAGATAATGCTGGAATCTATAAAATAGAAACAAGAAAATTATATATATATATATATATATATATATATATATGTATATATATATATATATACTTAATTGCCTATATATATAGGCAATACAATTAGCAGACACATTTCCAAAATTATCATAAAGACAATGAAGAAATATTAAAATTAACATAAAAATGAAAATAGGCAGAGAGTAACATGATCTCAGTAGATCCTAAGAATTTTAATGACATGCCAAAAACCTGTATTTTGAAACATTGTGAAGAAACTGGAAATTTTCTAGACACATACTAGTTGCAAAAATAATCAAGATCTTATGAGCAATTTAAACTTATCTAAGATTCTTAGTCAAATAAAAGCAGTCACTAAAAATCTTTGGACAAAAAATACCAAAGGCCAGGTAGTTTGACTAGAGCATTCAAACAAAATTTCAATGAAGAGTTAATACCAATACTCCTCAGATTAATTCTCAAAATAGAATCCTACTACATCAAGATCAAACAATGGCCAAATAATAATTTAATAAACAAGATATTTCGCTTAAAGGCATAGATAATTTTTTACTGCCTTTTTACTCTACTGGTTATTTTGCATGTAACATGCAATTCAGTGTTTGTATATGATATATTAGTTTGCAAATGAGTGGATCCGTATGATTATATGTGTTTCTTGACCTTCATTTTTCAGTTTGTTTTCATTTACTATGGTATGTTAATTTTGTTTTATGTTATTATATGATAATTCTCTTTATTTTATATTATTATATGATAGTTGACTTTATTTTATTATTATCTCGTGGAAGCCTGTTTGTTTTCTAAGGAAAAACAAAAAGGCAGAAAGGATATTGAAATGAGAAGGCCCATAGAAGAACTTGGAGAAGTATAGTGAGGGAAAACTATAATGAGTACACACCAAGTAAGAAAACAATAAACATTCAAAAAGTAACAAATAAATAAATTTAAAATATGTTAATTTGCAAAAGTTTTCTAACTGAAAAAATGTGAAACAAAAAAAAAGCCACCAATTAGAAACCATAAGCACAAAATTCATGATGTTTGCTGCTCCTGAGAAACAGAAGAGAGCAGGGGTGGGAGTATACATAGTATAATATACAAAGTAGAAGAGTGAGATTTCATACAGAGAAGTCTCAAATAGAGGAAAGATCCAAAGTCAGTATGTATCACGTATAGAAGATTATTTTAATTATTTTGCTAATATTTTGAAAATATGAAAAAATAAAACTAATGACACCACTTTCACAATGAAAAATAATAAGCAATCATAATTTTTCTTTCCTTATAAAACAAAAGCAAAACGGTAACATTTTTACATAGTCGGTGAGGAAATAAGAAATATCTAGATAGATAGATAGATTATAGATATAGATATAGATATAGGTATAGGTATAGGTATAGGTATAGGTATAGGTATAGATATAGATATAGGTATAGGTAGAGATACAGATACAGATACAGATACAGATATAATATAGATATAGATATAGATATAGATATAGATATAGATGATATAGATATAGATATAGATATAGATATATAAGTGAAAATACTACTTTTTGGTAATGAATGAAATGTACATAAAATCTAATCTGATAAACTCAGCAATATTCACATAGTATACAAATATTGAATAAAAATGAATTGATCCTTTTTTTTTGAGGCTATTGTAAAATTTCTGGAATCGTTTGAATTTTTAAAATATAATGGTATTCTTTGTTATGAACAAGGAATCTTGTCGGTTGAAAAGTTGAATCCAGAAAAAAAATTATATAACAGAATGGAGAATCTCCATAGCCAAAGGATATGGGGGTCCTCATGAGAAAGAACATGTGACTACTGTTTGATCTACATATTCCACCTGCTAACTAGAGCTAATTGTGAAGAACTTGGACATGGAAGATCAATAAAAATTTAAGATCACTGAGAGGTGTTTGGCCTCTGTATTGTGAACCTATCTGTAAAGTAGCAGGGTGTTTCTCCTCAAAAACTCAGAAAAGTAGTGTCTTCAGTCTTGCTTATTCTAATAAACTATCCAGAAGTTAATACTCTACTAACTTTTCTCCTAAACTTTGATGGCTTAACAATCTTTAAATTATAAAATTCTCTAACATGCAAGTTGGAAAACAAAAAACACAGCTTAAATTTTACATCTACAGTGGTAGGTACCATAATTAGATGATGAGTTATGCTTCCATATTATTCTAATTTGGAGTAGCACACTACCCTTCCTAACTGCCCTTTAGAATATTGAAGGTATAAATTTAAGTGCTTAATTAATTTCTTATTATAATAAACTAAGAAAGCAAGTCTTCCCAGAATATTTTCATTTTAGCTATATACATTTAAAAAGTATATTGTTTGAAGTAGTCATATGGTAGCTTTTAAATTTTTCTCTGTATTAAAATAATATTCTCTAGGAATTTATTTCATTTCCCTGTTAATTACATCCAAGCGTACTTTAAAAGAGAAATGATTTCAATATGATCAAATCATGTGTATATGAGCATATTTATACAGGTAAAACAAGTCACTCTAATTGTTGAAATGTAAGAAAATTTATGCTGAATAGGAGTCTCTGAACAAATGCTTAAATTGCTTCTTGTGTTCATTTCAAGTAACACTGGGAGGCTCCATGGGGAATCTATGGAATTTTGCCATTTTGTAAAGGCATGAATTTTATAATAGTATTAACAGTAGGGGGGTTCTTGCTATCTTTATTTATAAGAATGAATAATTGTTCCACCTGTCTACCTCTTTGGGAATTCTATAGAGAATATTACTGATTTATTTCTCTTTCTCAGATCTAGTATGAGAAGAAAGAAGCAAGTGTGGATCAGTTTGCTTGAAATATGATTTCAACAGACACTCTCTGTCACAGAAACAATAGCAAAAAGGAGAAATAGTCAAATGTATTTTCATTTTCTTTTCTTAGTTTTGAAGATTTTTTCATCTTGTAGATATTTCAAAAATTTTTAATATAAAGAAAAACATATACTCTTATCCAGAAATCTTTTAGTTCTACAAACTCAAAATAGAAATAATTGTTTTTATACAATGAATAAGTAATAAAGTGTTCAAAAATATTTACATTCATTGTTTGTGGTCTTTCATGAGACCATTATTAATATATGGGAGATAATTACTCTTTCTACTTTATAGTTAAAGTTTAACAATAATATTATTCCACATAAATATTTAGAAAACCTTGTTTATCCAATGACTATAATTAAATAAGGTCTATAAGCATCAGAAAGTCACTGTGCTAATACATCTGGAGATGTTAAAAATTACTTTGAAAAATAAATTAATGTGAATAAACACATTTTCATTTTTGTTTAATGCAAAACTTTCTTTTTATGGACAGTGCATAGTATTCTAAACAATGAGTTAAAAAATACAACTAATACTTTAATCTAATAACCACAATCTAGAACCTAGTATTAAACCAGAGATAAATTTAATATGTATGCCAGTATCATTCTAATTAATAAGTCAAACTATGAAGAAAATTTTAGCAAATGAAGCATGTTTACCCTAAAAAATTATCATAACTATGTGACACCCACAAAGCCAGCAGAGCTGGTACAGACAATGAGATAACATCATAGCCCAAATGCACTATTCACAAAGCATATAATTTCTGTTAGAATATTTACAACTTAGATGTTTTAATGCCTTAACATGTTTTCTCTCACAGGTAGATTGTAACTTTGAATCTTTTTAAAACTAGTTTAACATGTTAAAGCCAGGTAATTAAAAACAGGCCTATCAAGTCAGGTGGACTAAGAAGGGTGTCTAGAAAAATAAATGTGACATGAAAATAGAAAAGGCTAGTTCTGAGTGTGGAAAGGATCAAATGTATAGGGGAGGACATGAAAGGGGTAGGAAAACTCAACCGTAATACAAGCAATGCTGATGGCTATGTGCAATCCTATGATCTTTCAACCCACTAAGATGGTTAAGAAGATAGAAGGACATTGGTAATATAAAAGAATGGAGATATATTGTTTGATAGACTTAAATCAGGATAGGGTAGGAAGACCTGGGACAAAATGATATCAGATTTGACCTAAATTAAAGATTAAAATAGAATACATATAGAAGTTCAATAGTTATCAAACTAATTAATTTTAAGATGAAAGTGAGTTTGATGAGAAAACTGTGTGAATACACAAAAATCCTCCCTGTAGACATTTGATATTTTATTAAAATCTTGTTACCAGGAAAGAGGGAGCCTATGAGTTTATAGTCACAGAAGATTTGCAGTACCAAAATAACACAGACTATTTGCTTTCCTTTTGATTTCTCCTATAATTAAATGCTATTTTCCTGATGTTTTAGGCACCACCCATTTTTGTTGCAAGCCATCAATAAATCTACTCAGATTAACAAAGAAAATTCCCCAGCAATCGAATTTCATGATGCTAGATGGTGCTGTGGTGTTCAAGGGAGAGGAATGCATGCCGTGCTCTTGCCAGGAACTGGACCCTGTATTGTACAATATTGACAGACCAGAGAAGTTATCCTTTGCTGCAACAGTAGAAATGATGAGTATGATGGTACTCAGCAATGATCTTGTTAGTATTCGAAGGATATTCTGCAAGAATGCTTTCATGGTTAGTACTCTAAACCCAGCCAAAAGCCCACAATGTGACAATCATGAGCCAGATGTGCAAACAGACTGGATTTATTTTACTCAACACACATTTTATAAATATGGTCTTGTTCTCTTCCTGGATCAGACAAGTTTTTCTTTGTAATAGGTAGTTATTAATGCAAAATATATATGACTGCTCAAAATGCTGAAAATAATTAAAGGTGAGTTCCGAAGTGTCCTATCCAATGGTTGGGACCAATCGAGGAAAACTGAGAGAGAAGTGCAGAGCTCAAGTACAAGAAGACATATCTAAAACGCCTTCTTGCCTTCTCTCTAGACACTGGAGTATAATGAATATATTCACTTGCAAGAGCAGAATATCTACACCAGATTATGCTGACCAGACATCCAGGATGGATGTGGAAGGGGCTCCTGTGGGCCCACCCATAACTGCGGTGCTATTGTGGTGGCTATCGAGGCAAATGAGCACTGTTAAGTTGCTCATTCATCCTAGAATGCTTTACACCCATGAGCATATTGTTTATACTAATTGGAGTCAGGAGGCTACTAATAACCATCATTTTATTAATAGCATAATGCAGATAGCTTTTTTTTTTTTTTTTTTGGTACTGGATCAGGAGTTTAAGGGAAACATTTTCTACATGTACAGCATGTTCAAGTAACAAATTAGAATGGCCTAATTTTCTGGAAAGACAATTTTCAACTGTGCTTACTTCACAGACATACATTTCTATCCCTGCTACCGGAAGAAATTAATTCCTAGAGAGGGATGCCATAGTCAGGACACTAAAGTCCTAGATGGAATTAAGGACACAGAGTTACAGCTAATGAAAACTCAAATTTAATTCATTTTGCATCACATTAAATTAAATATCTTGGTGACACATTTTCTAGAAAACGATACAAGAAGGCTAAGTGTTAAAGGGAATGCAGCTAGTAGAAATCTATACACCCCATTTTTTTGCGAGACATTCAATGGCAAGTTATGTGCATTAACTCAGAGTAATGCCATCAATGAATATGATAATCAAGGTTTTAGTAAAAAATATAGTGTTAATGTGAGAAAATAGTAAAAAGAATCATTGAAATATCCAAAAGGAGTAAAAGAAAATGTAATCAAAGGGCAAAAAAGTAAAATATTAATGATGTCAGTTCAACTACTTGATGGTCTACATACTACTATATGCACTCAAATTCTTCCCTCAGTTGTCTTTTCTGTCTGAGTTCTTATATTTCTCATGAATCTTTCAGGATCTGTAAACAAATGTGTAATCATTACAAGTTTCCAGCACTAAATAATGACTGCCAATCACAAAGTGAATGACTCTAAGAAAAAGAGAGGAACTTTTTTTGAATCTCTAGAGCCTCAAGAAGCAGTCTACCTGGCTACAAAGTTTAAAGCCAGAGGAAATAATCTGGAGGCTCTGAACCTATTGTAAAGTTACAATGTACTTGACTAAGAAGTGAGAGTAGTAACTGCATATCAAGAACAGGCTAGAAAGGAAATCCAGAGGTCCTCTAAGTATCTCTCTTATGAACAGAAAATGTGTGGACTTTCAAGAGATTATATATGTATGTCAGCAAAGAACTATTAGAACCTCCTGTTAATTTAACCTTTTTTGGAAATAATCTATTGTAGCTTCCAGGACATGTCTACATTTTAAGATTATTTGTTAGTTTTCTAAGTCTAAACCAGTATGGCAAAATGGAATAATGCTGTCAGTATAAAAGACCAGATTGCCCATTGTTTCAGAGCATGGGAAAGTTGACACAATTCCTTTAGTTTCCTTTTAAATTTTTGCTTCTGTGACAAATAAAGAATGATAAAAATAAAAAGCCCAAAAAACAACAAAACCTTGAGTATTACCATGCTTGTCTAATTGTCTTTTTATCTACTGAAAATATTGGTTGGAATCATCCTCTCAGTATTATAGACAAATTGCTCTTAGGGCATACAAAATATCAAGGAAGGACAGTTCTCAAGACACACAGAACCATGGCAAAAACACAGGAGAATATCTACTTGTTTATGAATAAAACTGCAACTTAGGTTATGAAATCTTTCTTACTATAGTTGATTCTGGTAAAGAAAAATGTCATTTTAAAATGAATGAAATTAATGATGATAGGTAATTGACGATAGGGCTATTTAGAAAAGAGAACTATGGTGAACATTTAGTGTAAGGCTTTGAGAAAAACACACACACACACACACACACACACACACACACAGAGAGAGAGAGAGAGAGAGAGAGAGAGAGAGAGAGAGAGAGAGAGAGAGACAGAGACAGAGACAGAGAGACAGAGAGAGAGAGAGAGAGAAACATAATACCCAGGACAGCCAGGGTGACACAGAGAAACAATGTTTCAAAAATAATAGACAAATTCATTAATTAAAAAAAAACGAACACTTAAAATAATTTAAAATATCAAAACTCAGGAGGCTGAGATAGACAGATCACAAGTTTGAGACTAGCCTGGGTTACATAGAGAAATCTGTCCAAAAAAAAAAAAAAAAAAAAAAAAAAACAAGCAACCAAAAACTAGGCAAACAACCGAAGCCCTATGTTATGTTTCCAAATATATATATGGAAAATTTTAGGAGAAAATTGGCAGGCCATAGATAAATGTCAAGCTTCTGAGATAATATAGTTTTAATTTTTTGCATCAAGGAGGTGAACAAAATGTATGATGCTCTAGTAAAATAATTACCCATTCCTGTGCTCTATTTTATTCAAATCATTTTTGCTGTAGTAGTTTGTGCTACTATATGCTGCTACTATGTACTAAGTGCTACTACTATGCAGGGGAATGGTGGATGGGAAGGGGGTGTTCTGGAAGGGAACCAGCAAAGGGGTAAGATTTAAAATGTAAATACATAAAATACCCAATTAAAAATTCTTAGAAAAAATACTTTCCAGAACAAAGCTATTAAGGCTCATGATAGGAAACTATCGATTGCTCTCAAAGGTAAAAGCAGAGGCAGAGATTGTCTTCAACACAGGAAATATTGAGGACAAGACAAAGACCAAACACAGAGCAAGAACAATTTGGTAAACATGTATGTCATTGTGATAAAATCCTCAGAAAATAGTGGTAATCATCAGATAATGGCCCCATTTTCAGCAAGAAGATCAAGGACAAAGAGGGTCAGGAAGAAGTAACAAAGACAGTGATAGAAATTCAGAGTCTACCAGAAACAGCAGAAAATTACTCAATGAGATTTCTGCCAAGACCTCTCTGATCAACTGCTTTATTGTTCCTCAGACTTGCCGAGTACAGGAAAAGGAAACAAAATGAAGGCTTTGCTGAAGTAAAATAAAGGAAGTACTGGAAACTGAGCTCTGAAATATATCACATAATAAAGAGCATGATACAGAATCTTTATGTAAGTTTATTTTTTTCTGCAATCTATGTTCACACTACCATTGAAAATACACATAAAATTTATCAAATCACTAATCATTCTCCCAATTTCATGATACAATGATAGTAAAATAAATATTATGTTGCTGCTTGGGCTTAGGTTTCAATATGATTTGAAAGTCTGTTAGAATAAATATTACCAACACTACAAACTCACTGAAATTTTACAGTAATGGTGTAATGTGTATTTAATATAATAAATATAATTATATTCTTAGTAATTACTGAAATAAAAATATCATCTACCAAATATAGCATGTATTTTTAACTCATTTTATAGCAATACCTTCCATTGCATGTATGCCAATTTTACTCTTTTAGAATGATACATCAAATATATATATATATGAAAATATATATAGATTTAAATAATAGCTGTTCCATTTGTAAATACATTTTCCCATAACCATTTTGTAATTTGAAATATGTAAATAATACTTTAACGTGATATTTGTTTTATTGGTTAACAGGAAAAACAGAAACCAGCTTTATTGTCAAAAAATGACCAAGAATTACTTTAACAATGTTTCCCTGTACCCTCAAAAGACATTATCCCTACCTCTCAGGAGCCTCAGCATAATTAACAGTTTGCAAATCTCACTGTTGTTTTACCACAGTAAACTATGCTTTCTTCAAGTTGATTTAATTGGAAAAGTGATTTGGTCTAAGAGAGGTATTTCAGAGATTCTATCAGTAATTAATTTTTATTTATATATTTTCATATACAATATCATTTTATTTCTTTCCATGACTGATCACAAAATAAGCACTGTATTATGTTATATATATATATATATATATATATATATATATAATTATAAATTCAGTGTCTTGTTTTGCAGTTTTGAAATATATTAACTATAGAACTATTGTTCAATATATATTTCTGTGAATCTACATGTATATGTATATGGACTGTGTAACTGTGTATGCATCACAGAGAGAGATGGAGGGAGAAAGAGAAGGGGGAGGAAGAAGGAGAGGGGGAGAGAGAGAAAGAGAGAGAGAGAATCAGGTATTCAGGTTATATTGTCTGAAATATTTCTAGAATGCAAATTCAAAGTGATTATCACATTTGATATATGGAAATAATTGTCTTTTTAGGATAGATACATTGTGTCCCCATATTTTTAAATCAGAACTATTATATTAAATGTGTGCATATTCTAAAATGCATTGGTTAGGTGAGAATGAAAAATATTAGAACCTATGTTTATATGAATCATTGGTCCTAAGAGACAGTCTATTCCTATTATGTGACTAAAAGGACATAGTTCTAAACTGATTTCTTTAATATTATCCTTATAAGCATATGTTGATGCATATATAAATCCTCAACTGAAAATCTCCTATTTGTAGTTGACAGTGATTAGCACTGAGCTACCAACTGGTTAAGGTGCTTAGAATAAGAGACTTCAGAATGCTCAACCCTAAAATAAGCATGCTTCAATCACTCTCCATACCACAGGACTATTAAGGTTTAAGGGGTAGAGATCATGTAAGAGCCAGAGCAGGTAGCCACTGGCAATATCTTTCTGACAGGGCAGCACATTTTTACTAGGAACTCACAGCACACACAAAATTTGTGAATGTTAAAGCCAAAAAAATTCCAGCATGAGGTAGAGAAGTGGGCACAAAAACCCCTGGTATAAAACTCCCAAAGAACTAATATTTAAAAGTCTTTCAGACTTTCTGCTGTACATTTTGTGTACAATTATCTTCTTCCCTTCATTGTAAAGTAATTGAATTTTTTTCACAATAGTTAACAATATTTTTATTATTGAGTTTATAATGCTTTTCTTCTTTAAAAGTTTCTGTACATACCTTTTTAAATAATTTGGAATATTTGATAATCTTAGCTATACAGAGATTTATGTAAATAATTCTGGCATTTCTATCACTTATCACTTAATAAATAAGATAAATTATCTTGTTCCATTTTGAAGTATCTAACTTAATATGTATACAATTGTGATACATTTTTTTCTAAATATAGTTTTGAAATGTTTTATTACTAGTTTGATGGCAGTTCATAAATGACACTGTTAGTGAACATTGCAAAGATTCCATGCCCAGAAGAAGGTAGAAATCAGCTTCGGGTGAGGTGAGCAAGAGAAAGGCATTAAAAAAATGGATGAATGGCATGCAGTTTTGTCATAGAGAATTGTCAGAGTGATTATGCATGCCATTTGCTAAATGAATAATATTTTAAAGGGAAAAAGTATAAACACAATCACATTTTATCCAACGAAAATAACTCTGCTTGAAAGTATTTGGTACCAGAGCAGATAAAATATTTAAGACATTAATGCAGTCAGTGAGGCAAGGGGCACTGAGCACGGTACACTGCTGTTGGAGATGAGGAGATGGATGTGGTATGCTGAGGAGACAGAAAAAGCTTTTGGACTGGCCTTAAGAACAAGGGAGAAATGATGCCTTCCTACGGAAGCTGAGGATGTAGGGGTCATAAATTGTGTTACTGCTTTGAAAAAAACGTCAGATTCTAATGTTGAGAAGAAGGAAAAATGAATTCTGTGTGAAATTCATTTTTAAAGTGTGTGGTTTTGTTAAACTGTTGAGTATTCAACTGCAAAGCAAACTGGGGACTGAAGATGGAGCAAGAGAAGGAAGAAGTTAGTCTTCAGGCAGAAAATTATAGAAGTGTGGTAAAGGTTCTTTTTCACAGTAGTATGTTCTTTGCTTTATGATACCCAGGAGATAAAACTAAAAGTATTTCTCTTTAGAAAAGACTATAATTTTATTAATTTTAATTTTCTAGAAAAAAGTGTACTTATAAATGCCCACGCTTGCCTTTTCTTCTGCCAATTCCTCTAATGTACTCTCTTGCTCTCTTTGAAGTTCATTGATTACTTTTTTACTAATTGTTAACACATACATATATTTTAAATACATGTTTATTTGTATTGTTATTATTAAGGTCGTACTTAAGAATGCATATTGTCATGATTTTATGAGAATATCTTCCCTATACTCCCTCAAGACTCAGGTTTACAGCAAACTGAAGTTGGCTGCATCTTGCTCTCTCCTTGCCCCCTCTTCTACATGTAAATTAGTCTTTTTGGTGCAGATGATGTGCTACTGGTGATACATCTGTTTATACCACAATCTCCTTCTCTGTAACTTTTTTTTTCCCTCTCTTACAACTTTATTTAAAAAAAAGAGGGATACATATACAGATTTAAACGCATTTTCGCATAACATTCTATGAATATTTTTTGTCAGTACTTAATTCTTTTAGAGGTTTGATAGCATGCATAAAATCCTACTAGTTACCATAAACATAAAGTACATGTAGGAAAGAAGATGACGTGGAAAAAAATTCTTGGTGAGTATAGATCAATTGAGGAATATTGAATGGCTGAGAAGCATCTAAGGAAGTGCTCAACATCTCTAGTCATCAGGGAAATGCAAATCAAAACAACCTTGAGATTCTACCTGACACTAGTCAGAATGGCTAAGATCAAAAACACAGATGACAGCAGATGCTGGCAAGGATATGGAGAAAGAGGAACACTGCTCCACTATTGGTGGGCTTGTAAACTGGTAGAACTCTGGATATCAGTCTGGTAATTCCTCAGAAAATTGGACATAATACTACCTGAAGACCCGGTTATTCCAGTACTGGGAACATACCCCAGAGAAGCTGCAACATACAAAAAGGACACATGCAGCACAATGTTCATTGCAGCTCTCTTTATAATAGCCAGAAGCTGGAAAGAATCCAGATGTCCTTCAGTAGATGAATGGATATAAAAATTGTGGCATATTTACACAGTGGAGTACTACACAGCTATCAGAAAAAATGACTATGTGAAATTCCTAAGAAAATGGATCTATCTAGAGAATATCATGCTGAGTGAGGTAAACCAGTCACAAAAGAACAGATATAATATGCAGTCCCTGATAATTGGATACTAATTCCAGAAATCTCTAAACACCCCAGAAACAACTCACAGGTCATATGAAGCTCAAGAAAAACAACGGCCAAAAACTGAAAGCCTCAGTCCTTCTTAGGAAAAAAAAAATTATAGCACCCTCTCAGAGTGTGGTACCCATGGACTTTATATCCTTAATAATCCAAGGGATAAGACTATAGCTTTGTGGCAATTTTTGGTATTCTCTGTAACTTTTGACCAATTATAGTTTTATATAGTGCTCTTCTTCTCTTGGAAGAGACAGCTGCACTTGTCTTGGCTTTAAAGATTCATGCATAGAATGCAGTTAAAATACAGATAATGTGGCAGCTGGAGGTATGTCCACTAAGGCATATGACCCCTTAAGATAACAAGAGTTGGCTTGGTTTACTGTATGATGGCATAATTTCTTTATTGTTGAACAGTCCTTATGACTAGTTATAGAACAGAAGATTTGGTTAGGAGCACAGAGAAGAGAAAATATGGAATCTCTTTGTTTGTTGGTATAGATGAAACCTATTATCTTTTCTAATTCCATCCATATACCTGCTAACTACAAGATTTCATTTTTTTACGAGTGAATTTAACTCATTTTCAATAACCATTCCACAGTTAAAGGACATTTAACTTGTTTACATTTTCTAGCAACTGTGAATAGAGGAGCAGTATCATTACTAAACAAGTGGCTATGGCATAAAATGTCCAGTACTTTGGGCATATTTTTCAGAGTGTTATAGCTTGATCACACTGTAGGTTTTAAAAGTACTTCATGCTGATTTTTTAGAGTAACTGAAACAGCACGAAACCCTAAGAATAATAAATGAAAGTTTTCATTTCCACACAAGTTTTATAGCACATATTAGCTTTTTTAAAAATCTTAGCCATTTCATTAAAAAAATTAAAATTCAATGTTGTTTTGATTTGTGTTTTCCTAATTTCTAAACAAATGACACATTTGAAATGTTTCCTAGCTTCTTTTATTTATTCTCTTGAGAGTTCTCTCCTCATAATCATAGCACATTCTTTTATATCTTCCTTCTGATTTTTTAAATCAAAACAAGTTTTATACAATGTATTCTGATTTTGTTTTTTTTTTCCTCTTAGTACTCGTTCCTGGGTCTTTCCCAACTCACCCAAATGTATACCCTTTCTCTCTCATAGGAACATGAACAGACAAAATTATTATCATTATTATTATTATTATTATTATTATTATTATTATTAAGTTTAAACTATTAATATTAAATATATTTAGATTATATTTAAATTTTAATAACATAGTTAAATAATTAATACAAGTAAATTTATGTACTAAAATTAATATTTTATTAATAATGAAAGTTACATCATTAATAATAAAACAAACAATTTATTTTAGGAAAAAATGAGCAAACAAAAAGTAAAGGGGTCAAACAAAAAACAATAAAAACCACATGTAGCAAACAGAAATCCCAATATATATGCAAAAATGTTGGGAAAAAAGTCCCTGACAAGAACATTGAAAATGCCTTTGTGTTAACTTTGTGTTGGCTACCTACTGCTGGGCATTGAGTTTGTACTTAAGAGTGCTTTTATACTCAGTGAGACTCAGTTGAGGAAAAAAAAAACATTAAAACGGTTATATCCTCGGGAACACTTCTCCACTGTTGGTGGGGTTGTAAACTGGTACAACCACTCTGGATATCAGTCTGGTGATTCCTCAGAAAATTGGACATAGTACTACCTGAAGACACAGTTATTACATTTCTGGGCATATACCCCAGAGAGGCTCCAACATACAATAAGGACACATGCACCACAATGTTCAGATCAGCCCAATTTATAATAGCCAGAAGCTGGAAAGAACCCAGATGTCTTTCAGTAGATGAAAGGATACAAAATTTGTGGTATATTTCAGCTATCAAAAACAATGACTTTATGAAACTCTTATGAAAATGGATGCATCTGGAGAATATTATCCTGAGTGAGGTAACCTAGTTACAAAAGAACAGACATAATATGCAGTCACTGATCATTGGATACTAACCCCAGAAAGCTCTGAACACCCCAGAAACAACTCACAGACTATATGAAGTTCAAGAAAAACAAAAGCCAAAAACAAAAAATAAAAAATCATTATCCTTAATCTTTACACACGAAGAAAACTTTGACCATTTCCAGGTTATATCTTATTTTGCATGTACTTTACAATTTTGCTCATTGTTACTAGTAAGAATTTAATGCATACTATCAAACCTTTAAAAAATCAAGTACTAACAAAAATGTATTTATACACTGTTATGCAAAATGCTTTTAAAATCTGTACATTTATCTTTGTTTTTAAAAATAAAGTTGTTCAATTAAAAAAAAAATAAAAGAAGTAGCCTATGGATTAGGATAGAGCATGTGTTTCCCACTGTGACCCTGAGACCTCATATGGCCCAGACCTTTACAGGCACTGCTCATGCTGCCACAATCTTTGTGGGGTCATACTCTTGTACTTCTGCTCTGCTCTTTTAGAGGGCCTTGTTTCTTAGGTGTACTCTACCTGGCTCTCACAATCTTCCCTCCTCCTCTTCTGCAGTATTCTTTGAAACTTGAGAGGAGGACTTGATGAAAACATCCCAATTAGAACTAAGTGCTCCAACATCTCTTACTCTGATAATAATGTCCGGCTTGGGTTGTTGTGGCACAGGAGGTTTCACATATGGCAGCAGGAAAAGCATGTATAACAATGTCATTGTGTCACCTTATCAGTATGCTCTTTTAGCAGAAAACTAGTGTTTGGTTTTTCCCTGGATCCTTGGTCTATCTAGACTGAGTTCCTTGACTACTCATTAATGACAAGGATGAATTTCGCCTCCTGGAATGAGCCTTATATTCAGTTAGATTATGGTTAGTAACTCCTACAAGTTTTGAGCACCATTGCACTGTGCAGCCTACAGACAGAACACTGTTACACATTGATGGTTTATAGCTGGGTTGGTGTATAAATCAATATTCTATTGTTGTGAAGAGATATCATAAGAACTCTTATAAAGGAAAGCATTTGAATCGGTATTCTTTCTTTTTCTTTTCTTTTTTCTTCATTGGATATTCTCTGTGTTAACATTTCAGATGTTATCCCCTTCCCCTAGTACCATTCCCCCATGCCCTCCCATTGCCTACAAGAAGGTGCTTTCTCTCCCAACCATCCTGTCTTACCTCAGTGCCTTGGAATTCCCCAACACTGGGAAAATGAGCCTTCTCTGGACCAAAGGCCTCTCCTCCCATTGATGCCAGACAATGCTATCCTCTGCTGCATATGCATCTGGAGCCATGGGTCTCTCCATGCAAACTCATTGGTTGGTGTTTTAGTTTCTGGGAGCTGTGATGCATTTGGTTATTTGATCATTTTGTTCTTCCCATGGGGTTGCAGACACTTTCAGCTCCTTCAGTCCTTTCTCCAGCTCCTGCATTGGTAATCTTACAGTTCAGAAGTTTAGTCTGTTATCAGCATAATGGAAGCATGCAAGCACACAGGCAGACAGAGTTCTGGAGGAGCTGAGAGTTCCACATCTGAATCCTCAGGAAGCAGGAAAGGCAGAGAGCTACTGAGCCTTGTTTGTTGTTTGGAAAATCTCAAAGCCAACCCCCAGTGATTCATTTCCTATAAGAAGGCCACACCTATACTATCCAAGTCTCATTTCCTAATCTTAAATAGAGCAACTCACTCATGACTAAAAATTCAAATATATGAGCCTATATGGCCACTTTCATGCAAACTACCACAGTTGGTGTTTATATCTGTCATTTGTTAGTATGCCTAATATCTTTCCAAAGCATGAACAGTAGTCAGTATGGATGAAGTTCGAAGTAAGCACCACCCCCACTTCTTAGTGTTTATTGTGTTCTGTATGTGTTCTCTTTGGAGCCTATCCATCATCCTCATTATTATTTTTAATCTTTGTGTAATGACAGACTATCTTTTGAAATGATATATATCATTTTCCCATGGTTTCATGATAACTATGCTGTGAACATAAATCAAATCAATATGTTATACTCAATAAATACATACATTTATTGTTGGTTTTTGCTTTCTTTTAGTTTCTTTTTATTCTATAGTTAAAATTAAAACAAAATCATCTGGTTTGTAAAGGATATTAAGTCCTTTATTAATAGCACAACATATTACTTATGAAGATATTAAATACTGAGCACTCCATGCAGCTGGGAAAATATGCACAAATGTAATTTTAAGTCGTAGATTAGAAAATTAAACAAAGAGATAGAAATAGATTTTGGTGTATATGAGATAGCGTATATATCTTGGACTTGATGTGAAGGAAAATAAAAGTTCAGTTTGTGCAATTCTTAAAGAATTAATACATTTTGAAAAATTATTGGTATTTTGAAAGTTTGTAGTTGGAAATCAGTGATTTTTAGAGAAGTGAACACCAATTAGTAACTCAATACCAGATAGACATGAAACATATATATGAGTAACAATATGCAGAAAGAATATGTTGTACTTAAGAATATATGCATATGTATACGTATATATAAATATATATATATATATATATATATATATATATATATATATTAATGTGTGCATACAATTACAACGAAGAAAGAGATCATGAATTTGAATAAGAGTTTTGAAGGAGCAAAGGAATGGAAGAAATTATGTAGTTAATATTTTAAAAGTATAACAAAAATCTAAATTTATATTCTGAAATATATAATACAAAACCATATAATAAAAATTAGAGAGTGTTAATGAAATATATCAAACATAAATTATTTGTGTTTATTAAAATCAAGTTACAGAAGTCCCTAAAATAATATTTTTTTGCAATTTAAATAGACTTCCATTTTCCTATTCTGCATGGTTCTTAATTCAAACCTAGAATGCCAGGTTTATTTGTATACAATAACAAACAACTCAGTGAGGCAATTAAGATCATAAATATATATAAATGAACCTATATGGGTGTATGCTACTTTATCTTTGTATAATAATGAAAGTTTTCAGATACAAGCTAGAGTCATTAGAGAGAAAGAACATTTAATTGAGAAAATTCCTCTATACATTACATTACAGCATAAAGCAAGATGGTGAGACAATATCTTAATTGGTGAGGAAGGGCTGAGCCATTTGTGAGTGGCTCT
The DNA here is from genome assembly GCF_963924665.1 of Micromys minutus. Lineage (NCBI taxonomy): Eukaryota > Metazoa > Chordata > Mammalia > Rodentia > Muridae > Micromys > Micromys minutus. Next base: position 37,977,842 of record NC_137974.1, read on the forward strand.
ACCCCTATGCTGCTGGTTCTGAGTTTTATAAGAAACCATTCTGAGCAAGCCCTGGGGTTCAAGCAAATAAAGAACACCTCTGCTTGTCCTTAGTCAAAATTCTTGTCTCCAATTACTGGCCTACTTGAGTTTCTGTTCTAAAGACCTTTAGTAATAGACTGAGATGTAAAAGTATAAGCCAAATTGTAACTTTCCTTCCCATCATGCTTGTAGTCACTTTTATAATCTCAGCAATAGTAACCCTAATTAGTACAGGGCAGATACAGACATTTTCCTCTGAATATTTATTAGCAACAACATCAGAATGAGAGACAGAGAGGCAGAGAGAGAAAGGGAGGTGGAGAGAGAGAGAGAGAGAGAGAGAGAGAGAGAGAGAGAGAGAGAGAGAGAGAGAGAGAGAGAGAGAGAGAGATCATTAAACAATAATGTAAGTGTTCAGAAGTGAGTCAGAATAAAACCTTACACAAATATGAATGTCAGAATCTTTGAGAATTTTTGTGGGTTCCAGATATGAAGATTCTTGTGGTTGAATGTGTTAGTGTTTTTTCCTGAAGTGCTAGTGGGTGACAACTTTTTAAAATATCCATAAGTCTCGGAGCGATTGAGAGTGCTCCAGAGTGTTTGCGGCACCGAGCAGATGGTCGGAGGAAGATAAGCAGGAGAAATCCTCACAACTAAACCAGGATTGACATGAAATACTCTACTGACTTGTATCTTAGTTTTGAGAATAATATAACGTTTTCCACTTAAAATTTCAAAAAAGTTTCAGGAAGTGATATTTGAAGCTCAAAACTGAGTATGGAAGAAAAATAAAGTTAACCATAGAAAACCTATAAACAGAAGAAATACAATCATTTTTTTCCATTCTCAAAATAACTTAATTGACATAAAAACTTTATTTTATATTTATATTTATTTTTAGATTTATATATACTTAAAGTCCTCTTTTCAGTACAAAGTGGAATTGATAATAATGTATCCATCTCTTACAAAGAAAGTATATAGATGGAGAGAAATAGATAAAACATATATAAACATCTTATAACAGTTAACAGGCTCCCATGTTTCTAATGAGTGTAATAGTAGAGGTTACTTTCAGGATCTTTTTGAACCATCTGAAACTTACAAGTTTGTTTTAGTCTACCTATTTAGACTATCCAAAGAAGGCTGTCACTGCATAGGCTGGTACTTAAGGTGGAAAACTGGCTCAGATGTTAAGTGTTGTGTCTTTGATCATACTGGAATTATCCTGTTTACTGGGAAAAATGTTTCTGATTGTGGTGTGGCTTAATCTTTGTAACTATTTTTAATCTAAAATCTTGCTCTTTATTCTAAACAGGAAGAAGTAAAGTCAACCATAGGTCAAGAGGTGGACCAAGCAGCTGGTTGAAAGGTAGTGAACCTAGGAAAAAAGTCAGAGAGAATAGTATGGATAGAGTCACGGGAAGTAGAAGAGCCAGGGCTTTTGTTTGAGGAGTTTTTGAAACTCCTTGGAGGAGAGTATGCTTTCCCCTTTGGGACACTAGCTGAAAAGGAATGTAATTTTGGTTCTTTCTCTGCCTCTCTGAGCTAGCAGGCTTTAACACTAGCATCTAAAGGCCAAGTCTTTATTGGTAAAATCAAATGATTGAGTTTTTAATGTAATTTACTGTTTGTGTAGACACACACACACAAACACACACACACACACACACACACACACACACACACACACACAGGTTTGTTCAAACAGGCTGTAACTCCTGTTCGAGCAAATCCTATCCAAGATTTAGAAACTACACCTATAGTTCACATTCAGACATACTAGCCCAGCATTCATACACAAAAGTATAAATAAGAATATATTAAAAGTATTCAAACCCATTACACTGTTCATGCGTACATAATGTAAGCTCTATCTTATTTTATCATTTTAAAACATTTCATATTTATTTCTCTATCTGTCTCTTTCTCTGTCTCTGTGCCCCCCCCTCTCTGCATGTGCATATGCCTGCCTGTGTGTTTTTATGTGCACATAGTGCAATCAACTATTATGGCCAGAGACTGTCTTTAAATGATTTAGAGCTAAAGTTCCAATTTGTCTTGGACCTTTTTAAATGAGCATTGAAAGCTGAATTCTGCTCCTCTGCAAAAGCATTCAGATCTCTTTCCCTCTAAGCAATCAATTTAGCTCTTAATATAAATTATATTTTAAAACATAAACATATTTCTTCAAAATTTACCTGAAATTCTCCAAATATTTACATGTGTTCAAATGATAGAACCAAGGACAGAAACACCCTTTCCTTATAACAGCAATTTCAATTACATGAAATTGCTGCTTAGAAATTGATTGAATTTTTGCAAAGTTGAGACATAGCAAACAAAGAAACAAACAAACAACTCCTATCTTTATTGGCTGATAGTGATGCCCATTTATAAATAGAAAGATCCCTATATGTTTAGTCATGAAGAGTCTGCAAATTGGTGATGCATGTTAATTGAAATTTACTTATGCCTACTTATTCAAATTGTATTATGAATATAGAAAACTCTTAGACTTATAAGTAAAATAATTGCTAACCAAGAAAGGGCTAATCTTAAAAGATTGTGTTCTAAAAAAAATTTTGATTTCAATTCATTAAGAATATGCATTTGCATACTTTCATGCAAAAATGCTTAAAATTTGTACATTTATTTTTGTTTTTTGTTTTTTAAAATAAAGTTGTTCAATAAAAAAAGAATATGCAATGTCTGTAATGATTGATTTTGCTAGTAGGAAGAAATTCTTTTTTTTCATTAAAGAAAGATTACATTTTTCAAAGAAATTTATACAATGTTTTAGTTCTGTTTATTGCCTTATAATGAATGCAAACATATTAAATTGCTCAGAATGTCTCAATGTGAGTACGTTTCTTCTTTATACAAATATAATTTTGAAGAATTTAAGGTTTTGTACTTGAAAACAATCCAGTTTGCTAACAAAGGCCTTACATGTTAAAACAAAGGTTAGAGATCCTTGCCAAAAACAATTTGTTAAATTTAGTTTTATATTTGCCACTGACATTAAATGACAGCTTAACTTAGATTTTTCAGTAGCTGAGTCCAAAAATCCCCAACCTCATTGGATGGTAGTGATGCCCATTAAATAGAAAGATGCCTATAAGTTTAGTCATGAAGAATCTGCAAACAGGTGTAGAATTCTTATTTTCATAAAACTATTACACACAGCTCCTTTTTAAAAGTCCATTTGTCTGTTTTTTCTTTACTTTTGCTTTGCTTCATCTAAGTCTTCCTGTAAACTCCTCTTATATCTCCTTATATGTATGGATGCTTTTGTCACAAATTTTTATTGCATGCATATATGTGTATGAATATATGTATATATTCCTAAATATAACCTGCATCCCTGTCCTGATATTTCCCTACACAGGAATAAGGATTTTTCCTCCCATTGATGTCCAACAAGGCCATCCTCTATTAGATATGCAGCTGCAGCCAAGAGTCTTTCCAGGCATACTCTTTGAATAGTGCTTCAGTTCTTGGGAGCTCTGGTTGGTTGGTACTGTTGTTCTGATGGGAGATGTTCCTTTTTCTCTACATCCTCCCTAGCATCTGCTATTACCTGAGTATTTTTCATCTTAGCCATTCTGAATATCAAATGTTTAAAATGCATCTAAACAAATGTTCAAATTTCTTAGTCTTCAGGGAAATGCAAATTAAAAACAACCCTGAGATTTCAACAGATACAACTATTAATTAATATGAATTTCTTCTATTAAAAGGAAACAGCTCTCACCAATAGTCTTTAAGAACATTTACTATGACTTTTCACATGTTGAAAGAGTTTATCTTTTGAAGACTCCTCTGTATGTGAGGTGTCCACACAGCCTAACTTTCCAATAATTGCCATTTGTTTTCTTTCAAGTCCTTGCATCGGCTATGAGCTCTGTGCTCCCTTTCTGTCTATGTTTTAAACCATATTATTTAAGTATCATTTTAATTAAGCATTTATTATATCTTTCTATTAGCTGCAACTGTATAAGCAGTATTTCCTGCTCCTCCAGATAATATAAAATGGAAAAGAGGGAACTCAAGTATTTGCATTGTTTCAACTTTAAAATTCACAAGAATTAAATAGAACCAAGGGAATGAATGTCCTCATAGTCTTTTATATGCTATGCCATGAAACATGGAAAGCCAGGTGGACCTGTGTCTTCCTCTTAAGTCTTAAAAGAAACCACGCACCCAAATTTAGAGTAAACTAGATGGGTTCATTGTCAGCCCAAATTACAGAAGAAATATCCGTGCCAATAATCCTCAGCTAATAATTTTAATAAAATAGGAGACACAGCTTTTCTAATGTTGTTGTGCATTTTCTTAAATGTAAATTAGCTGCTTAGAGTTTATGACAGAACTGCTTTTCTAATATTTATTCTGATTTTAATTAATTGTGTATATCTCTCTGTTCAGTGGGGTTGGGTGCAATATGCCTATTTGAGTACTGGTGCCTTCAAGAAGAAGAGGATTATGTCACATTCCATGAAGTTGGAGTCATAGGCATATAGCAGACACTGAATGCAGAAGCTGGGAAGGAAACTCAAATAACTACAAGAGCTCTCTCTGCTCTTAACTTGCTGAGCCATTATATTTTTATCTGAGGATTTTTTATGTAGAAAACTATGTTTAATAAAGTATTGAACACTTTTCATATTCGTGGAATATGTTTAAAATGTACATTTATAATAAAATAAAATATTGTTGATTATAGCCACAAAAAACAAAGGATATAGATAAGTAAATATTTTGCCTAGTGTGAACCCCTCCAGCTCTCAAAAAGTTAGCTGAGAATGGTCTTGTCAAGGTGGTTATTGAATATTATGATTTGAGATTACACATTTGTAGGATTACTCCTGGTTTATAAAGCACTGGGGGATCAAGCCCTGGAACTCATACTTTCTAGACAAGCACTCTTTTCTACTGAGCTATACCACTTACCAATTATGCTCATTGTTAAAGAATAATCAATTTTAAAGAATGGTTAGGTTTTATTACACTAAGCAGAAAGTATAAAGATAAATCAGCTACATAATACCTCTGCAGCTTCCATGTCAACTAAGTGCTACTATGCATTCTGAATTACAGTTTAAGAATAGACTGTTATTTTTATATTCTACAGAGAATTTATAAGTTGAGATACAAGTCTAGGCCTAAAGATGATATTAATTTTCTCACCAGATCTTGAAAGTTTAAGTGAATTTATCAGTTACTGAACAGTGTTAAATACCTTGTGTGAATGAAGGTGATAGTATAAAAGGAATGTGAAACTCCATAAATCAGTAGATTACAAAAAGAGATTTAATGTTTAAGCAGATTTTTCTTTTCTTCTCTTTTTTTATTAGATACTCTGTATTTACATTTGAGATGTTATCTCTTTACCCCAACCCCACTTCCATTCCCCGCTCCAGTAGCCTTCACCAAAGTGATGCCCCTCTCCATCCCATTGCCTTGCCATTCCCCAACATTGGGACAATATGCCATCTCTGGAGCAAAAGCCTCTTCTCACATTGATGGCAGACACTATCTTCAACTACTTGCACAACTGGATCAATAGGTCTCTCAAAGTGCACCCAAAGGTTGGTGTTTTACTCCATGGGAGTTTTGGAGGGTTTGGTTGGTTGATAATGTTGTTAAGTTCCCATGAGGTTACAACCCCTTTCAGCTCCTTAGATCCATTTTTTAGCAACCTCATTGGGATCCTCCAAGTTCAGACCAATGGTTAGCTGAAAGCATGCACAGCTGTATGACTAAGCAAATTTTTCTAAGGATATAATCCCTTGATTCTTAAAATACATTAGTGAAAAAATTCATTCATAATATATAACCACATGAATGCCTTTTAATGATAAGAAAAGTCATCTTTCATGGATACAATGTGGCAACATATAAATTAACAGGTTTTAATATTGGTCCAGTGACTACATGTGTACAGGGCCAGTAACTGTACACTGCAATGTATTCAGTAATATTAGTAAGGAATAGGCAATCCAAATCCTGTCCTAAACAGTCAATTGAAATTTCTTTGTCAGTAACAAAAGAATACTATTTTTATAACTGACTTATTGTTCAATGATTTGGACATTTCTGAAAAAAAATCCTTTTTGTTTCCCTTACAACTTTATTTTTTAATAGAGATATATGTACAGATTATTAAAAGCATTTCAGCATAAAACTACATGAATATATTTTTGTCAGTACTTAATTTTTTTTAAAGGTAAAACAATCTTTTTAAAAATTTAAGAAAGCTTTAATTTAAAGAATATCAGCCTGAGTGAGATAACTCAGTCACAAAAGAACAGACATAATATGCAGTCAAAGCTCTGAATACCCCAGAAACTGTAGCTACTGTCACCGACCAGCAGAAAAGGAGTGATGACACAGAGTTCTTCTCAAAGTGGTTTATTCAGGAACCTTATATCATGCAAGTGAAAATCTTTCTGTCTCCCCTTCTCTGTCTCCTTTTTCTCCCTCTCTCCACCCCCAAGCACATTCACTTTTATCCTCTCTCAACCCCACCTGCTCAGTCCATGTTGTGTGGCTGCAGTTCATAGGTCTGCCTCATCTCGCCTGATCTCGAGTCATGGGTGAGCCTGCACAGCTCACACAATGGGAGTGGCTAATCTCTGGAGGAGGTGGGGGGCAGGAGGAAGTCAGTTGCTAGTCACAAGACTTGGCCAGAGTCCCAAGTGCCATCTTGGGACGGCCACCACACCCACTCTCCACATCTCCCCCTTCGTATAATTTTAGCTGAGAGAATGTCTGTCCTAGGTTGCCCCCTGTGGCAGAGCCGCTTTCCCGTCATTGGGGGATAAATAGCATTGATTCTATTCCTGTCTTAGATTGGTGACATGCCCAGAGAGTCTTACCTGCCACTGACTACTTCTCTATCATGCCAAAACACACTTGAGGAGATTGCTCAGTCTCCACTGCTACAAATGCCTGTATCATTAAGGCTTGAGTTCTGCGCTGTCAAAATTGTATATGGCACATGCACCAGAACACCAGGATGCTTATGAGGACCAAACAAAGGGCTAATCTAGCTAGTCCAGCCCATTCTTTTAGCCTTGAGGTGGTGGTGGTGTCCCAAAATCCCTTTTAGGCCTGAATAAGGTCATAGCTGAGGGAGCCTGTACAGGCCAGGGAAAAAAGCACGGCATTCTAGTCTCCACAGCCAAATGATGTGTGGATGCATTCCAACACATGCTATAAAAACAATTATCATTACTAAAATTCAAAATCCTATCTTCATAACTACCATTATAAATGATAAACACAGAAAGAGGCCACATGAAAACAGGCCTTGTCTTAAAGGTAACATTCTTTCCTCTAGCACAGTGAGAAACAGAGGTCTCAAATCCCACAGATCCATTCCAATGAAAGCTTGCATTACCCTAACCCCCACCCATCATCCTACTCAAAGCAGAAAGATCTGTATAGCTACCATTCACTCCACACAGCAACCATACATTAAAAGGATTGCTGGCAGCGGCTTGAGCAGGATTTTGATATGTCCAATTATATCCTGAAAATGATCTATTATGACTGGTACTAATATAGGGAGAAAATGTAAAATACTTCTTCACAGCCCAGGCTGCCTTCCTGGTCTGGCACCCTGTCCAAGGCTGAAGGGAATCACGGGAGCCCTTGCAAAAGGGAGCCCATCTAGGCTGAGAAGGTATACTATCATTGCCTTTAGGAATCATGGCAGGCCACACCCCTTGAATCCAGGCTTTGGTAGAACCATTAATGGGTAAATCAAACTAGGCTGCAGACTGATTATACAATTGAATGCAACCACTATTCTAAGAAATATTGGTAATCATCTGAAAACATAACAATCCTTTAAGGGAGAATATTGCATCCCCAAGGGGTGCAATATTCTCATCCCAGGGTAAGAAAGGCAATTGCAAGGAGGTATTAGATGCAAAGAATAGAGGGAAAACTTGCACTGAGTGTGTGAGAGGTAAAGGCTTAGGGAACACTGATAGGAGCCCCCATCGCAGATCTTCAGTCTTCACCACCAGAAGCATCAGCACCACCAGGCACACCCACAGCATCTTCAGACTGCTCATTCTGGACTATTCTGGTCAACCTCTCCGGGACCCACAGGGCTATCATTGTTCCTGAGGAAACACACAAACAGAACCTCTCGCCCAAACCAACACTGGATCAGGACCCTGCCATTTGCCAGTCAGGACACCTTTCCACATAACCAGGCCTTTGGGAGAAACATCAGGATTGGTGAGATGCTCAGCAGCAACCTGCCCATGCTTGTCTTCATTTAAAAAAAAAATAAGGTAAAAAGAGCAATAGCATGTCTTTCTGTAGGGGAAGAACCTGTGGAGGCAGTTCCCCCATTTTGTTTAACTAGACACTCCTTGAGGGTGCAGTGAGGATGTTCAATGATTCCTTGTCCTTGAGGATTATAGAGCAATCTCCGACTTATTCGAACACCCATCATTTTGCAGAAAGACACAAAAGAAGCAGAAGTATAGGTAGGCCCATTATTTGTTTTCAATTCCTTGGGCTGCCCCCAGGCACTTTTTAAAATAAAGTTGTTATAAAATTAAGAAAGCAAGAAATTTGAAGAAACAGATTTAAATCCTGTAAGTCTTCATTAATAGAGAAAACTTACATTGGCTAAACATTTCTAAAATAAGCAGAGATGCCCAGAACTCTGTCATTGTTTTAAAGTTACTAAGACTATTTTTATTATATTTACAGTAACATAAAAATTATGAATATCATTTAGACTTTCTGATTCCCTTTGGTTGTTCGAGTAAATCCTCATTGATGTTAGCTAATAGAATCTTGGTTATATAACAAATATGTGTATGTATTAGACATCAGAATATCACTTTTAATAACTATTCTACTGTTAGCTAGTGTTTTATTAGTGCTGAGGAAACTGTTATATCATTTTACTTTACTGATCTTACCATAGCCCTTGTCTATGCACATCCCTTGTCTACACATATTCTTTAGCCTTTTTCTAATTTTACTTGACATTTTATTTTACTTAGACCTTATATACGATCATATTCCTGAAATTTAAATTTGTATAGTTTTATGAAGACCCATGCGCAACAACTCACAATGATCTGTAACCCTAAATCTAGACAATCTAATGCCCTCTTCTGGCCTTTGAGAGAACTGGCTTACTTGTGACATATAAGTGTGTGTGTGTGTATGTGTGTGTGTGTGTGTGTGTGTGTGTTAAGCATAGTATCCTTTTATCATCACATTTTATATATGTTTAGAGGCTAACCTGCTTCATACAAATGAGCAGTGTTATGTTGATGTTTTAATGTAAATTCTATTTTTCAAATAGATATTAAATGTTATTTTATAGATGATGGTGATTGGTATTTAATTATATGCTAGAGAAGGAGAAAAAATTATGGAAAACAAAGAGCAAATGAGAGTTATTAAAACACATCTGTTTTGCGAACGTACATTTGGCAATAGAATCTCAAGTTACCTGTGGAATACCTAAGAAATGAAGCACACTCACTACTGCCTACAGGTCACTTTTTACTTTCTAACGTTGTTTGAATAACCAATTCTTCACAACTTTCTTCAGCTTTTTTTCATGCATGTTATTTGGTACACCACAGTAAAATATGTTTATTTTTAATTCATATTTTTATTTAAGTATAATTTTTATTATTAATATTATACATTGACTGCTATACGAGAGAAAAATAATTATGAAACATGCTTTGGTTACTTACCATTTTTAAAGCAATATTAATCATACATAAGTAAAATTTCATTTTTTCCTCACTCAGCCTAGATCATGTGATTTCGCATCTGAAATAAGAATAAATATAACGGGATCAAACAGAGTAAGAAACCAAGTTCAGGATACATAAAAATTCTTGTGTGTACAAAAATTCAAAACACTGCTGGAAGAAATAAATAATAAAAGGAAATTATACCATTTACAATTTAGAAGAATTAATGTTCTTATACCAACCATATTATCTAAACATTACACAGGTCTAACAAATACCTTGTGCAACCTAAGTGCATGGTATTGAGACACAAAATTAATTTTGAATACATTTGGACCCACAAAGAATTCTAAATAGGTAAAGCATTTGTGAAAAGATAAAACTAATTTAAAGCATTGAACATTTAATTTTTGAAATAAAAGCATTTCCTTGTCATGCAAACTGACAAAGAGTACAGTGCAAAAAAAAAAAAAAAAAAAAAAAAAAAAAAAGAAAGAAAAAGAAAAGAAAGAAAGAATATAGAGAACACAGAAATGCATGGCTAGCTGACTCAACAGGTTCCAAGCATAAAAAATGTATAGTTTTTCATGTTGTGAAATACATACATACATATGTATGTACATGTATATATGTATGTATACACATACATACAAACAAACACACACATGTACACAAATATATACATCCACATGCACATAGGTATGTGTGTGTGTGTGTATATATATATATATATATATATATATATATATATATACACACTTGTGTGTATATTTGTGTTAGACTTGTATGTGTGTGTATGTATATGAAAGACACATGCATAGAGACAGAGAGAGAGAGAGAGAGAGAGAGAGAGAGAGAGAGAGAGAGAGAGAGGAAAAAGAGAGAAAATGATGAAATAAGACTGGAATTTACCACACACAAATCAATTCAAAACAGATGAAAGACCAGCATGCAGTATCTCAAAGAGTATAAATGATAGACTATGCCAAGCATACATGTCCACACTATTGGCTTTCATATTACATGCTTATGCTTGACCCTGGCAGCATAGAAGTGAAAACAAAAGTATAGCAATAGAATCAAGGTATCAATCAATAGAGTGCATAACAATCTTGAAAAAGGATGACAATATCAGTAACCCATTTATTCTACAAAAAGTTGAAGTTGAAAAGAGGCTTTTAAAGGGAAAGTTTTAAGTTGCATCTTATTGTTTCCATATTTTGGATTTTCAATTTGTTCTCCAGCAGTGGCGAAAATATGCACAGGAGAAACAAAAGGAGAAAAACAATATAATTAGTGCCTATTTCTCTAATAAAGGCATATATTGTCAACAAATAGATGTCTACACTGCCTCCCAAAGAGTTCCTAAAATCCAGCTGTATCTTTCTGCACTCTCTTCCTCTAACCCTTTTTCCCAAACCTCATTCCTTCAAAACCAATCTCAACTTGCTGCAAGTTCAAATGTGTAATCTCTTCTATTTCTCCCACAAAGAGAAATCTTTGTGAGCTTCTGCTCTACAGCCCTCCTCCTCATTTGACTTCTCTAATGAATACAAATTATATATATATATATATGTATATATATATATATATATATATATATATTATAATTATATAACTCACTCAGGATGATTTATTCTCCTGGTGGTATCCACTTGCCTGTTTAAACCACTGAGTATTATTCCAATGTGAAAATGTGCCACTGTTGAGGAATTTAATCTAGCAACATGGCTACTTTCTCAAGGCATCACATTCAAAAACTTCGAGGTCAGTGTGATCCTACTGGAATTCTGACTGCACACATACCTTTAATCTCTCATAGTGTAATATAGTCATACTTTTACTACAAAACTTTAACCACAGTGTTGATAAGGTTATATTGTGGAAGAAGCAAGCGATGTTTTAAAATGACATCTTATTATGGAGCAGACAAAGTGACAAATCAGTGAAAGATTTTACAGGATGAGTCAGAGATAAGAGAAATCTTGTAATATTGTCGTCAATTTCCTTCTTCAAAGACTTGATCTTAATAATACAAGCCTTTCTTTCACTTACTTGGTATGACTTAGGCTTGTAGCCTTGTAAAGAGCATTGTTTATCTAATTTCTTTCTCAGTCTTTTTGTCACTTGTATATTGAAGTGGTAATGAGTTTTTTGAGTTAATCTTGTATCCAGCCATTTTACTGAAAATGTTTATAAGATGAACAAGTTGCCTAGTAGAATTTTTCAGGTCACTTACAAATCATATGCAAATAAAGACACATTCACTTCATTTCCATTTTATTGATCTAGTTCAGTTATTAAGTTAAAATGTCACATTACTATATAGAATAAAACATGGTCAACCTTGTCTTCTGACTGATATCAGTGAAATTTCTTTGAGGTTCTTTCCACTTTAATGTTGGCATTAAGGTTGGTGTAAACTGGATTGATGATGTTTAAGTTTATTTCATGCATCACTAATCTCATCAATAACTTTATCATGAAGTACTATTGGAGTTTTGTATCTAACAAGGCAATTGTTGTTTTATTTTCTCTTTCCATTTATATTGTGGATTACAAGTACTGATATTTGTATATTTAACCATCCCTACATCTTTGAAATGAAGCCTATTCAATTGAGGCAAATAAATTTGTTCTCAGATTACTTTTTGTATTAATGTCCATAAAAGTAATTGGTCCGAAATTGTTTTCTTTATTTGAATCCTTATCTAGCTGTAGTACTTAATAAGAAAATAAAATGAAACCAAGGTGATAAATAAAACATGAAAACAAAGGAAAACAAATACTATCACATATATAAAATGTAACTTTTATTAATGGGATATACTTGTTATGTCAGAGGCTTATTGATGAAAAGGCACATCTTTTCTAGTTCTTTTTTAACTCTGGGTGGCTGGTTCAACTCAACTTCTCTGGCTCAAACTCCTATCCAAGCTGACAGTTTCAATCTGGATTCTGTTGGCTTCTGACAAAATAACTCTGCTTGGACTCAAGCTCTTACAACCTGTTCTGGTCTTCTGACTCCTTTTATTATATTTATTTTTATTTTATTTTTTTCTTACAACTTTATTTAAAAAGAAGGATACATTTACATATTTTAAAAACAAATTTTGGCATAAAATTATATAAATATATTTTGTCAGTACTTGACTTTTTTTAAATGTTTGATAGTATGCATTGAAATCTTATTAGTTACCATAAGCATAAAGTACATGTAAAACAGAAGGTAATATGGAAATAGCCAAAGTTTTCTTGGTGTGTATAGATTAAATATAATGATTTTTGAATAACAAAAATTGCCACAAGGCTATATTATTAACCTTCTTTTACTTTCCAAACATCACACCCCCTTCCAGTCTGACCCCTGACTACTACCCATCTCACAACCTGACCCTGTCTCCATGAGGATGTCTCCAACCTCCCACCCTAACACTATAGGTCTCTCCTATCTTTCCTGTTCTGATATCATGACAGTTACAAGTATAATATCTCTGACTCATTCTGTCAGATCATTTTATGTTTCTAAGCTTTGCCTGCCCCTCAATTAAAAAAAAAATAAATAAACATTTTCAAACATGGCTACTTCCTTCTACAACCTAAATTTTTCTTCATTTTTGAGGGATTGAAGATGTGTACTAAAGATTTTCCTATACTACAGCTGGAGGAACATAAGTTATGTGACCATTCTGAATTCCACATGATCACATTGAGCTAGAAGGTTATACCTTGAAAGAGAAGCCATGTTACTAAATTAAAATTTCTCTATATGCCTTAGCATAACTAAAAGAAGTGAAATACACACACACACACACACACACACACACACACACACACACACATCATTATCAACAATATCAACTGCAACAAAAATATAACAAGGCTTAACAATCATTGCCTATTGGAATTTCTCAATATCAATGATTTAATTCCCCAGTAAAAAGCCACATATTAAATTGATTGATATTTTATCAAGATAGCTCATATATATATATATATATATATATATATATATATATATATATATATATATATATATATTGCCCTGGCCTTTTTTTTTTTTTTTTTTTTTTTTTTTTTGTTCTTGCATGACTGTTAGCCATCTGGTTGTTTCTGATATTGGGTGGCCTGGTATTACCTGAAGTATCAGATCTCTGGTTTGGTGTCAGCAGGCCTCCAAGCTGATATGGTTGCTCTGCATGGTAGCAGACCTCTAGCAAGGCAGAATGAGCTGTCACCTCTGGAGTGGAAGGCAGATCCCGGAATTCAGGTTAGGTGTCAAACTGAAGATAGAGCAGAGGAGATGGGACAGATCTCTAGGCTGAGAGGCTTCCTTGTAGAACAGCAGATATGTGATAGGTGTGTGGGTGTCTTCCAGGTGGTAGCAAGCCTTCTGGGAGGCAGCCTGAGCTATGGTGTGGGAGAATTTTCACACCTTTTCAATGCAGCTTTTTTTGCAGACTATTTACAGAAATTCAATACTCTCTCTGACTCAGGAATTTCAGGCCTCATCTGGGTCCCACTGGCAAATCTATACTGAATTTTTAAAGTCAAAATAAAAGTACTTCACATCATACCTGTCTTAGTTCATGGATACTTATTATCCAGCAGTTCTTAGCATTCCTGATACAATAACTCTTAAATGCAGTTCTGCATTCTGTCATTGTTCCTGGCCATAAAATTATTTCATTGCTATTTTGTAACTGCATTTTCCTAATGTTATGAATCATAGTGTAAATATCTGATATGAAGGTTATCTGGTATGCAAACCTTAATCATATGAACTATCAGATAATGGTTACAGAAACAAAATGAGGGGTTTTAACAATCATTTTCAATTATATGTCTCAAATTACTTAAGGATTTCCTCAAACTTCTTGCTTCAAAGATTTCCAGTGATGCTGCCTGAAAGATGAAACCCCCTATCATATAAAAATTACAGGATACCTACAACATTCAATGAACAGTGCAGACATAGACATTATTAACTTGATTTTATACAGAAGTAGTGATGAAATAATAAAAATTACAAGACAATGATGAGAGTATAAATTTTGATGTAATCTACGTTCATAGCTGGTTTACTAGGATACAGACTTGCATTAAATTGGAAGGCTTTCAGTTAGATAGGGGAGAGGCAAATAGAAAATAGACACTTTCTTTATAATGACATGCTTAACATAAAAAAAAGGTCATTGGAAGGCTAATGAGATATTTCAAGGGCAGAGGAATGTAAAGTTTATTCTGCAGATCATAGTTCAATTCAAGGAATCCACATGTTAGAAGAAGTGAAAAAAATTGCAAAGTATTTGATCATCTTTATGTACGCACGTTTAGTGACATACATGCACAAAAATAATAAAGATAATTTAAAACATTTTTAGCAAGAAGTTTATGAGGAATAACATTTAAATCTGAGTACAGAGACTAGAACGTACTGCCAAGCTTTTTTTTTTATATAATCTTTTGTGTTTCGTTGTAATGCATATATGGGCTTAGGTATGAGACCATCCATTTGAAAGAGCATGAGTAGGCTATCAGTAACCACTATCCTAAAGAAAAGACTATCTACACGGTTAGCTTTAAGTGTCAATTAAAACACTCTGGCATCACCTAATAAAAGAATCTTAATTAAAAAATATTTGGACCACATATATGTATATATTGGGGGCTCAAATTATTAATTAATTGTGTAAGAAGCAGCCCATGGAGTATACACCATTGTTAAGCATGGGACTCTAAACAGTTTAAGAGAAATGAATGCTAGTAGAAAGAATCTAATCAAAATCCATTGGGTTATCTCTCCCCGACCTTGAATATGGATTTGGAGCCTTAAATTTCTTCCTTGACATCTCTGAAATGATGGAATAGACCCTGGAATTGTAAGCTTTGTTCTTAGGTTTCTTTTCATCAAGGCAAACTCGCAGCAAAAGAAATAAAGCTATAACACTTTCCCTCCCACAGTAGATATCAATTGCCAAACTACTCAGCTGGGATCTTGTGATCCTTTTCTTTGTCTGTTCTGAAATTTTGACTGACTTGACCTTGTGGAGATAGCCCTGGTTGGTGCAAATGATGACCATAAAGCCATACCAATTCCAAAAGGAGAACGCACAGCACTCTTCTCTTCTTGTTCTTTCTCCTGCACTTCCTTGGCCTTTTGAAATGGACAGATAGATATCTCTTTTCCTATTTTGTCTGAGAAAATTCTGCAGCCTGCTCTGAACATGTTGAATTGACAGAGTCCATTCCTGGTAAAGTTCAAAGCCCAAAGGAGGATGTGCAAAATTCGGCCAAATAGACTTTGACTAAAAGGTGCAGTTCACACACTCTGGCTCTGAGACAACTGAGACTGCCTTGATTTATAAATCTATTTCTCACAGATGAAAAGGTTTCACATTCATTTTCTCACGTACATTCTCTTTTGATATCTTCCTACTTTTATCAACAATATGTACACAGCCCTTTTTCCCTTCTCAGTTTCTGCAGTTTCCTGATAAAAGGACAGAAATAGTATTCTTATTCCTGAAGGTGATAGGAACTCCACAGAAAGACAAACAGAGTCAAATAACCTAGACCTTTGGGGTCCTCAGAGTCTAAGCCACCAACTGAAGATCATACACAGGCTGGAACTAAACTTCCACGCACACATTTAGCATATGTTCTGGATGACTTGACCTTCATGTGGGTCCTGAACAACTGAAGAAGGGGCTATCCTGAAAGCTGTTACCTGTGTATGAGGTATCTTCTACTACCTGGGCTGCCAGGTCTGCCCTCAGTGAGGGAAGAAGTGCATAGCCTAGGATACAATTGAATCACCAAGTTTGTGTATATACCCAGGGGGCAACCACTGCCTAGAAGAGAAGCGATGGAAGGAGGGGGAAGGACTGTGCAGGGTCATTGACTGGGGAGGGTTAAGCAGGATGGAGAGTGAACAAGCAAAAAAAAATTAAATTAAAAATATAATGGAAAGGAAGGAAGGAAAGAAGAAAAGAAAGAAAGAGAAGAAGGAAGGAAGGAAGGGAAAAAAAGAAAGGGAAAGAAAGAAAGAAAGAAAGAAAGAACGAAAGAAAGAAAGAAAGAAAGAAAGAAAGAAAGAAAGAAAGAAAGAACAAAAGAAAGAAGAAAGGAAGCAAGCAAGCAAGCTTCAGCAAGCAGTGCCAGTAGAACACAACCAAATGACCACGGCTGGTAGCAATTTTGATTATAAGAGAGGTGATGAAATACACATGTTGGAAATCCTGATTTTACTATCGGTACCTAGGAGTTTCCTGTATGCTAAAAGAAGATCTAATTCCCTTAATGCCCAGGGCTCTCACCAAATTAGTATCCTGAGTCAGTTTGTCTTCCTTGCCTGGTTCACCTTGGAATGTTCTCATTAGGTCTTTGTACCAATCACCCAGCAAGACATTTCTGACTTTTTGATAATCAACTAACTGTTGATTGGAACAGGTTGGTGGGCAAATTGTTGTCAGAATTAAGTTCCCATCAGAAGAGACCATCTAGACATTAGCTGATGTAGCAGGTCCCTGCGCTGACTCAACTGCATTATCATTATTAACAAACAAAATAGAACAAAATAGTGATTTATTCGACTCGCAAGAACCTCAGAGACAAACAAGAATGCATCACAACCTGAGCATTCTCTTCCTTCTGGTGGTTGGGGGAAACAAACTGTTGCAAAGTAAAAATCAAAACTGCCATTAGCAATGCCAAGAATGCAAAAGCAATGCAAGAGTGACCCAAGCATTTCCTTGAGAGAGCATGCAAATTTCCCAGGAGAGGTTTGGTCACCACCACTGACTAGTGACCATCACCCAAATTAACTAGTACCTTTTTTAAAAGGTCCTCTCCAAACAGGTTTAAAAGTTGCACAGATCTTTTGTTTGAAGCATACATTCTTAGGAGAAAAATTTACAATTAACCATTTAGTAAAACAACAACAGTAGAGTTATTTAGTGGGGTTTTGTCTCTTATGAGCTAGATTAAAAAATAAATAAAGCATAACAAATATTTTATGTACTATTACATTTCAAAGTAATTGTTATAATTTTAATATATAATGAAACTTAAAAATTTTGCTTATGATTTCAAAGTTCTAATTCAAATTTATGACAGAGTTAACTATATTTCCCTTGGGTAAATATCAACACAGCAACATGAAAATTTTAAAAAATTCCGTATCTTATGTTCAAATCTCATTAGCTGGAAAGCCCAAGATTTTTTCTACTGAATATAACAGGTCATTAAACAATTTAATGTTATAAATTCTATTTCATTTCTCTTCATACAAGTGCCAAAATAAAATTTATAAGCTGTGCAATCTAGATAAGAACCCTAAAATCCACATAGAAAAAAGATTTTTCTTAAACAATATCTCCTTTGTTGCCATATACAAATGATAAGTCATTTTAATGTATCATTAATATAATGAAAATAAAGAATATACTCTAAACTAATATTCTAGGGTCAAAAAGATGGCTCAGTGTATACATATGGATACTTCCATCATCAATCAAAGTCTTCAAAGGAATCTACTTAAGAGAAGGAGAAAATCAATTAAAGCAGGTTGTCTTCTTGCCTCCACATATGCACTAGGGCATATGAACAGAAATACACATTTGCATCCTTCAGTATTTGAAAATGTTCAAGTAAAGATCAGTCAAGATTGGGACCTCTTTTCCTACCCAGTGGCTTGGGGCACAGAAGAGGGCTCGGCACATCTGCCACCTGGACCAGCAGTTCACAAATGTTAAGGCCTGGTGAGAAGGAGATCTGAGCAGCCAGGGAGCAGAGAGATCTCTGCCAAGCATGCAAAGAAAGCCCGCCCCTGCCCTGTCTGATCCGGGGACCACGAACCCAGGAAATAAAGTAAATTTCCAACTAAAGGTTATCAAAAAACATAAGGAAGGACACTTTTTACTCATTACAGGGGAAATCTGTCAGGAGGAACTCTCAATCCTTAACATATATGCTCCAAATACAAAAGCACCCACATTCATAAAAGAAACCCTACTAAAGCTCAAAAAATACATTTCAACCCACAAAATAATAGTGGGAGACTTTAATACCTCACTCTAACCAATGGACAGATCATGGGAACAGAAACTGAACAAGGACACTGTAAAACTAGCAGAGACTATGAACAAACAGGAATTAATAGATATCTACAAAATATATCATTCTAAGCTTTTAAAGAGGAAACAGAAAAATCACTCAAAAACTCAAAGAACTAGAGGAAAACAGAACCAAAGAGATGAAGGAATGGTAGAAGCAATTTAAAACAGAATTAAAGATATCTACACAACATATTACCGTAAAGTGAAAGAATACCGCTTCTACTCAGCACCCCATGGCATCTTCTCGAAAATTGACCACATAATTGGACACAGAATGAGCCTCAATCTATATAAGAAGATTGAAATACTCCCATGCACCCTCTCAGATCTCCATGGTCTAAGGCTGGTCTTTAACAACAGTAAAGACAAGAAAAAGCCCACATACACAAGGAAACTTAACAATGCTCTGTTAAACGATATTAGAGTCAAAGAAGAAATAAAGAAAGAAATTAAAATCAGAAAGGAAAATGGAGATATAATAACTGAAACTTTGGAAATTCAAAAAATCATCAGATCCTACTACAAAAGCCTATACTCCACAAAGTTAGGAAATCTGGAAGAAATGGATGAATTCCTTGACAGATACAAGATCCTAAAGTTAAACCAGGACCAGGAAATCATCTAAATACTCTCATAACACCTAAAGAAATAGAAGAAGTCATCAAAAGCCTGCCAAACAAAAAAAGCCCAGGTCCAGTCAGGTTCAGTGCAGAATTTTATCAGACATTTATTGCAGATATAACACCAATACTCTCCAAACTATTCCAGAAGATAGAATCAGATGGAATGCTACCTAACTCACTTTTTGAGGCTACAGTAACCCTCGTTCCTAAACCACACAAAGACCCTACAAGGAAAGAGAACTTCAGAACAATCTCACTTATGAACATTAATGCAAAATTATTCAACAAAATCCTTGCAAACCGAATCCAAGAACACATCAAAACGATCATTCACCATGACCAAGTAGGCTTCATCCCTGGGATGCAGGGATGGTTTAATATAAGGAAATCAATCAATGTAATCTACCATATAAACAAACTCAAAGAACACATGGTCATCTCACTAGATGCTGAGAAAGCATTTGACAAAATTCAACACCCCTTATTGTTAAAAGTCCCGGAAAGATCAGGAATCCAAGGTGCATACTTAAACATAATAAAAGCAATATACAGCAAACCAACAACCAAAATCAAACTTAACAGTGGGAAACTTGAAGCAATCCCCCTAAAATCGGGGACTCGAAAAGGATGCCCGCTCTTCCCCTACCTATTCAACATAGTACTGGAGTTCCTGGCTGGAACAATTAGACAGCAAAAGGAGATCAAGGATATACAAATTGGAAAGGAAGTGGTAATAACATCACTCTTTGCAGATGACATGATATTGTACTTAAGTGACCCCAAAAATTCCACCAGAGAATTCCTACAGCTGATAAACAAGTTCAGCAAAGTGGCTGGATACAAAATTAACTCAGACAAATCAGTAGCCTTCCTGTATTCGAAGGACAAACATGTGAAGAAAGAAATTAGGAAAATATGCCCTTCACAATAGTCACAAAAACTATGAAATACCTTGATGTGACTCTAACTAAGCAAGTGAAGTACCTGTATGACAAGAACTCCAAACTTCTGAAGAAGAAAATTGAGGAATTTCTCAGAAAATGGAAAGATCTCCCATGCTCGTGGATTGGAAGGATCAACATTTTAAAAATGGCCATCCTACCAAAAGCAATCTACAGATTCAATGAAAACTCCATCAAAATTCCAACCCAGTTCATCATGGAATGGGAAAGATCAATGTGCAATTTCATCTGGAATAAAAAAAAGACCTAGAATAGCAAAATCCATCCTCAACAACAAGAAAACATCTGCGGGAATCACTATCCCTGACCTCAACCAATATTACAAGGCAATTGGGCTGAAAACTGCATGGTACTGGTAGGAATTAGGCACGTGGATCAATTGAATAGAATAGAACATCCAGAAATGAGCCCTCACATATATGGTCACGTGATTTTTGACAAAGGAGCTGTAAACATTAAATGGAAAAATGACAGCCTATTCAACAAGTGGTGCTGGTCCAACCGGCACTCAGCATTCAAAAGAATGAAAATAGACCCTTTCTTATCTCCTTGTACAAAGCTCAAGTGTATGTGGATCAAAGATCTCCACATTAAACCAGATACACTGAAACTATTAGATGAGAAAGTAGGGCAAACCTTAGAACACATAGGCACAGGAGAAAATTTTCTGAACAAAACACCAATGGCTCAAGCTCTAAGGTAAAAGATTAACAAATGGGACTTAATGAGATTGCAAAATTTCTGTAAGGCTAAAGACATTGTCAAGAAAACAAAACGGCAGCCAACAGAATGGGAAAAGATCTTTACCAACTCCACATCAGATAGAGGACTCATATACAAGGTATACAAAGAATTCAAAAATCTAGACACCAGAGATTCAAACAGCCCTATTAAAAAAGGGGTACAGAGCTAAACAAAATGTTCTCAGTTGAGGAATATTGAATGGCTGAGAAACATCTGAGGAAGTGCTGGACATCCTTAGCCATCAAGGATATGCAAATCGAAACAACCCTGAGATTCCACCTCACACCAGTCAGATTGGCCAAGATCCAAAACTCAGATGACAGTAGATGCTGGTGAGGTTGTGGAGAAAGAGGAACACTTCTCCACTGTTGGTGGCGTTGTAAACTGATACAAAAACTCTGGAAATCAGTCTGGTGATTCCTCAGAAAATTGGACATAGTACTTCCTGAAGATCCAGTTATTCCACTTCTGGGCATATACCCCAGAGACACTTTAATATACAATAAAGATACATACACCACAATGTTCAAAGCAGCTTTGTTTATAACAGCCAGAATCTGGAAAGAACCCAGATGTCTTTCAGAAGATGAATGGATACAAATTTTGGTACATTTACACAATGGAGTACTACTCAGCCATCAGAAACCATGACTTAACCAAATTCTTAAGAAAATAGTTGCATCTAAAGGATATCATCCTGAGTGAGATAACCCAGTCACAAAGAACAGACATAATATGCAGTCACTGATATTGGGATGCTAACCCCAGAGGCTCAAACTGCCCCAGAAACAACTCACAGACTGTGTGAAGTTCAAGAAAAAAAATAATAAAAAAGAAAGAAACAAACCAAAAAAAAAAAGTCATGCTCAATCCTTACACTCCAAGAAAATGTTGACTACTTCCAGGTTACACCCTGTTTTACATGTACTTTTTTTTCATTGTAACTAGTAAGAACTAAATGCAGAGTATCAAACCTTAAAAAAAAAAAAAAGAAAAAAAAAAGCCAAGTACTGACAGAATTGTATTTGTATATATTTATGCAAAAATGTTTCATTTTTTTATCTTTGTTTTTTAAAATAAAGTTAAAAAAAGATCAGTCAATTGCTATCATGTATACTAATGTGGAATACTTTATGATTAAGTAAAAATAAGTTAATTTTATACTTGTGCAATAGAAAAAACCTTAAATATGTTTAAACATGTTACTTTATTTCAATTTTAATCCTATAAAATCAACTAAGGTGAGAGTTTCACTTTAGGAAACTTTGTAAATGAAGGAGGGAGTTGATATATACTAGACATTTGCAGTCACCCTACAAGTATAGATATTGCTCTTCCTAAATTACTAAATACAAACAAAAGTGCCAGGTAAGGATATCTCTTTATGAGAGCTTTGAAAAGGAGGGGCTGAGAAGAAGATGGTGAGAATAAGGCACATGGGTGTGTGTGCGCGCGCGCGTGTGTGTGTGTGTGTTTAAGTAAAATGTTCCGTAGATATATTCTTGGTCCACCTAGTTTATAACTTCTGTTAGTTTCATTATTTCACTGCTTAACTTCTCTTTCAATAACATGTCTACTGGTGAGAGTAGGGTGCTGATATGCCCCATTTTTAATGTGTAAGGGTCAATGTGTGATTTATGCTTTAGTAAAGTTTATTTTACAAAAGTGGGGACCCTTGAATTTGGGGCATAAAAATTCATAACTGAGATGTCATCTTGGTGGCAGTTTTTGATTAATATGAAACATCCTTTGCCCACTCTTTTGGTTGAAAGTATATTGTATTAGATATTAGAATTGCTACTCAAACTTGTTTCTTGGGTCTTTTTGCTTCAATTTTTTTTACCTCTTTAATGTTGTATCTATCTGCACTATAACAAACAAAATATGTTTTCAGTATGCTACAAAATGATGGTGCCTATGTACCTATACACTGTTACCCTGGATGTTTTTATTGCTGAATTGAGCCCATTGAGGTTGAGAGACAATAATGACAGATATTTATTAGTTCTTGTTAACTTGATGATGGTGGTATTAGTGCATTGGTGTTTGTGTAAGTAAGTGTGTGTGTTTCTCTACTTTTGGTTTAGCTGTGTGTTGATTAATTTCTTGTGTTTAGGATATCCAAGTTACATCATACAGACACACACACACACACACACACACACACACACACACACACACACACACAAATACACACAAAGCTAATGAAGATGGAAGGCTCAAGTAAGGATGCTTGAATCTCACTTAAAATTGAGAATATAACAGTCAGAGAAGGCAGATAGATGGAGAAAACTGGGTGAAAAGAGGGATGAAGAAGTGAATAGTGGGGTGTTTCCTATCCTCTCAGAATGGGTGGGAGTGAGAGAGAGAGTGACTGTGAGGAGCACAGAAAATGGGGAACCTACTGAGATGTAAAGTAAATAATAAATTAATTAATGGGAAAATATAATAAAAAAACAAAATAATAAAGCAAAATAGAACCAAGTCCTTGCTAACAAAAGTGTGTAACAAACTGGACCCATTGAAAGTTTGTTAATTCTAAATAATATCTTTGACACAATAAAGAGTATTTATGAGGAAGAAAATAAAGGAAAGGAAATAAAAGAAAAGTAAAAAGAAGTTACAGAGGATGGCCATTTTTACTATGTTATTCTGTTAATCCACAAGTATGGGAGATCTCTCCATTTTTCAGAGATATTTGATTTCTTTCTTGAGAGACCCGAAGTTATTAGTATTGAGATCTTTCACTTGTTTGTCTAGAGTTATCCCAGGATATTTTACAATATTTGTGGCAATTGTAAGAGGAGTTGTTTCCCTAAATTTCTTTCTCAGTCAGTTTATCATTTATAAAAAGGAAGGCTACTGATTTATTCGAGTTAATTTTATATCCATCCACTTTGCAGAAGTTCTTTATCAGCTGGAGAAATTTTCTAATAAAATTTTTGGAGCCACTTTTGTATACTATTATTTCTTCTGTAAATAGTTTTGCCTTTATTTCTTGTTTACCAATTTGTATCCCCTTGATTTCTTTTTGTTGTTTTTTGCTGTTGTTATTGTTCTATCTAGCACTTTAAATACTATATTAAATAGTTATAGGGAGAGTGGGTATACTCGTATTTACTTTTATTGGGATTGCATTGTGTTTCCCTCCATTTGATGTTGGCTGTTGGTGTGGAGTAAATTGTTTTTATTATATTTAGGTATGGGCCTTGAATCCCTGATTTCTCCAATACTTTTAATATAGAATGTGTGGTGTTTTATCAAACGCTTTTTCTTCATCTAAGGAGATGGTCTTGTGACATTTTCATTGAGCTTGTTTATATAGTGTATTGTGTTAATGAATTTTTGTATATTGAACCAACCTTGCATCCCTGGGAAGAAACCTACTTGATCTTGAATGATGGTTTTGATGTGTTCTTCGAATCTGTTTGCAAGGATTTTATTGAGTATTTTTGCATCAATATTTATAAGAAATATTTGTCTTAAGTTCTTTTTTTTTTTTGGTGGGGTCTTTGTGTGGGATAGAAATCAGAGTAATTGTGGCTTCATAGTATGAATTGGGTAGTGTTCATTCTGTTTCTATTTTATAGAATAGTTTGAGTAATATTGGTATTGCGTCTTCCTTGAAGGTTAGGTATAATTCTGCACTAAATATTTGTGGGCATGGGCTCTTTTTTTTTTTTTTTTTTTTTTTTTTTTTTTTTTTTTTTTTTTAATAAGTTGCCAAAAATAAACTGGCAGTGGAAAAATCAAAGAAAAAATAGATTGATTAAATGAAACAATGCACATAAGTAGACAATCATTAAGTATTTTCCTGATGAAATGTATTAATTCTCAGTCTTATAATTATAATTTTTAAGTAAATTGTTAAAACATAAAAAAGAGAGGTAACCAATAGAAAATATAATCTTAAAAGAGACAAAATACATAGATTGAAATTTATTTTAATAAATATAATAATAACTAGAAAAGCATTTTATATATGAATGGCATTTATACTTATTTTGAATACTATCTCTTGATTAACTCTCCGATGTAGGAATTATGCAATATTTGTATAAGAGGCTACTACAATCTGGAAGACACTTTCTGTTTTTCCAGGTTCTTGTGTGCAGGTCAAAAAATGGAATAAATTGAAGACCCAAAAATAAACCCAAACACTATGTACACTTTATTTTTAACAAAGAAGCTAAGAGCAGACCTTGGTGGGGGAGGCATCTTCAATAAATAGAGCTAGTCTAATTGGCAGCATGCAGTAGAAGAATGCAAATTGATTCATTCTTTTTTCAATTTTATTGGATATTCTCTGTATTTATATTTCAAATGCAATGCCCTCTCTCCAACTCCCTTCCCTCCTCCTCCTTAACTTGATTTGATGAAGGTGCTCCCTGTCCCAATCACCATCTCCACCTCAGTGCAATGGCTGATGATTGATGTTCTTTCCCATAAGGGTGCAAATCCTTCAGCTCTTTGAATCCTTTCTCTAGCTCTTTTATTGCGATCCCTGTGTTCAGTCTGATAGTTAGCTGCAAGCATCCACATATCCACATCTGTATCTGTATGACTCTGGAAGAGCCTCTGAGGATACACCCATGTCTGGTTCCTACCAGTAAATACTTCTTAGCATCAGCAATAGTGCTTGGGTTTGGTGGCTGCATAAATATATATATATATATATATATATATATATATATATATATATATATATATATATATATATATATAGTGGTTCTCCAGTGAGGAAGTCTCTGTAGATCTATTCCTCAATCCCTTCTACTCTATTTGACCTTGTATTTTCTCCCCTGTTTTGTTCTTCCTTCTAAGAAGGACTTAGGCATCGACATTCTGGTCTTACTTTTTCTTTATTTTATTATATTTATTTTTTTTTTTTGAGTTCTTCTTTTATTGGGGCAAGGGGGAGCTAGTATTAACTTATAAATGAATACATACTATGAGTTTTCTTTTATGACTAGGTCACTCAAGATGATAGTATTGTTTTGTTTGTTTGTTTGGTTTGTTGTTGCTTTGTTTTGAGGGACTATAGAGTCAGCTTTATTTCAAGTTGGAAGGGTTCAAGGAAACAGCACTGGGACCTGGGACACTGGGCTTTCAATGGGAGATGGGCTTTCAGAAGATCAGCTTTGTTTTGTCTATTTCCCCCAAATGATTCCAAAACAACACTAGAAGTTTCCAGAACCTTTCAAGGGAAGTTGATTCTTTCAACTCTGACTAGGCACAGGTCAGACATTTTGTTAGATCTTTTTTTTTTTTTTTTTGGCAATTTATTGATCATTTGTTTTATTCCTGTTGTCTTGTCAAGCTCTGGAGTTCATAGAATTGGGCAGAGCAGACATCTTCATGGCTGTGACACAGCTAGGCAGAGGGGACCATTCATTTCATTCAGATCTACTTGTCACCCACTTCAGCATGGTACCTAGGGGCATACTTGCAGCCTGGCAGCTCTGTGAAACTGTCATAGATCCGACTACCTTGATGAGCCCCAAGAGTGATTTCTGGGAGGTAAACTGGGATGGTCGTATAATTCAGCACTTCTGTCTTATCCTAAACCAGCATCCACAGTTTGTGAAAGGTCCAGTCATCCTGTTCAAGCCAAGGCCCTTTGCTCTAGTTAATGTATTGAATGTCCTCTACCACCTTGGTTGAGTCTTCAGCTTCCCAGGAGCTATAAACCAACAAGTCGAATACCTCACTCATTTTTGGGAGGAAGGTTTTCTTGTACGCATTCTCAATGTCCTGGAGAAAGGCAGAGGTGACCTTCATTTCATGTGGATCTTTTTTCTTCAGGATCTTACTCTATCTCGGGCACAGGCACATCGATATAGATGACTGCATGTGGTGGCAGGTACTCTGGGAGATTGCACCGCTTAAGTTCATTATAGTGGTCCACGCACTGCTTTCAGATCAAGCCCTGGTTGAGCATTGCCTCCAGGAAGACCATGTCACTGTAGATATAGAGCTCCAAGACCACACCTTGTCCTGTGTTCAGCAGGTGCTCCAGGGCGTCTGAGAACTGCAGCAGGCAGTTGGCTTATAGCCAGGACTGTAGGCGGTAGCTGTTGCCATCCTTGTTTTTGGGATCCTTATAAAAATTTTTTTAAACCACAGTTGCAGCTAAATTCTATGTGGAGCAGCCTTCTGTCACCTGTGGTGCTGCTTGAGTACTGTAGCCCTGCTTCTGGACAGCGCTTCATGCCCGCTTGGTTTGCCATATCCTTTGCGAGCTTGTTTATCCCAGGGCATATGTTGTCATCTACTGTTGTCACTCGGCTGTACTCGTGCACATTTTTTGGTTGTCTTATCACCAAGAATGGAGGCCAAAAGCACATACCTCAGCTTGCAGTACACAAGCTATGAATTCGTCACACTCGCCTGGCTTCAGCTGTGACGCCGCGCACGGACTCTGCTGCCTGGATAAGATTCAGCAACCTCAAGGCCATTGCTTCACTGCCGACACTGGCTCAAGGACCAGAGGGACCAAGGTGATGGTTTTAAGTTCTATCCATTTACATAGGAAGCTCATGAACTCCGTGTTTTTAATAGCTGAGAAGTACTCAGTTGTGTAAATGTACCACAATTTCTGTATCCATTCATCTACTGAAGGACATCTGGGTTCTTTACAGCTTCTGGCTATTATAAATAAGGTTGTTATGAACATTGTTGAGCATGTGTCCTTGTTGGATATTGGAGTTACTTTTGGGTATATGGGCATGGGCTTTTTTGGTTAGGAGGTATTTAATTACTTCTATGGGATATGGGTCTTTTTAGATAGTTTTGTCTAACAGGGCTGCTGTATGTATAAAAATGAAAATAGACCCATATCTGTCACCTTGCATAAATCTCAAGTACAAGGAACTCAACATAAAACCAGATTCAATGAATTTAACAGAAGAGAAAGTGGTAAAAAGCCTGAAACTCCTTGACACAGGGGGAAATTTCCTAAAGAGAAATCTCATGGTATGTGCTCTAAAATCAAGAATTGATCAATGAAACCTCATGACCCTTGAAAGTTTCTGTAAGAGAAAGGGCATAAACAAATTGACAACCTAGAGATTGAGAAAATCTTTATTAACCCCATATCTACTAGAGGGCTAATATCCAAAAAATTCAAGGAACTCAAGAAGCTAACCACAGAAACAAACAAACAAATAAACAAATGAAAAAACCCATGGGGTAGAGAACTTAACCAAAAATTTATAAAAGAGGAATCTCAAATGGCTGAGAAGTACCTAAAGGAATGTTCAAATTCCTTAGTGACCAGAGAAATGCAAATCAAAATGACTGTGAGCTTCTACTCTATACCAACCAGAATGGCTAAGATCAAAAAGTCAAGTGACAACACATTTTGGCCATAATGTAGAGAAAGAGATACACTCCACCATTGCTGGTTGGATTGCAACTGGTGATTCCATTCAGGAAATCAATCTGGCTGCTTCTCAGAAAATTGGAAATAGATATACCTGAAGACTCAGCAATAATACTCTTGGGAATATACCCAAAAGATGTCCCACCATGTCACAGGGGCACATGTTCTACTATGTTCATTATGGCCTTGTTTCTGTTAACCAGTGGCTGGAAACAATCCAGATGTCCCACAACAGAAGAATGGATACAGAAAAATGTGGTTCATTTACACAATAGAATACTACTCTTCTATTAAGAATGGGTTCATCCATCTGACATTTTGCAGGAAAATGGACAGAACCAGAAAATATCATCCTGACTAAGATAACTGAAACCCACAATGACATACATGGCATATATTCATTAATAGGTGGATATTGGCCAAAGAATAAAGTATAGCATACCCATGACAGTACACATAATGTTCAAAAAGCTGCAGGAACAAAAAGAGGACACTTCATTCTCAATTGAGAGGAAGAAGAGAGGAATGACACAAGGGGAAGTAGAGAAGGACCTGAGGGGGAAAAGAGACTTTGTGGAAAGAAGAGGGGAACACGATCTAGTACTAGGTAAGGAAAAGGACTGAATCCTTAAGGACCAGAAGAAGAAATGTAAGTAAGCAACCTCAGGAGATAAGAAGTTGGGGAGACCATCTATAATGTACCAGAGCCCTGGGAGGTGAGAGACTCACAGAATTCAAAGGGAGGGACCTTAAATAAAATGCACTATAATGGGGAGAGGGAATTTATGCACCCCACCCCCAGCAGAAAGACAGGGTATCAAGTAAGGGATGGGTTTGATATCCCATAGTCAAAAGTTTGACAATTGTTCCTGTGTGTAAGAACTGCAGGGATGGAAACAGAGAAGAGCCTGAGGAAAAGAAGGTCTAGTGACAGGCCCAAAGTGGTGTCTAGGTTTAGGAAGATTCTAAGGCATGACACTATTACTTAGGTTATAGATCACTCACATAAAGGGACCAATCATGACTGCCCTTCAAAAGACCCAACAAGCAGCTGAAAGAATCAGATGCACCCAGTCAATGGACAGAAGCTGCTGACACCTGTAGTTGAATTAGGGAAAATCTAACAGAAACTGAGGAAGAGGGCTACCCTGTAAGAAGACCATCAGTCTCAATTAACCTAGATATCTGAGATCTCTCAGACACTGACCACAACCAGCCAACATACACCAGTTGATATGAGGCCACCAACACCTATACAGCAGAAGACTGCTTGTTCGGTGTCCAGTCAAACAAGGTGCACCTAACACTCAAGAGAATGGAGGACCCAGGAGAGTTTAGAGGTTTGATGGGGTGTGAGGTGCAGGAATGGAGTAATCCTGGCAGAAACAAGAGCAGGGATGAGGTATCTGATATGGAACAGTCAGAGAGTGGACTGGAAGGGAATACAATTAGGAGTATAAATAAGAAAGAAAAGAAAAGAAAAGAAAATACTGGAAGCTCCTGAAACAACTCAAGTTCTTACCTCTTCTCAAGGAATTGTAGTTAAGAATGGAATGGAGGTAAAAGCAGAAATGAATTGCTGCTTGTGGTATCATATTAAGGGACTACTTAATTCCTTACCTCCAATAGGACATTATAACACCACCTGGAAAGCTCAGAGAACAGATTTTGAGTGAATAGAAAAATTGTGAGCATACAGGTCAAATTATCATTTTGGGAAGACACAGCCAATGAAATGAGACTCTGACATAAGCTTCTTCTGAAAATAGATCTGCACATGAATAAGCTGCCATGTGTCATGGATTGGGAAGGAGCTACTTGTCCTACTACTTCCTGTTGTCCTGTTGACTACTAACTAATTCTGTGGAGAAGAAGAGATGGTTTAAGGTTATGTGACCAGTGCATGTCTACCATGCTCCATGGATGGAAAGAGTCTTGTAAAAGTGGTGGAGAATTTATAAGTTTGTATGAAATTGATAGTAATAAAAAAAACCCTACTATGTTCATAATGAAATTAGAAGAGATTCAACAAAAGTCAAAGAATAACTAATTAAACTATTTTCTCTTTAAGGAGCTCTATAATATAAACCCCAAAATCTGGAATTGGCACAATTCCTCTTTTTTTTATCAACAGATTCTATTACTATACTTGAGTTTTACAATATTATGAAATATATAAAAAAAATCATGTTTCAATGAACTCCGACCTGTGTTAGAAAATAAATCTCAAAAATGTTTATCTCAACTTGAATACTGGGTTTATTACAATAATAACTAACAGTATTCCCAAGCCTTGAAACACAAAGATACATATTCAGAAATATCATAAATTGAGTTAAACTAATATGTGTTCAAGGAAGGAAGAATTCTCTAAAGGTTTTAAAGCTATGCTAACTGAAAATTAATAACACCTGTGTATAACTTGTTTCCACTGACATGCCTTTAAATTTAGTGAGAAATCTTCTGAGATTACAAATGAAAAACAGTTTATTTTCTTGGAACACTGATATGATTTTATTTCATGTCCCCTTGTGTTAAAAGATGTGGTGCAGTAATGAGCTCTGTATTAGATTTATGGGTAAACTTAATGACAATATTTCAAATGTATATGAATTATTTATGTATAAATATTTTAAGCTGAAAATAACTTAGTGTTTTACACATTTGATATTGATAAAAGTTAAGTTTAGCAAAGAAAACATGTTTTAAGGTCAATTATACTGTGATTTTAAAAATTTAATTCCAAATATCGCAAAAAAAAAAAAAAAACTTACTGCTGACTTTTCTCCAAATATACATGCTTTACTATAGTTCAAAGGATATATGGGTGGTTTGTGTTCACCACTTTCTTTATGTAACATCTTCATTTGTTCATATTTTATCAACAGGCTCCATTACTGTTTTTGATTTCTATAATTTTATGAGATATAAAATAAAAATCATGTAATAATAAACCCCCACCTGTGTATTGGGAATCTCTTGTGTTTGACTTATGATGAAATGCAAAATGCATTAACTTGGAGTAGTTAAAACTTTTCTCTGCTACAGGTTTTTAAATTGTTATCCATCCAGCATCAAATAAATATTTTAAGTCTAGCTCTCAATCATTTTCAAAGAATAAGCATATAAGACATCTTCTTTCAGGGATGTCATCTCTTCCACCTAAAACAAGTTAGTTAAACAGGAACTTTGTTTTGTTCTAGATTCGTGTTCTCTTGCTTTTTCTCTTTCTCTTTCTCTCCCTGCCTCTTTGTCTTTGTATCTCTCTAAGGAGAGACAGTGTGTGTGTGTGTGTGTGTGTGTGTGTGTGTGTGTGTGTGTGTGTGTGTGTTAACCAGTATGTCCTCAAATATTACTGGCTATTGCTATTGCTATTTGTTAGATTTTAAAATATAATAGCAGCACACTACATAAGGCACAAGATACTCATACTTGAGGATTAGAACACGGAGAAACCAAAATTTTATTTACTTGAATGCTTTATGTCTCCTGGCTAATTTTCACACAGGTTAAAGATGTTAACTATTAATCCTACCACAAGAAAATTTAAGCACAATGCTTACTGAGTTATGCATCCATATAGCTCCAATAATATTTGGGCTGACAAGATACTATAAATGGTGGAACAGTTGCATGTAAGTCAAAGGAGTAACCAAATACTTCTGATTTTTTAAGTTTAGATCTAAGAGGAATCATAATATCCAACATCATTATCAGTGCCACAATGAATAGTGCAATAGGTTATAATTCCTAGGGGAGATACTAATATTGTTATTTTTCTAAATCAACTAAATACTAAATCAATGTCGAATGACCAAGGCTATATCTGTAGATAACTGTATCTTTCAACACTCACAGATAAGCTCCATCGAGTAGCTGACTGTGTACGGCAAGAGCAATACTATTGGTCAATTTAAAAAGAAAATTATACTAGAAAATGCCCAGTCTGTTAATGAGGTCTCTGTATCAATACACTCTCCATAAGATTCAGAGGTTGTTGTGAAATAGGGGATGGTGGTTTTTTAAGACGCATAGGTGGTAGATAACTACAAGAAAACTGTTGTTTTTGCAGAAGAGGACAGTTTGACATATAGCTCCCAGACTTTTTGCCTGACACCATGCACAGAATACTTCAAGACATATGATTTGCAAAATTCCATATTATAAATAAAAACTGTTTATGAAAATATGATAAAGGCCAGAGCCTCAATTTTTTGGCATCGTTGTTTTCTCAAAGCCGTGGTTATGTCTGTGTACCTGTACTCTAATTCATTACCAATTCTAGCCTTCTACCCTGATTCAATCTTATATCTCCACGGACATTTGTATGTCCTAAGTCTGTCTTTTTATGTGTGAATTATTATAAGTACAACATGTTTTTAAAATATAACTGGATTTCAATTTGTATAAGGAAGGATATAGAAAGTGCAGTCAATGAAGATATGTCTACAACATGTAAAAAATGGTAAGGAAGGAATCAGCAAGAACTAACCATATGCTGTTAATTATTGCAATCACATGTAGCAAAACTTATGACCAGCTTTGATTATTAGAAGTGCATGAACAGAATCAGTAGCTGTGCATTTTCAAACCATCTAAGATCATTGCTTGATTTCTTTCAGTTTACATTATTTAATACATTTTTCCTTTATTATCTTCATTATTATATACTTGTTTTCTTGAATTAAAAATTTATTTGTATATTAGAAATCTTTACATTTTGACAGTAAAACTTTTATTTGGATAAAATGATCAAGCATGGCAAATATGAATTAAGAGATCTTAAGCAAATGTGTAGAAACTTTTATCAATACTGTAAAAATACATTACTGCTTAAAATTTAATTTTAAATAAGTATTCTCTAAGAATTTGATACAAATATAAAATGTATTTTATTTGAGTTCGATTTCTTTCTTCTATACCCTTCATAACACAATGTGAAGTCTGTTTAAATGACTATTTATATTGCTTTGATTCTACTGTAAAAATTTTTAAATTAACAGTTAATTTTCCTCTAGTTTCTTAGTACTGTAAACTCAGCTGAAAAGTTTTGTTTTATGTAAATATCCATTTGGACAATTTGATTTTATGTACAGTGATATATTATCACTATATTATATTTAGATATACCAAAGAGCTTTTGGTTCTTAATGGAGGCGTGAAGCCAGCTTTGAACAAGTGACCTATCATCATTTATTTGTTTATGGGGCATGCATTTGACATGCTTACATTATGCAACAAATTTATTGACCGAAAAGAATAATAGGTCTCTGTAGGCCTCTACATTTGCATATACAATTAACTAGATGTGTAATTCTGAATCTGAGGCTTTATGAGTTCCTCTTACGCATCTGAAGTGTAGTGCCAACAGTTCTAATATTCAAACACTGCAATTGCGAGAGCACGCATTTTTACTTTGTAGTGTTCACCTCATCTAGCATAACAAAATAACAGATGCAAAACTATGAATTTTAAACATGATTCTTCTACAGAGAGCCATACTTCAGGGCTTTTATCATTCATTCCCAAATGATAAGTCCATAAAGAAATGCACATGCAAATAAAGTTATGCTGTGCCCCTCACAGTGTGGTCAATAGATAAAATTCAACAACAGTGTATCTATAAAGGTTTAAAGCTAACACTTTTGAGTTTTAATAAAATATTTTGTTTCCATAAAATACTTTACTTTCTAAAACTATACTTATGCATTCAATGTATGCTTGATTCTATTTTTTTTTTTTTTTGCTTGACTCTATTTATCTCTTTGCAGTACAGGAAAAAATATAGCCACAATTTGTAATGATCTTCACATGTATAATTAATAATACTCTTTTAATTTGTGCATTCATAATAAGAAAGCAAAATTTTGATGACAGCATTTGTAAAGTATTTGATCACCACTATTTTTCAATGAAATTTGGAAAAATATGTTTAAAACTGTACATAAGTTCATATTTTATTGTAATATATTGAACAAATTTATTTTACTGTATGCAAATTCAAACTAATTTGACCATAATGCTGATTTAGTTATATAATCTTGCAGAATAAAGATGAAAATTATAATACCATTTTTTTCATTATAGGAACCCTATTTTATGCATCACCATGTATTAATTTATAGTATGTACATGTACATTTTATAGAACTGTATATACAAATGTTGTGGGTCACCATGTGCAAGCTAGGAACAAAACCAATGTTCTTTGCTTGAGCAGGAAAACCTCTTAAGTGCTGAGCTATCATTCCAGTTTGTATACTGTAAGTTTTAATTATAATAAAGTCAAATATTTGACATATTTTATTAAATGTAAGGATAAGATAAATAACACATCCAGAAATAAACTGAGCTATTACACTGTAGAGCCCTGACAAATAACCTTATATTTGTACTGGGTGAGGTTTTTGCTTTTAATGTCTAAATGTAAATTCTCCACAACATAATTAGTTGTGAATTTTTTTTCATTTTTTTTCTTTTTGTAGAATTGTCTTTCAATTTCTTTTTTTTTAACTTTATTTTAATCACACAAGTGTTATTATCAACAGGAAGGTTAACATCTTGGAAAGCAAGGTGATTATAATTCTTAAGGTACCTTCAAGATTAAAACCTACAAGATTCAAACAGAAACTAAAGACACTTTTGAAATCCTATACACAGGTTAAGACTAAATTAAATCTAGCAGAAATGTGATAGCCACTGTTCTGAACTGTCAGCAGATCAAAGAAGTAAAGAAATGGAAATTGGAAAACAATTCTAAATTTAATGTAAATAAACAAACAACATCAACAACAGATAATTGCTGAAATCAAAGACAAAAGGGATACTACCAAAAAAATCAGAACCTAATAAAAGCAGATATGGATGCTTGCAGCCAATCTTTAGAATGAGCTCTGGGAGCCTGGTGAAGGAACTGATAGAAGGACTGGAGGAGCAGATGGGGAATGCAACCCCATTGGAAGAGCAACATATGCTGGCCTGACCACCCTGTTTGCCCAGACTTTAGACCACTTACCAAGGAGTCTACCTGGAGGCATCCATGACTCCAGATATATGTAGCAAAGGATGGCCTTTCCTGACAGCAATGTGAGGGAAAGTCCTTGGCCCCAGGGAGGTTTGATATTCCAGCATAGGGAGATGCAGTATTCAGGAGAGTGTGGGTGTGTCAGGGAGCACTACCATAAGGATAAAAGAAGGGAGGGCAGATGTGGGATGAAGGATTGGTTTGGGGAGGGGTAACTGGAAAGTGGAATATCATAGAATGGGTTATAGGTAGAACTGGTAACTGGGAAGTGGGATATCATTTGATATATAAATGAAAGGAATGATTAATTTACAAAAAAGTTAATGACAGAGGCACAGAGAAAACCATACACTGTGTTTTTTGATGTGTGTAGCCTAGAGACATTCTGCCTATGGTACTATGTTCTACAGGACTATAAATGTCGGAATTAGGAACACTCTCATAAATTGCAGTGGATGGTTTATGTAACCAATAAAGATTCAATTGCTTATGAGGACATTTTAGATTCTGTACTGTCACTGTTTCGTTACCATCCACAACAGTGGCCTGATGTACAGTTAAAGGCTGACATCACTGTTCCAATATTCATGTTGCTGTTATATATGCAGATACTCTTTAATGTTTATCTCTATATTATAGGGTGCAAGAGAATGTAGTTTCCACATTAATTGTTTAGTGATGCTTCGGACACTGGTTGGTACTGTAGATACTTATTAAGTATAGAAAGACAACTATGGATGCCCACTGATCTTTACAGAGTACAACAAAAACTCCTTGCAAACATATTCTTTTTGTTCACTTCTTATATATTACTTTTGCTGTATGTATGTGTGTATGTGTGTGTGTGTATGTGTGTATGTGCATACATGTATATGTATGTAAATATTCTATAAAAACATTGCTGCTGTTTTTCAGTAGGCTATTGTGAAAATAAATACTATAGTGATAAAGATGTAAATGTAGAATACTACTTGAGTCAGCCACGAGAGAAAGTAAAAGATGAACACCCACATAATATTTATTGCGTCTGACTCTGGCACTCAGTTGATTCAGAAATAAGTGTAATTAAATACAACAGCAAAGGGAGCAATACCAAGCCTTGAGAAAAATACAAGAGTAAGTGAAATAGCTAAAAAAAAAAAAAAAAAAAAAAAAACAAATGTTAATTGGAATGTGAATTTTTATAAATTTGAATATGGATGAGTAGAAAGGTAGCTATTAAAGAGAGAAGTGGTATTAGTTTCAGGCAATGTGAGTACTAAAGTCATTAATAATTTAGAATTCATGTTTCTTTAATAGACATTAAACATGGGGAATTTTAAGAAATGTTAATGGTCTGTCATTGCCTTTATAGCCTTCACTTTAACGTTGCCTATTCCCTATTATACATTTCAAGAATTAGTCAGAAGTAGATGTTAAAAAACAGATTGAAAAGATAGTAGAAGCTTTCCAAGTCAATATCATATATTTCTTATCTTTCAGAACACCATCTTAATTTGGGCCACTATTTAAATTAAAATTTTAATTGTTGATTTAGGGACTAAAGCTTTTAGTGGTTAAGTGTTAGTATTGGTATCTCTCTACATGCATACCTAATTAATTTTTTATTTGTTTGTCATAAAATTAAAGATTGTGGCTACCGTATTAGCCAGCTAATATTTGAATTTTCACTAAATTTATATATCACAAATGAATTCTAAAGGTAAATCACATACACATGTGCACACACACATTATATGTATATAATTACTCTCCCATAGTTTATAATTAGGTAAAACTGTTATGTTAGGTAAAAGGTAATAGTAACTATCAATGATGAAACTTTTCTATATTTTCTCACTTAAATGATAAACTCACTTGAATGTTAAATGTAATTTTTAACCTATTATTGAAGACAAAAATTTGGAAAATGTGTTGCAGCATACCACTTATTAAACAGTTATGAATATTATATTTTACAAAAATTATAATAATGCTTTTTCTCTAATTTACTTAAAATAGTTAACATTTCATAGTTGAGCATTTTGGTTTTTTTTAACGACTTTATTTTACAAAACAAAGATAAATGTACAGATTTTAAACATTTTTTGCTTCAAATTATACATTTTTGTCAGTACTGTTTTTTCAGACATTAAAATAATTTTTACATAAAACCATGTGAATATATTTTTTTTAGTCAGTACTTGATTTTTTTCAAAGGCTTGACAGTATGCATTGAAAACCTAATAGTTACAATAAGCATAAAGTATATGCAAAACAAAATGCAACATGGAAATAGTCAAAGTCTTCTTGTTTTGTGAATATATGTATATTTTTTCTTTTCTTTATTTCTTGGACTTCATACAGTCTGTGAGTTGTTTCTGGGGGAGTGCAAGCCTCTGGGGTTAGCATCCCACTATCAGTGACTGCATATTATGTCTGTTCTTTTGTGACTGGGTTATCTCACTCGGGATAATATTCTCTAGATGCAGCCATTTTCTTTTTTCATTTTTGGATAAAATTTAATATATTATTACTACAATAAGTGAAGAACACACATAGAATACAAAAACGCTTGACAGAAACATTGTGTTTTGTACAATAACAATGATCTACCTTTTTTTTAAACGACTTTATTTTGCAAAACAAAGATAAATGTAAAGATTTTAAACATTTTTTGCTTAAAATTATACATTTTTGTCAGTACTGTTTTTTCAGACATTAAAATAAATTTTACATAAAACCATGTGAATATGTTTTTCAGTCAGTACTTGATTTTTTTCAAGGGCTTGACAGTATGCATTGAAAACGTACTTGTTGCAATAAGCGTAAAGTACATGCAAAACAAAACGCAACATGGAAATAGTCAAAGTCTTCTTGTTTTGTAAATATATGTATATTTTTTGTTTTCTTTATTTCTTGGACTTTATACAGTCTGTGAGTTGTTTCTGGGGGTAATGCAAGCCTCTGGGGTTAGCATCCCACTATCAGTGACTGCATATTATGTCTGTTCTTTTGTGACTGGGTTATCTCACTCAGGATGATATTCTCTAGATGCAGCCATTTTCTTAAGAATTTGGTTAAGTCATTGTTTCTGGTGGATGAGTAGTATTTCATTGTGTATATGTACCACAATTTTTGTATCCATTCATCTTCTGAAGGACATCTGGGTTCCTTCCAGCTTCTGGCTATTATAAATAGAGCCGCTATGAACATTGTGGTGCATATAACTTTGTTGTGTATTAAAGTGTCTCTGGGGTATATGCCCAGAAGTGGAATAGCTGGGTCTTCAGGTAGTACTATATCCAATTTTCTGATGTATAGCCAGACAGATTTCCAGAGTGGTTGTATTAGCTTGCAACCTCACCAAGAGTAGAGAAGTGTTCCCCTTTCTCCGCAGCCTCGCCAGCATCTGCTGTCATCTGAGTTTTGGATCTTGGCCAATCTGACTGGTGTGAGGTGGAAGGAATCTCAGGGTTGTTTTGATTTGCATTTCCCTGATGGCTAAGGATGTCCAGCACTTCCTCAGATGTTTCTCGGCCACTCGGTGTTCCTCAACTGAGAACGTTTTGTTTAGCTCTGTACCCCATTTTTAATAGGGTTATTTGATTCTCTGGTGTCTAGCTTTTTGAGTTCCTTGTACACCTTGGATATTAGGCCTCTATCTGATGAGGTGTTGGTAAAGATCTTTTCCCATTCTGTTGGTTGCCGTTTTGTTTTCTTGACAATGTCCTTAGCCTTACAGAAACTTTGCAATCTCATTAAGTCCCATTTGTTAATCTTTGACATTAGAGCTTGAGCCATTGGTGTTCAGGAAATTTTCTCTTGTACCTATGTGTTCTAAGGTTTTCCCTACTTTCTCATCTAATAGTTTCAGTGTATCTGGTTTAATGTGGAGATCTTTGATCCACTTACACTTGAGCTTTGTAAAGGGAGATAAGAACGGGTCCATTTTCATTCTTTTGCATGCTGAGTGCCAGTTGGACCAGCACCATTTGTTGAATAGGCTGTCCTTTTTCCATTGAATGTTTACTGCTCCTTTGTCAAAATTCAGGTGACCATATACATGAGGGCTCATTTCTGGATCTTCTATTCTATTCCATTGATCCACATGCCTATTTCTGTACCAGTACCATGCAGTTTTCAGCACAATTGCCTTGTAATATTGCTTGAGGTCAGGGATAGTGATTCCCGCAGATGTTTTTTTGCTGTTGAGGATGGGATTCGCTATTTTAGGTCTTTTGTTATTCCATATGAATTTGCACATTGATCTTTCCAATTCCATGAAGAACTGGGTTGGAATTTTGATGGGGATTGCATTGAATCTGTAGATTGCTTTTGGTAGGATGGCTATTTTTAAGATGTTGATTTTTCTAATCCATGAGCATGGGAGATCTTTCCATTTTCTGAGATCCTCCTCAATTTCTTTCTTTAGAGGTTTGAAGTTCTTGTCATACAGGTCCTTCACTTGCTTAGTTAGAGTCACCCCAAGGTATTTCATAGTTTTTGTAAAGATTGTGAAGGGTACGTTTTCCCTAATTTCTTTCTCCACATGTTTGTCCTTTGAGTACAGGAAGATTACTGATTTGTTTGAGTTAAATTTGTATGCAGCCACTTTGCTGAACTTGTTTATCAGATGTAGGAGTTCTCTGGTGGAATTTTTGGGGTCACTCAAGTACACAATCATGTCATTGGAAAAGAGTGATGTTTTTATCTCTTCCTTTCCAATTTGTATCCCCTTGATCTCCGTTTGCTGTCTAATTGCTCCTGCCAGTACTTCCAGTACTATGTTGAATAGGTAGAGGGAGAGTGGGCAGCCTTGTCGAGTCCCTGATTTTAGTGGGATTGCTTCAAGTTTCTCGCCATTAAGTTTGATGTTGGCTGTTGGTTTGCTGTATATTGCTTTTATTATGTTTAAGTATGGGCTTTGGATTCCTGTTCTTTCCAGGACTTTTAACATGAAGGGGTGTTGGATTTTGTTGAATGCTTTCTCAGCGTCTAGTGAGATGACCATGTGATTTTGGTCTTTGAGTTTGTTTATATGGTGGATTAAGTTGATGAATTTCCTTATGTTAAACCATCCCTGCATCCCAGTGATGAAGCCTACTTGGTCATGATGAATGATCGTTTTGATGTGTTCTTGGATTCAGTTTGCAAGAATTTTGTTGAGTATTTTTGCATCAATGTTCATAAGTGAGATTGGTCCTTGTAGGTTCTTTGTGTGGTTTAGGTACGAGGGTTATTGTAGCCTCAAAAAATGAGTTGGGTAATATTCCATCTGATTCTATCTTTTGGAATAGTTTGGCGAATATTGGTGTTATATCCTCAATAAAAGTCTGATAAAATTCTGCACTGAACCCGTCTGGACCTGGGCTTTTTTTGGTTGGAAGGCTTTTGATGACTTCTTCTATTTCTTTAGGTGTTATAGGGTTATTTAGATGGTTTACTTGGTCCTGGTTTAACTTTGCGATCATGTATCTGTCTAGGAATTCATCCATTTCCTCCAGATTTTCCAATTTTGAGGAGTATAAGTTTTTGTAGTAGGATTTGATGATTTCTTGAATTTCCTCAGTTTCAGTTGTTATGTCCCCACTTTTCTTTCTAATTTTATTAATTTGGATACTCTCTCTTTGCCCAATAGTTAGTCTGGCTAGGGGTTTATCAATCTTGTTGATTTTCTCAAAGAACCAACTCTTGGTTTTGTTGATTTTTTCAATGGTTCTTTTTGTTTCTATTTGGTCTATTTCTTCCCTAATTTTGATTATTTCTTGCTGTCTACTCTTTTTGGGTGTATCTGCTTCATTTTGTTCTAGGGCTTTTTGCTGTGCTGTCAGGTTGCTGATGTGAGCTCTCTCCAGTTTCTTTTTGGAAGCACTTAGGACTATGAGTTTTCCTCTCAATACTGCTTTCATTGCATCCCATAGGTTTGGGTATGTTGTGTTTTTGTTTTCATTGAATTCTAGAAAATGCTTAATTTCTTTCTTTATTTCTTCTTTGACCCTGCTATCTTTTAATAGAGCATTGTTTAGTTTCCATGTGTATGTGGGCTTTTTGTTGTCTTTTTTGTTGTTAAAGACCAGCCGTAGACCATGGTGATCTGAGAGGATGCATGGGAGTATTTCAATCTTCTTATATCGATGGAGGCTCGTTCTGTGTCCAATTAAGTGGTCAATTTTCGAGAAGGTGACATGGGGTGGTGAGAAGAAAATGTATTCTTTTACTTTGGGATAGTATGTTCTGTATATATCTATTAATTCTAGTTGGTTCAAAGTCTCTGCTAGTTTTGCAGTGTCCTTGTTCAGTTTCTGTTTCCCTGATCTGTCCATTGGTGAGAGTGGGATATTAAAGTCTCCCACTAATAATGTGTGGGGTGAAATGTATTTTTTGAGCTTTAGTAGGGTTTCTTTTATGAATGTGGGTGATTTTTTATTTGGAGCATATATGTTAAGGATTGAGAGTTCCTCCTGACAGATTTCCCCGGTAATGAGTAAAAAGTGTCCTTCCTTATCTTTTTTGATAACTTTTGGTTGGAAATTTACTTTATTCGATATTAGAATAGCCACTCCAGCTTGCTTCTTGGAGCTGTTTGCTTGGAAGTTTTTTTTTTCACCCTTTTACTCTGAGATAGTGTCTGTTTTTGTCTCTGAGATGAGTTTCCTGTATGGAGCAAAAGGCTGGATTTTGTTTATGTATCCAGTCTGATAGCCTATGTCTCTTTATTGGGGAGTTGAGACCATTTATGTTAATAGATATCAAAACTCTCATAAATTGTAATGTACTAATTGTATTTCAAGTAATCCACTTTGAAGCATGAATATAAATTCTGGACATTGACTACTTTCTTAAATATCTATGATAATATTATGCACATTAAAAACCAACAAGTTTAAGAGACCGTTGTTCTTTTTTAAAATCTGTCTACATTCTCAGAATGAAAGTGATTAGTATTTTCTAAATTGTATGTCTCTTAAATCATTTAAAAATAATCCTTGTTGTATCAACTACATAAAATATCAGAAGATATAATCACACAGTCCCGCTAAAAATAAGCTAATAGATTTCGTTGCCAGCTCTGCTACATTTGTAAATTATCAGGACAATCCTACCTTTTATTTTCTTTCATTTTTGTAAACATACAATGTAAGCCAGAATGTTTTCCTAAAAAAAAAAAAAAAAAAAAAAAAAAAAAAAGAAACACCATATATCCCTGTTCAAATGTTAGTCTGTCTGCTAATGTTTGAAAATACGTGATGATTGTTTTTTGGAAACTTGTGGTTGCTTTAATCAGGTACATTCTGTATTATATATTAATGATTTGTTTTTGATCAGTATCTTCTTTTTTTAATATGGCTGTTCTTTTGCTCTTTTTTTTCCTCTCTTATGACTTATTTAAAAAAAAAAAATATATATATATATATATATATATATATATATATATATATATATATACAGATTTTGAAAGGCATTTTGGCATAGCACTATATGAATATTCTTGTCAATATTTAATTCTTTTAGAGGTTTGATAGCATGCATTGACATCCCAATAGTTATCATAAGCATAAAATACATGTAGGACACAATTTAACATGTAAATAGTTTTCTTGGTGTGTATAGATTAAGCATAATGATCTGTGAACACCAAAAAGTGCAACAAGGCTATATGCTTAGCTTTTGGATTATTAATGGTTTAAGGTCCAGGTGTACCAGACTCTGACAGGGTGCTAAACATTTATTTTTTTCCTAAGAAAAATTGAGGCTTTTATTTTTTGGCTTTTGTTTTTCCTGAGCTTCATATAGCCTGTGTGAGTTTTCTGGGGAGTTCAGAGCTTTCTGGGGTTAGTATCCAATTATCAGTGACTGCATACTATGCCTGTTCTTTTGTAACTGGGTTATTTCACTCAGAATGATATTCTCTAGATGCATCCATTTTCTTAATAATTTCTTAAAGTCATTGTTTCTGATAGCTGAGTAGTACTCCATTATGTAAATATTACACAATATTTGTATCCATTCATCTACTGAAGGACATCTGGGTTCTTTCCACCTTCTGGAAATTAAAAAGAGGGTTGCTATGAACATTGTGCTGTGTGTGCCCTTATTATATGTTGGAATATCTCTGGGGTATATTCCAAGAAGTGGAATAACTGGGTCTTCAGGTAGGATTATGTCAAATTTTCTGAGGAACTGCCATACTGATTTCCAGAGTGGTTGTACCATTTTAAAACCCCACCAACAGTGGAGAAGTGGATCTCTTTCTCTGTATTCTTTCCAGCATCTGCTGTCATTTGAGGTTTTGATCTTAGCCATTCTGACTCCTGTGAGGTGGAATCTCAGGATTGTTTTGATTTGCATTTCCCTGATTGCTAATGATGTCTAGCACTTCCTTAGATGCTTCTCAGCCCTTCGATATTCCTCAATTGAGAATTTTTTGTTTAGCTCTGCACCACATTTTTAATAAGATTGTTTGATTCTCTTGTGTATCTTACATTATTAGACATTTGATACAAATTTGAAAGTTGTTTCTAAAACACTATAATGTGAGAAAATTAGAAGCTTTAAAAAGGGTACATTTGTGATAATTTAGTACTACTATTACACTTCAGTTCTTTAAATAAATGGGAAGACATAAATTGGATTTCGATTATAGAAAAATTTAAATAAAATTTTAAAATGTTCTGGCAGTTCTATAGCTACAACTTAATATTAATAATGAAATTAATTTCTATTTCTTTCAAATACAGCAATTTTTTAAAATGCATTTTATATATGAATCAATATAAAAAAAGGTTATAACA
This sequence comes from Micromys minutus, assembly GCF_963924665.1. NCBI lineage: Eukaryota > Metazoa > Chordata > Mammalia > Rodentia > Muridae > Micromys > Micromys minutus. Next base: position 38,022,247 of record NC_137974.1, read on the forward strand.
TCCATATAGACAAAATTAATTGGAATACTAAGCCAGATGCTTTAGATTTTTACCAAAATAACTCTTTTATTGTAAAGAAGAAAATACACTCAGAAAATTGTATATTCTTTAGCATGTATAATAGCTACAGTGAAATATACTGCCATCAGCAGTGAACTCGGGACCATTTCATCTCTGAACCTCGCCAGGTCTAAGCAAAACATATGCTATATTTGTCCTCTTTAATTAATGAGGCTGGAAGCAAACCACTAATAATTAGTGAAACAACAAAATTAACAACTAGCACTTGTGTTGCTTGTTTTTCTATCTATCTATCTATCTATCTATCTATTTATTAATTCATTCATTCCATGTATAGTTAAGTGCTTAGTAACAATATTTTAATAGAACATTGTAGAATTTGATTCTTGATAGGAAGATTTGATATGTGAAAATTTAGTCAAAATCTTATTTTTATAATAAAAATATGTTGTGTGATTTCCAGTTTTGCTGCAATGTGGGAATCTGCTACTAAGGATGATGGGGCAGTGGCTGTCAGGATCACTGATGGCTTAGAAGTGTTGTCAAGTGGAGGGCTTGGAAAACTTGCAGAGTTACCAGAGCCACGTTGGCATGTGCTTAGACAGACACTGCCTGTTCTCCTCATGAAAGTGTCAGTGCAGAACTTCTGAGGGCTCTCTAGTTGTAGGGGCCTCCAACAATTGAAACTCATTTCCCTGTTGAACTGTAATCCCAACACATGGTAGGGGCTGGGTAACTCAAGCTTCTAAAATCATCCATGTTGTAAAAGTGCGGAGAAGAGAAAATGTGAATAATACATTATATTTTTATACTTATTAGTAAGTACTATTGTATTTTGACATAATCAGTCATATAACATGTTATGATTTTTATTCTGTGTTTTGTTATTTAATTTCCTAAAAGCTGAATGAATAACATTTTTGCTAAAAAAAAAAAAAAAAAACGGAAAAATGTTTATCTTTTGGTGGCACAAATAATGTAAATTCCATTTCAATAAATTAAATGACTTATTTAAAATACTGAAGAGATTTGATTATTTCCAATGAGATATTATTATTATTATTATTATTATTATTATTATTGCTTATTCTAGATAGATCTTTTCATACAGTATCTTGTATAGCTTCCTCTTTCTGATTTCTCCCAGTTCCTCTCCACATATTTTCCCATTTGGATCAGATCCCTGTTTGTCTCAGTGAAATCAAGAGGCTTTTAAATTATAATAAAAAGTTGGGGAAAAAACAGAGCTCCTGTGCACACGATAATTACATGGAGAAACAGGAATGTTCAAAATGCAGAGCTGTTCCTTCCCAGGAAGAGATCCCTAAGTTATTATCTGCGCAGAGGACTAGGAGCAGGAATGCGTACTACTCTCGTGTCCTTTGTCTCATTTCTGTGACCACAGCCACATTGCATTCTTCTCCAGACTCTTACATGAGCTTCTTTTTCTCAGGTAACATATAGAAACTATTTTTTTATGGAAGATGTCACATGTACCCAATCAAACAAACCCATAATATTATAATATAAAACAAAAGCAAAGTAATCAGAACAAAATGAAACAAAGAGAATGAAACAGCCAAGGAAAAGGTGCCAGAAACTTATATAGACAGGAGCACATATGTTCCCGCCCACAGTAGGCCCATAAAAACAAAAGACAGAAGTTATAATACATTCACAAAAGAATTGCAAAGTTAAAAATATTCTCTAACTTGATGTGCCAGGGTGTGGAGGGATAACTAAGAGGACTTAAGTTCTCAAAAGAGACAGGGAAGGACTCTGTGAGTGGGAAACTGGAAAGAGAGACATATTTAGGATACACATTAATTAATCAATTAATAAATTAAATTATGCTCTAAATGTCTTGACACAACACTATGAGAAAAAGAAACCATGTTGCATATCGTATCACCACCTGGTTGCAGGACAGGTGGGGGTTCATTGTTATTTGCCCCTATGTTTTGGATTGCTGAATTAGAGACATACATATGCAGCCTTACATTTAATATGCCTTAATCTGCTCAAACATCCATGTGGCTAACACCTCTCCTCCAATACTCCTTGAGTCATTAACTTACTAAAATATATATTCTGTCTTTGCTCCCCAAGGCCCATTAGGGCAGGGAAAATGCTCTTCCTTAGCTCTTACCAATCTTACTTGTTGGTATGCTCTCTTTTCTACAGATCTCAAGCCTGGTTCTTATTCCTTTCAGGTTGTGGGCCATTTTAAAAATCCTCCTACAACTCAGGGTCCCACCCCTGTTAATCCTAAATCCTGCCTCTGTTTATTTATCAAAAACAAAACAAAACAAATCAAAACAAAACAACAACAAAAAAAAAAAAAAAAAAAAAACCACAAAATACGTGGGGGCAGGAGCCCTCAGTTAAATGTGAAACCAATTAACATAACAGAAGCATTTAACCAAATCCACAAGATGCAATTGAGTTCCTTTTCTGATGCTCATCTACTGCTGGGCATTAGCCGTCTCCTAAGAGTAATTTCTTTTCTCACAGACTCCCTGGGGGAAAAAAAAAGTTTTTGATTTCACTTATAAGTGGGTATTAATTTGAGATGGCTTCTGCATTACAAATGGGAGCTTTCACCCATTTTTCCTCCAATTATAGGGCCCTATCTAGAGCAGAACTGTGTATGCTGGTGCTACACAGCCTCTGACAATTTCTTATTAAGAAGCCTCTGTGCTTCAGTCTTGATGTGATTAAAAGGCACAGTCTTCTAAGTCCTTCGTAGCCTCTGGCCTTTTTCATTCTTTGCACCTTCTCTTCTACAGGGTTTCATACCCAGCAAGTGCAGGGATTTGTGGGGACTTCCTATTTAGGGCTAAGTATTCTAAAATTTCTCCTTCTTGGCAATTTTTTCTGGCTGTGGATCTTTGTATTCATTCCATTTGCTATAAAAGAAAAATTCTGTTGTAATGACTCAGCTCTAAAAATAGATTTATAAGTATGACTATCCTGTTTTAGTCGAACAGGAGTATATGGTTTTTGCATAGGTCACTGGACTATCAAGTCTCAGACGATTGGGCATCAATGCAGCAGGGATTTCATCTCATGGTTTGGCTTTAAATCTTACCAGATATTTTCTGTTTATTCTCACAGCCTTTGTGCCATCAGTGTATTATCCTATCTCTCAGGTAGGTCACACTGGAGTTCAAAGTGTTTGTAGCTTGGTTGTTGCTTACCTTTCTCCTTTAGAAGCAAGAAGAATGTTTTTCTATCAAGAACATTAATCTAAAAGATATAAGGCAGGCACAAGCTGAACTACCCCAAGTTCAATAAGTGGTATGAATCTTGTCTTTATCAATAGGGAATTGCCATTTGGAGAAAACAGAGGCCTTCACAGCAGCCATGGTTGTTTAAGAGACACATGAGTCTCTTTAGACCAACAACTCTATATTGAGCACTCCATTTCTGATACTGAATACTTCATTTGATGATGAGAGATGTTCATTTGGAGCTCTACCTCCCCTGTTATTTAGCAATTTAATTTATATTGCCTTCAAATATTTATAAATTACAGAAAGACTTTTAATGTATTAGGTTTCCAAACAATCCATGAAATGGTACTTAATTTTGGTTATCTCTCTGCACATTCCCTCCTTGTCTGCCTTTTTCCTCTAACATGCCATTTGATCTTAATGTCCCAGTATCTATCACCTGTCTATAACTATCTACTCTTAACTCCATTTCCTAGGAAGATCTATCTGCCAACCTTCATTCCTGCACTCGGTGACTCTATTGATTGTATTGTGGTTGCTATTGACTTAACAGCTATTATCCACTTATAAGTGAATACTTGCTATATTTGACTTTTTGGTTGTTGTCTGGATTACTTGGCAAAGTCTACTTTCTAGTTGTATTCATTTACTTGAAATTTTCATATTTACATTCTTGAACATTTGTATAATACTCCATTCTTTAAGTGTAGCACTCTCTGATACGTCTAATTTTCATCCATTGATAGACACATGGGTTGTCTTCAATTTATGGCTAGTATGAATAGAACAAAAAAGTATCTTGTTTCAGCATCTGTTTCTATAGTACAGTGAAGCAAATGTGTTTGTATTCTTGAACAAACATTCAAGAATAATATGGCTGGACCTCAAGATACATCAATTCCTATATTTCAGAGGAACCACCAATAATTTACATAGTGACTATACAAACTTGCACTTCCACAAGCAATTGTTAAGTGTTCCCTTTTTTCTACAAACTCTCTAGCAAATCTGTAATTTTTTTCTTGATCTTTTCCACACTGAATCTAAAAGATCAAATCGTAACATTGGTTTGATTTGCATTTCCCTGATCAATAAGAGTTTGAACATTTTCTCAAGTGTGCTTAGCCATTAATTTTCTCCTTTGAAGAGTTCGTGGTTTAGATTTGTAAGCTGGTGTAGAAATTTCTCGTTGTGTCATGTGATGCAGCTGAAGCAGACTCATGTAATATTTTGCTGAAGCAAGACACATGAGAGGACACAGTGTTTGGAGAGAGTGTACATAGAACCAAACAGACCGTGATAGGGCATTTGCATAGCTTGTCAAACAATGTTAGTTGTTCTTGCGTGTTTGCTTATCTTCACTTCATTGAGAGAGGCAGGACAGTAATCTCCTCCTTGAGCACTCCTGCTGATTAGACACATGGCTGTTTATACTGTAGTGTGCTGTCTCTGCTGATTCATGTTGGGTGAACTGGTCTGTTGCTATCCTGAAACTACTGAACTGGACTGGTGATATCCAGACAAGAGAGATTAGAATTGGTCCAAGGGAATATATGTAAATAGCTCTATGTCTCCTTGTCCTATTTGCCATCATTTCTCCTCTAATTTTGAAAGGTGTGCTAGAAGGGGGCGGGTATTGAAGCATTTGGGAACCCTTACTTAGGTAGGTTTTGAAAAGTATAAATCTACAGTTACACAACCCTCTTTTATTGTGTGATTTGTTTTCCTGTTGTCCAATGATTTTAAGTTCTGTTTTTATATTTTAGATGTTAGTCTTTCCCCAGATGAGTATTTGGTAAAAATTCATTTTTATTTCACAGTGACTATAATACTTTGTTGTTGTTGTAAACCATCTTTTCAGTTTTATGTGGCTTCTCACTCAGTACCTGCTCTTATCATCTGTGCCTGCTTTGCCATATTTGGAAATCCTTCTACTGTGCTTTTTTGTCAGATTCAGTAAATCCAGCTAGTGGTGAAGTCTTTGAATTTTTTTCTTTTTACTGAGTTGTATACATAGTGATAAAAGTTGTTGTTATTTAGGGTTATTTGTATTTTAATTATTTACAATCATATGTTATCCCCCTTTCCAGTTTCCTTTTCACAAATCCCCTATCTCCCCTTCTTCTGCCTCTGTGAGGGTACTCGCCCACCTGCCTCAGCACCCTAGTATTCCCCAACTTTGGGTCATTGTGCCTCCACAGGAACAATGGCTCCTCTCCCATTGCCAGATAAGACCATTCTCTGTTACATATATAGCTGGAGCCATGGGTCCACCCATGTGTATTCTTTGGTTGGTGGTTTAGTCCCTGGGAACTTTTGGGAGAGGTCTTCTTGGTTGATATTGTTTTTCTTCCTATAGTTAGGCAAAGCTCCTTCAATGCTTGCCCTATTTAAGGTTATCATAAATATCTTGAGTTTGTATTTTTGTTTGTTTGTTCATTTGATTGTTATGTAGCTGTGTATGTGTATTTATATGAAGCTGAATAGTTTTTTTAAGATCTATGAATAATTATATATTGGAATTTGAATGAGGATTTTATAACTCTGTAGATTGTATGGTATGAATTTATATTTTATTAATCTTTCTGGTACATGAGGTATAAGATTTTTCCATACATTTATATATTTTTCAATTTTTATCTTAAAGGTCTGAAAGGTTTTATTATAAAAGTCTTTAATTTACTTGGTGGGGTGTTGGTTCTGTGATTTCTTACTCAATCCTTTTCTCATTTGCATATAGGATGTCAACTAATTTTTTTGAAAGCTACTTTTGTATCCCACTATGTTGCTCAATGTGTTTATCACCTGTAGGTGCGTCTCAGTTAAATTATTAGGATCACTCATGTATGCTCTCATATCATCTGCAAGTAAAATACTTTTATGTCTCCCCTTCCTGAGTACATTGTCTTGATCTCTCTCAGCTGTTTTACTGATGTAGCTGAGATTCAAGGACAGTATTGAACAGATATAAAGAGAAAAGACAAACTTGTTTTGTTACCAATTTTAGTGCAAGTGCTTTCAATCTCTCTGTTTGTGTTGGCATTGTCTAACCATTTCCTACAAGTTGTTTTTATCCTGTTAAGTTATAGCCTTTGTATCCTAGTTCTCTAGGACTTTTATCATGAAGCTCTTCTTGGTTTTGTCAAAGCCAAAAATGTTGACAGTGAATTACAGCCATCACAGGAAAACTATTTATAGTAAAATGTTATTTTAATAATCAGAAAGCCAAGTGATATCATCATTATGCAACTGAATAGTTACTGTTTTTAATTTTTATTTTTTGATGATACACCATCTGTGTTATCTGTTGTGCTTTGGTAAAATTATTGCAATGAATCTTGTAAGGTTAATTTTTAATATTACCCTCATTGCTTATGTGTGTTTTATTCCCATTTCTTTAACTATTTGATGTTGAGTGCATTTTCACAAGCATTGTTCGAATATATTTATTATGCCATATCTAGCAATACTTTTAATAAATCTTCTTGAGTGATTCAGTATTGCTTTGAAATTTTAATGTGATACAAATATCTCATATAGTCCAGTTGAATTTTTTGAAACTTTTATGAAAAAGGAAAATTCTATATATTCATGAGTTCATATTAACAATATTTTTAAAGTCATAACACAGGTTCTACAAGTAATTATAATGTGATGTCATTATGAAACAGGTTGTCAGAAAAAGTCTTTTCTTGTAAATGATATTATGTTTAAGAATGTGTTACTACATAGTCAACAATTACTTTCAAATAGTATAAGAACCCACAGCAAATGATAGAGTTTCAACACATGGCCCTTAGGCCAATGCAAGTAACTGCTGCTGCATGTTATGAGTTTTAAAATGGTGCTTTGGATAAAGCATATTCATGACAACCACACATTATTATTCATTATTCTGATAATTGACCAAGATAGTGATAAAATAAGATAGTGTGTTGCAATTTTTCTATGTTCTTTTATGAGTATAAACAACTAATTTCCCATAGTGATATGGATGTTGAGTAAAATTTTAAAAATTAAAAATTAAAAATTCTATACATTTGTTTATTAGTGAGACATGTAATGAGAATTGGTATGTATTTAAGCTGAGACCCTCGTGGTTAGGCAAATGAGTTCCTGGTTTACTTTATATTTTAAAAAACCATCAAATATGATGTTTCTATATATATTTTGCTAGAAAAAATATGCATGCTAAAGTTTTAATATGGCCTCTGAAGTATAGAATGTGTCTGACTTGAAAAAAATATAATTGCAGTGAGTTTAGTAAAATTCCTTCAAAATATAAATTAAATATTATAGTATAAAAGTGTGCTATGATTATTATTCAGTTCCAGAGAGAATGCCAGAGTGGAAGACACGCTAAAAACAAAGGTATATTTCTTCCACATTATGATATTTAATCTCTCAGTAACTCCTCCTAAATTTTTATCATCAAGCCATGAAAAAAATGCCACTGGAATCAATACAGCCACAAGCCATTGGATAGTTCTATATAAAACAGAAGTCACTAACATGCATGTTCAGAATCTTCCTTGGTAGAAACATTAAGGTATGAATGCCCATTAATCTAATAGTACACTGACATCTAGAATTGGTCTCTTTGGATTAAGGTTCACAGTGTATTGAATTGCCTGCACTATATTGACTATTCAATTCTCTTTTTTAAGTGAATGAGTGAAAAACATAAGTCATCAAAGTAGGTTTATTTTTAGGTGATACATGATGGTACAGTGAAGAAGTAGGCGGGAAAAGAGGCTGGAGGAGAGGAAGAGGAGGCAGTGGGTAAAGACTGATGGATATTGTTAAGATTTATATTTGATGTATTATTTGCAAAACATTAAAGACATCTATGTTACGTATGTTCCTGTTGATTGTTAATCATTTAGGTTAAGATTCTAGAGTGGCTTGATATTATTGTTCTTCCTATGGGGTTAAAAACCCCTTCAGCTCCTTTAGTCCTTGCCCTAACTTATCCATTGGAGTCTGTGTGCGCAATCTAATGTTTTGCTGCCTGCATCCACATCTATATAACAACATCCACCTATCAGACTGCCTGCCCCCAGTGCTCCTAAATAATAAGCCATCAACCAAACAGTACTCATTAAGGGAACCATTGCTCCAGCTAGATATGTAGCAGAGGATTGCCTTATCTGGAAAGAAAGGAAGGGGAACCCCTTGGTCCTAAGGAGCCTTGATGACCCAGGGTAGGGGAATGCTCTGGAGGTAGGAGTGGGTGATCAGGTAGGAAAGCACCCTCAATGAGCCATGGGGAGGAGAGTGAGGATAGGGAGTTTGTGGTGGAGGAAGTAGGAAAGTAGGTAACATTTGAAATGTAAATAAATAAAATAACAAGATTTTAAAAATAGAATAAATGACTCTAAAGTTACCCTCACTTTCCTTCTGTAATGGAGAAATACCACACCACTTCTTGTTTTTACAAGGATTTGTTGTAAAATGTGTGTCCTTAAAAGCCCAGTTATATTAGCACAATATCATTTGGTCACAACATTTGCATGTATAATTTATTTATAATATAGCCAGTATATTTATTTGATAAAAGTTTAATTAGAAACTATAGATTTTAATTCATCATTTCATAACATATATCTTAAGAACCTAGAAAATTCAAATTTTTCTCCATTATTAATTCTGATAATATAAGAATTGCTAGAACACTTTAGGTTTCTGAACTTCTGTTCTTTATTTTTTTAATTACAAATAATGCTATAGTATAGGAGTAAAAGGGAGACACCAAAGTGAACAAATTGTACAAGTTAATTCTCTTCTACCATGTCATTCTGGTAGTTGATCTCATGTAAAAAGGCTTCCCTGCAAGCATATTTACCTGCTGAGTCTTTTACGAAAATGATCCCCCCAACTTCATTTCTATCATTTGTACCTCTATTCATATCAACTTTCCATGTGTTGTTATAGAAACACAGCAAGAGAACTTTCATTGTAACAGCTGCAAGTGCACACTCTTTAGTTGATTGCTATAGAACAGAGGTCTTCAGATTGCACACAGAGAAGGTTATAAGAGTTGAAAGCAGCCCACACTGACATTCCTTTTATACCTTTACTTTCTCTTTGTGGTTTGACTAAATGTTTCTATTTATCAATTTAAAATGTTTTAATTTGTCCACCCTAATCCACTATTTTGTCAGTTCTCTTCTATTATTTTTAACATCAAGATATCATATTCTCTAATATAAATTTTACATTGGTTTCAGATCAAAAATTATAATAGAATATATTTTCATTATATCAAATAACTTCATTAATGAAATTTTATTATAGCTTCTTTAACCTAAGGGTATGGTGTTTCAGGCATATTTGTAATCATGCTGCTGACAATTCTTGGAGTGTCCTTTTCAATTAAGTTGCAAATTTACTGGGTACTGATACTTTGAATGATTTCCAGTCAACTAGGACATTCTTTTCTTTACTGTAAGTTTTTTGAATACTGTTTAGACAATTGATTTACTATGATATGTCTTGGCAACCAAGTTCTTTACATATAGAGTTTTAAGAGTCTTTTCTGAAAACGCTGTTTTCCATACTCATCTCTTATATCAGCACAAGAAGCAAACAATGCTCATTATAGTGAGGCAGAAGAAGGATCTATTCAGAAATGCAGAACCTCACTATTTTGTCCATTCTTCGAAATCCAATTCCCTGAATCTCTCCTCCAGCTCTAAAGAAGATCACCTGTTGTTGACTACTCTGGACTCTATGCTACCAGCTTCTGAAGCTCACATAAATCTTTTTCCTCAACAGTTCTCCCACTCATACTGTTATTCTAACCCACAAATGGATTAGGTTTTCTATGTGAAAGCCCAAAGTGATTGCTAGTTTTTTGTCAACTTGACACAAACTGGAGTTATCACAGACAAATGAGCAATATTTTAGGAAATGCCTTCATGAGATCCAGGTGTAACTGTCAAGAAAACAAAATGGCAGCCAACAGAGTAGGAAAAGATCTTTACCAACCCCACATCAGATAGAGGCCTAATAATATCCAAGGTATACAAAGAACTCAAAAAGCTAGACACCAGAGAATCAAACAACCCTATTAAAAAATGGGGTACAGACTTAAACAAAGGCTTCTCAATTGAGGAATATCGAATGGCTGAGAAACATCTAAGGAAGTGCTCAACATCCTTAGACATAAGGGAAATGCAAATCAAAACAACCCTAAGATTCCATCTTAAACCAGTCAGATTGGCCAAGATACAAAACACAGATGACAACAGATGCTGGCGAGGATGTGGAAAAAGTGGAACACTTCTCCACTGATGGTGGGGTTGTAAACTGATACAACCACTCTGGAAATCAGTCTGGTAGTTCCTCAGAAAATTGAACATAGTACTACCTGAAGACCCAGTTATTCCACATCTGGGCATTTACCCCCAAGACACTCCAATATACAACAAAGATACATGCACCACAATGTTCATTGCAGCTCTATTTATAATAGCCAGAAGTTGTAAAGAACCCAGATGTTTTTCAGTAGATGAATGGATACAAAAATTGTGGTACATTTACACAATGGAGTACTACTCAGCTATCAGAAACAATGACTTAACAAAATTCTTAAGAAAATGGATGCAGCTAGAGAATACCATCCTGAGTGAGATAACCCAGTCACAAAAGAACAGACATAATATGTAGTCACTGATTGTGGGATACTAACCCCAGATAGCTCTGAACACCCGAGAAACAATTCACAGACTGTGTGAAGTTTAACAAAAAAAAAAAAAAAAAAAAAAAGAATATACTTTAATTAAAATTGAACTGAATCACATCCCCTTTCCTCCCTACAGCCCCTCCCAGTTTCTCTCCTATCCCCTCAAATTAATAACCTCTTTTCCTATATTATTGTTACATATATACATATGTGTATGTATATGTACCCACAAATACTTAATTGCAACCTTAAAAAATGTATTTGTATACTTTTATCCAAAAATGCTGAACATTTGTACATTTATCTTTGTTTTTTTTTAATTAAGTTTTTCTATTAAAAAAAAATAAGGATCCAGGTGTAAGGCATTTTCTCAAATATTGATCAAGGGGAGAGGGTCAAGCTCATTGTTGCTGGTGCCATCTTTTGGCTAGCATACCTGCCTTCTATAAGAAAGCAAGCTAAGCAAGTAAAAAGAAGCACTACAGTAAGCAACATTCCTCCATGACTGCTCCATCAGCTCCAGCTTCTTGACTTGCCTGAGTTCCAGTTCCTTTAGTGATGAACAGCAATGTGGAAGTGTAAGCTGAATAAACCCTTTCCTCCACAGCTTGCTTCTTTGTCATGATGTTTGTGCAGGAATAGAAACACCAACTAAGCCAACCAGTGAGTTAGTTAGGGTGTCTTCAGTTCTTCAATACTCTTCCCCCCACTTGCATAACCAAGACCCAAATTGCATGCACAGCTTTGTAGGAGATTATACACTGTGACTTCTTTTCACTCTTTGTCCCCATTCTGGGGTGAGTAAGCATATAATAATTGAGCACCCTGCTACTCTCACACGTGTGGGCCACCATCAAGACCAGCATTTCCATTCCTAAGACTCAATTCCTAATATCCAGAAACACATTTTCATAGGCTTCACAGTGGCCATACTACAAAGGACTCCACATTTATTGGGCAGCACGAAGCTACCACAGTAACATAAGAATAAGAGAGGGCAACAGAAAACAATTAAAATATTCAACCAATAGAGATAAGTGTAGATATTTGTACCTAGAACTACAATAAAGATTTTATACCCTAGATGTATAAACACCAGAATTCAAACATAATCAATAACTCCTCTGGAGACCAGGAACCCTAGTAAAATAGGTTTGGAATATTGAAACCTCCCTGAAGGCTACAAGTTTAAAACACCATTTAGGAATATGAAAGAGGTACTTCAAGGTTAAATGAAAACATATCATAGAGAAATCTATGAAATACAAAACCAAAATATAATAGAAAATGATAAAATATATATTGTGAACATGGAAATAGAAGCACCAAAAATGACACAAATGAAAATCTGGAGAATAATTGCAATTGGAACAAGAAGCTTAGTGGAAATCCTAACATATATAGTATAAGAGAGGGAAGAGGTTATCTCAAGTGTTAAAGAAATGAAATAAAAATGCAATTCTGTATTAAAAAATAATTACGTTTAATCTATACCCACCAAGAAAACTTTTACCATGTCCATGTTTTGTTATGTTTTACATGTACTTTATGCTTATGGTTACTAGTAAGATTTCAATCCATACTATCAAACTTCTAAAAGAACTAAGTACTGACAAAAATATATTCATATAGTGTTATGCTAAAATGTCTTTAAAAACCTGTACATGTATCTCTATTTTATTTAAAAAGTTGTAAGGAAAAAAAATTAAAGTAAATCTTACATATTCTTGCAAACACTCAACCTATTGAGAAAATATGTGCCTAATTAAAAAAGAATCCCTTTGGAAGTACTGATGCAGCATATGTAGAAAATATAGAGCCTCCCAAAATGCTAAACATAAGTATTAGAGGAACACAGGAGCAGAAAATTATGTAAAGGCAGAAAGTATTTACAACAAAACCAGTAAAGATTATTTCACTATGCCAGAGATTATTTTTAAGTACAGGAGGCACTGCAGACCAAATAGAATGAACCAGTAGAGAAACTTTCCTCAGCACATAATAAAAATACATTAAATTTACAGAACAAATGAATAATATTAATTGCTTTTTAAAAATATTTATTTATTATAAGTACACTACAGCTTTCTTCACACACACCAGAAGAGAGCATAAGATCCCATTACAGATGGTTGTGAGCCACCATGTGGTTGCTGGGATTTGAACTCAGGACCTCTGCAAGAGCAGTCAGTGCTCTTAACCACTGAACCATTTATCCAGCTCTTAAACACTTAAATGGAAACACACACAGACACACATAGAGACACACACACACACACACACACACACACACACACACCAACTAATATAAAAGAAAGAACTATAAGGAGTACATCAGAGTTCCCAAGGGAGAATCTAAAAATCAGAAGAGCCCAAGGATGTGTTCTGTAGAATCTCAGCAGTTAGATAAGACTATTATATCCAGCAAAATATTCAACAATCATAGATGAAAAAAAAACATTTCAAGTAAAAACCAAAACTAAGCAATATAAACCTATAAATTCACAGTTATATAAGGTAGTGAATTAAAAAATATAAGCTATAATATTATGTAACCAAAGAAAATGCAAGCAAAGAATCATCCCAGAGAACCTCATAAATTGTGGAAAGGCACAGGTACACACACACCACAAAATAGCACTAATCAACAATCACAGCTCTTAGTTTTTACTACAATCAAATTGGTGTAGCACTTTTAATATCTGCCAAGATAGACTTAAAGAGGGAGGAGAGGGGATCATAGGGGAGGGGGAAGAAGGAGATAACATTTGAAATGCAAATACATACATATCCAATAAAATGATTTAAAAAACAAAGCTAGTCAGAAAAGACAGGGACTAAACTATAGATTCATTAAAGAAGCAATTTGCCAGAGGAAATTCTTAACATGTATTCTCCAAACAAAAGAAAATCCAAGTTTGTAAAAGGAACTACATGTTACATAAAAAGTACTGATCATCACATGATGTGTGTGGGCGACTTTACTACCCCTCTCTTCCCAAAAGACTCATGATTCAGATAAAAACAAAGCCAAAAAATATTTGCGAAAACTGAAGTTGTAAATCAAATGGATCTAAATTATATTTCTCTAGAACATTTCAAACAGAAATAAAAGAATATACTTTTCTTTTTGCAACTCATTGAACTTTCTTTAAAATTTACCACATAGTAAAGGAAAGGCTCAACAGATAAATGAAAATTGAAATTAAAATAGCACACCACATTTTACCACAATGAATTTAAGCTGGATATCATCAACCAAAAAAAAAAAAAAAACACAGATAATATCTTTAGAAAACTAAATTAAAAAAATAAATCAAGAGTAAAATTAAAACCTTTTGAAAATTGAATGAAAATAAATATAAAACATATGTAAACATAAACTAATCTAAAATAGTTGGATAATTTTCTCAGTATATTCCACTTATCAAAGTTATATTGAGATCAGTTAAGAAATTTAAACAGAACTATCTGTTAGTGAAGTAGAAGAAGTAATTAAAGTTCTTCTTACAAAAATAAATAAATAAATAAATAAATAAATAAATAAATAAAAGCAAGTGGCTAGAGCACAGGATTCTACCAGACATTAAGGAAGAGCTAAGGCTATTAGTATTCAAATAATTTAACCTAGTAAAAACAGAAGAAACATTGTTCAATTCATTTTATGAGGTCACAGGTACCCTGATACCTAAAACAAAGACCTAGCAAATAATGAATTTGGCAGTCAGTTTTCACTTTGAAATATAGATGCAAAATATAAATATAATATTTTCAAACACAATCTAAGAATATAGAGGATTTATACTTTAGCAGTATGTATGTTTTTGCAAGGAATAATAAACAAAGATCTTACAAGTCTAGTCTATGTGATCCATCTGGAACAACACACATTTAGTCTCTTTGAGTGAAGTCCTGGAAGGGCCTTATTACACACATTTAATCCCAAAGAATGAACATAAAGTTAGTTTGAAATAGGAAAAGACCATGTTTGAAAGTGATTTGTATTTGATGGGTTGACATAGTCAAAAATCAGAGAATGATCTGACAGAATGACTCAAAAATATGATATGTTCTACTCTTAGGAAAACATACAGGAAAGAGAGGATACATCAGAGTAGAATAGAGAGAGAACATTTAAGTGAGTAGAGTTTGTTGAGTTACATATTGTAGAGGTTATCTGAGTTCAGATCAGTGCAATTTCCTTAAGTTCAGTTGAGTATTGTTCAGTTGAGTTCATATAGTTCCATTTAGTTCCATTCAGTTCCTATAGTCAGTATGAGTCGAGTTCCCAGAATTTAGAAGCAGATTTTCCAAGTAGGGCAATTCAGTGAGCACTTGAGAGGAAACAATTTGAATCAGTCAGTATGGAGAGTAATTTTTGGACCTGAACAGTTGAGTTGAACCAGATAGTCAGAGTATATAAACAGATAAAAAGATGAGATTAATTAGTAGTAAAATGGCAAATATGTCTTATGAATCTCATTAAGTCCAATTGCCGATATTTGAACTTAGAGCACAAGCCATTGGTGTTCCGTTCAGGAAAATTTCTCCTGTTCCTATATGTCCTATGGTTTTCCATACTCTCTCTTCTAATAGTTTCAGTATACCTGGTTTAATGTGGAGATCTTTGATCCACTTACACTTGAGCTTTGTACAACGAGATAAGAAAGGGTCTATTTTCATTCTTCTGCATATCTAGTGCCAGTTGGACCAACACAATTTATTAAAGAGGCTGTATTTTTCCCATTGAATGTTTCCAGCTCCTTTGTCAAAAATCACATGATCATATATGTGAGGGCTAATTTCTGGATCTTCTTTTCTATTCCATTAATCCATGTGCCTATGTCTGTACCAGTACCATACAGTTTTTAACACAATTGTCTTGTAATATAGCTTGAGGTCAGGGGTGGTGATTCCCATAGATGATTGCTTGTTGTTGAGGATGGATTTCACTATTCTAGGACTTATGTTGTTCCAGATGAAATTGTACATTGCTCTTTCCAACTCTATGAAAAATTGGGTTGGAATTTTGATGGGGGTTGCATTGAATCTGTAGATTGCTTTTGGTAAGATGGCCATTTTTACAATGTTGATCCTTCCAATCTATGAGCATGGCAGATCTTACTATTTTCTGAGATCTTCCTCAATTTGTTTCTGTAGAGATTTGAAGTTCTCATCATTCAGGTCCTTCACTTGATTAGTTAGATTCACACCAAGATATTTCATATGGTTTGTGACTTTTTTGCAGGGTATCTTTTCCCTAATTTCTTTCTCCTCATGTTTATCCTTTGAGTAGAGGAAAGCTACTGATTTGTTTGAGTTAATTTTATATCCAGCCACTTTGCTGAACTTGTTTATCAGCTGTAAAAGTTCTCTGGTGGAATTTATGCAGTCACTTGCATACACTATTGTGTCATCTACAAACAGTGATTATTTTACTTCTTCCTTTCCGATTTGTATCCCTCTTGTTTTCCTTTGCTGTCTAATTGCTCTGGCCAGGAATTCCAGTACTATATTGTATAGGTAGAGAAAGAGTGAACAGCTTTGTCTAGTCCCTGATTTTAGTGGGATTGCTTCATTTTTCTCACTATTAATTTTAATGTTATCTATTAGTTTGTTGTATATTACTTTTATTATGTTTAGTTATGGGCCTTGGATTCCTTTTCTTTCCAAGACTTTTATCATGAAGGGGTGATGAATTCTGTCAAATGTTTTCTCAGCCTCTAGTAAGATGACCATGTGTTTTTTTCTTTGGTTTTTTTTTTTTTTTTTTAATATGGTGGATTCTGCTGATGAATTTCCGTATATGAAACCATTCCTGCATCCCAAGGATGAAGCCTTCTTGATTATGGTGAAGGATCCTTTTGATGTTTTCTTAGATTCAGTTTGCAAGGATTTTGTTGAGGATTTTTGCATCAGTGTTCATAAGGGAGACTGGTCTGAAGTTCTCTTTCCTTGTAGGGTCTTTGTGGGGTTTAGGAATGAGGGTTATTTTGGCCTTGAAAAATGAATAAGATAGTGTTCTATCTGACTCTATTTTGTGGAATAGTTAGGAGAGTATTGGTATTAGTTCATCACTAAATATCTGATAGAATTCTGCCCTGAACACATCTGGACCTGGGCTTTTTTTTTTTTTTTTTTTTTTTTTTTTTTTTTTTTTTTTTTTTTTTTTTTTTTTTTTTGGAGGCTTTTGATGACTGCTTCTATTTCTTTAGGTATTATGGGATTATTTAGATGGTTTACCTGGTCCTGGTTTAACTTAAGTATCTTGTGTCTGTCTAGGAATTCATCCATTTCCTCTAGATTTTCGAGCTTTGTTGACTATTGGCTTTTTCAGTATGATCTGATGATTTCTTGAATTTCCCCCATTTCAGTTGTTTTGTCTTCACTTTCCTTTCTTTTTATTGATGAGAATAGGGTTTTGAGGTCTCCCACTATTATTATGTGGGGTGCAATGCATTTTTTGAGCTTTAGTAGGCTTTCTTTTATGACTATGGGTGCTCTTGTATTTGGACCATATATGTTAAAGATTGAGAGTTCCTCCTGACAACTTTACCCCATAATGAGTAAAGAGTATCCTTCCTTATGTTTTTTGATAACTTTTGGCTGAAAATCTATTTTATTCAGCTTGCTTTTTATTGCTGTTTTCTTGGAAGTTTTTTTCCCATCCTTTTACTCTGAGACAGTGTCTGTCTTTCTGTCTTTTTCTCTGAGATAAGTTTCCTGTATGCAGAAAAATGCTGGAATTTGTTTATGTATCCAGTCTGATAGCCTATGTCTTTTTATTGGGGAATTGAGTCCATATATGTTGACAGATAGTAAGGAATAGAAAAATTTTCTTTTACAAATTTGACGAAGATACTTACTGTGCCTCTTTATTGATATTGTTCGCCCTCTACTTTTCCTGTTATTTTTAGGTTTGGTCTTCTCATTGTGTCCTGAATTTCCTGCACATTTTGGTTTAGGAGCTTTTTGGCTTTTGCATCTTCTCTGACTTTTTTGTCTATGTTTTTCGTGTTGTCTTCGGCCCCTGAGATCCTCTCTTCCATCTCTTGTAGTCTTTTGGAGATGCTTGCATCTGTGACTACAGATTTCTTTTTTAGGTTTTCTACCTCCAGGGTTTTCTCTTTCAGTGTTTTCTTTCTTGTTTTCATTTTCATTTTCAATTTTTTCATCTCTTTGGTTTTGTTTTTATCTAGATCTTTGATTTGTTTGAGTCTTTTTCTTGTTTCCCCTTTAAAAGTTTCTTTTTTTTTTTTTTTAGGTTTATCAACTTTTAAGTACTTATATATCTTTTGGATAAGGAAAAGAATGTGTTTATAAGCATGCTTCCGAACGATATGCTTATGACACATTGCCACAACAGAAACAAGGGAGCCTTCTTGAATCCTTCCATCTTCTTTTTTTTTTTTTTTTTTTGTTACTCTTTTCTTTCTTTCTTTCTTTCTTTCTTTCTATTTTTTTAAGGTTTGATACTCTGCATTAAGGTCTTACTAATTACAATGAGCAAAAAGTACATGTAAAACAGGATGTAACCCAGAATTAGTCAACATTTTCTTAGTGTGTAAGTACTGAGCATAATGTCTTTTTTTTGTTTTGTTTTGTTTTGTTTTTTCTTGAACTTCACACAGTCTGTGAGTTGTTTCTGGGGCAGTCTGTGCCTCTGGGTTTAGCATCCCACTATCAGTGACTGCATATTATGTCTGTTCTTTTGTGACTGGGTTATCTCACTCAGGATGATATTCTCTAGATGCAACAATTTTCTTAAGAATTTGGTTAAGTAATTGTTTCTGATAGCTGAGTAGTACTCCATTGTGTATATGTGCCACAAATTTTGTATCCATTCATCTTCTAAAGAACATCTGGGTTCTTTCTAGCTTCTGGCTATTATAAATAGAGCTGCTATGAACATTGTGGTGCATGTATCTTTGTTGTATATTGGAGTGTCTCGGGGGTATATACCTAGAAGTGGAATAGCTGGATCTTCAGGTAGTACTATGCCAATTTTCTGAGGAATCACCGGACTGATTTCCAGAGTGGTTGTATCAGTTTACAACCCCACCAACAGTGGAGAAGTGTTCCTCTTTTTCCACAACCTCGCCAGCATCTGCTGTCATCTGAGTTTTGGATCTTGGACAATCTGACTAGTGTGAGGTAGAATTTCAGGGTTCTTTTGATTTGCATTTCCCTGTTTTCAAAGGATGTGGAGCACTTCCTTAGATGTTTCTCAGCCATTCTATATGAAAAAAGAAAACCATTTCTTTATGCTTTTCCTCCTGTTCTTGTTTAAGTATCTCTATCATCATCTTGAGGTATGATTTTGAGTCTGAGTCCTTTTTCTGGAGTGTTTGGCATTCTGCTGTTTGCTGTGATGGGAGTGCTGGGTTCTGGTGTTGCCTGTTTGTCTTGGCTTTCTTTGGGTAAGTTCTTTCGCTTTCCTCTTGCCATCTTTTTTTCTGTGATTATATGTGGTCTTGTTGTCATTGATTGTTTCCCGTCTCTCCTGTGTTCCTTGCCTGTGTCCCTGGATCTCTGCTGTTCCTGGTTGCAGAGGGCCTGGGCATTTGGTCTTTAAGCACAGGCCCTCTGGTTAGAAACTAATTCCCTAGGGCAGAGTTCCTGCTCCCCTGAACCAATGGGGTGAGGAGGTGCTTTCTGCCCACTTGGCCCAGACCTCTCTGTGGCCTGGCTACTCAGAGGGCAGGTTCACCAGGCCTGCATCTCCGAATCTATGCTGTTCCTGTTGGCAGATGGCCTTAGTGTTTCCTAATTAGAATTATAAAATGCTTTGGATAAAATTTAACAAACTCTTCATGATAAAAGTTCTGCAGAAATTAGGAATCTTTGAGACATACCCTGATATGATAAAACAGTTATTATCAAGACTCTAGACATTTAAATTGTGAGAAAAATAATTTCTATTGAAAGTAATGACTTGACATTGTTTTACAGTCTCTCCCCACTTAGTATAATACTGTAATAAGATAACTTAAGAGATCCAGTGGATATGCATTTGAAACAATAGGTCAAATTATCTTTATTTGCAGGTGATAGGATAGTATTCACAAGTGACTCAAAATGCCATCAGGAAACACCTACAGCAGATACACATTTTCAGGATCTTATTTGGATACAAAATTAACTCACAAACATAAGTAGAATTTCTATATACAAATGACAAATGGACTGGGGGAAAGAGTTAGTATTGTTTTCTAATACCATCAAATTAAAATATACTTGGATAACTCCAAAGAATCAAGTGAAAAATGAATATAAAATCTTTATTACAATGAAGGAGAAAATGAAGGCAATATTATATGGTGGAAAGATAAGTAATTCTTATGAATTGACAGGTTCAATATAGTAAAAATGGCCATCCTACCAAACTCTACAGATTCATTGCAATCTTCATAAATATTATAAGATAAATCTTCATCCATATAGAAGGGGCAATTGTTAGCTTCATATGAATAACTAAAATATCCAATCAAGGAAAGAACTGCAGGAGTAATTACCATTCTGAAATTTGTACTTTACAGCTACTATACTAAAAAAAGCATGGTAGTGTTAAACACAGAATAAAACCTGTTCATTCTTAGAGTCTAAATGAAGACACAAACTTAAACCACCCAATTATGGATCACTCATTTTTATACGACATGAGAAATACACATTTGAATAAAAAGGACAGCATCTTTAGCAAATAGTGCCGGTCAACTTAACTACTACACATAGAATAGTTCAATATGCTAATACTAATTATCCTAGACAAGACTCAACTCAAAGTAGATCAAACACTTCAACACAAAACCAGATACTTTGAACCTGTTAGAAGAGAGTGTGGGGAATATTCTAGAATTCATCAGCACAGAAAAAGACTTTCCAGACAGAACACCATTAACATAAACACTAATATCAAAACTTAGTGTTACCTCATAAAACTAAATATCATTTGTACAGCAAATGATACTGTTGTGATGGTTTGCATAGGCTTGGCCCAGGGATTGGCATTATTAGAAAGTGTGGCCTTGTTGGAGGAAGTATCTCACTCTGAGGGTGGGCTTGGAGACCTTCCTTCTAGCTGCCTGAAGATGCTCAGTCTGTTCCAGGCTTCCTTTTGATGGAGGTATAGAACCTTCAGCTTCTCCTGCACCATGTCTGCCTGGATGCTGCCATGCTCTCACCTTGATGATAATGGACTGAACCACTGAATCTGTAAGCCAGCCTTAATTAAATGTTGTAATTTATAAGACTTGCATTGGTTATGATGTCTATTCCCAGCAATAAAACACTAAGACAACTGTAAATGAAATCTCTAGTGCAATATATGAAATCATCAACTTTCAATAAAATGGTGTTTGCCTATTAGCTAAAGCAAGATATTGGGAGGGCAAGTTCCACTTCAGAATTCTGGAACAGAGTCAGGTGAAGGAAGGTTTGTCACTGAACTCTGAAGGAAACGTGGATGAAACTGAAGAAGTAAGTGCTCATCTGGTAAGCCTTATACTAGCTTAAATTAGATAATTGAATTAGGATGTAGTGGAAATGACCTAGGTATTCATTTATATATAAGAAGCCTCTGAGTCAGTATTTCAGAGAACAAAGTGGGCAGGTAGAAAAGCTTGTGGTTTTATAATACTGCCTCTTAGTATAAAAACAAAAAAAAAAATCATAAAACAAAAAACTACTAGGCCTTGAAAAACAGAGAAAAGAGGAAAAAAAAAAAAAAAGAAAAGGGCAAAAGACAAGATTTTTATCAACATATCTGATAAAAAGCTTATATCCAAAATATTAAAGAATGAAATAATAAAACAGATATCAATAAAATAACTCAAAGAACTTACAGAGTACATATCTAAATAGGATTTTTTAAAAAACACAAATCAAATGGCTGAGAAAATAAATACATATAAAATATCCTTAACAATCATAGAAATGCAAATCAAAAATACTTTGAGATTTCATCTTATATGGCTCAAATTATCTGAAATCAATAGCATCATTGTTAGTAATTACTTCTGAAGATGTGGAAGCAGGGAAATCTACTGCCAGTAAAAATGAAAACTTTTACTGCCACTATGAGTAATAGTGTGGAAGTTCTTCTCTATGATGACACTAGAGCTGTCTTAAGCTTGACCTATAGCACTCCTAGACAAATACTTAGAGTATGCATTATCCTATAAAAGAGAAACTCATCCTTGTTCACTGATGCTGTACTAACAATTCCTAGAAATTGGAAAACATCTATATATAAACCAGCGGAGGAATGGAATGAGAAAACTAT
This sequence comes from Micromys minutus, assembly GCF_963924665.1. Lineage (NCBI taxonomy): Eukaryota > Metazoa > Chordata > Mammalia > Rodentia > Muridae > Micromys > Micromys minutus. The sequence continues at coordinate 38,044,475 of NC_137974.1, forward strand.
TTTTACCTTTATACAATAGATTTTTATTCACCTATTAAAGTAATTCTCAGGTAAAAAGGCATGGCAGAAAAAAACACCATAAAGCAAGGATTTATCACTCTTTAATAGACCTATGTGATACATATTTGTTTTAAATTGGGTATTACTTATTAAAACAATGATAAACAAACTACAAAACATGGGACTAAGGAGAGTAAGTATAGAGAAAGGATTTAGAGTGCAGATGAATCTCATTAGGGTAAAAAAATAAAAGAGATAGTTGAAGAGGGAGAGAGTGATTCTCCATAAGTATGGTCAATAGAGGAAGGGTATATAAAAGAAAGATGAGGAAGGGACTAAATGGGAGAGGTGATTTGAAGGGTAATATGGAAACTTTTCATAGTAGATACAATCTATGAACTAGCACTGGGCACTTGTGACTGACAAAGAACCTGAGAAAAGATAGCCTTGGCACTGAGGTCCAAACCAAATACTACTGTTCTCCTAAGGGTGGAAAAATCAGGAGTATTAACATGACTCATAAGGGCATTATGCTATAGTCATAGAACAGTGACAAGCACAACCATGTCAGAGTAGATTTATCCTGCAACAGCTGGTAGAAAAATAGAAACCCAGAGGTAATAGAAACACTAGGCACTGTGACAGATCCCAGGATACTCAGTCCTAAATGAGATGTCTCCATCAAATATTTCGACTCACAGCTTGGGAAACACCAAGAAAATTTAGGCAGAGTTTGAGAACCAGAGGAGGAAGGAAACCAATGCAACAAGTCCTTCTAAATCAACATAATCAAATCACATGTTAACTCAGAGGAAAGTGCCATGTATATGACCTATACAAGTCTGTATTATGATTTGGTGCTCATATTTTGGCCTCCAGTTTATTTTTATGGAATCTGTGAGAGTGTGAGTAAGTGGATCTCTGACTCTTGTGCCTTTTTTTTTTTTTTTGAGGTCTTTTTCTATTGTTTCATTTATTTATGTGATTCCAATCTGATGGTTTTTATTTTATCAATCTCATGAAACTGCAAATGACACTGTAAATAGGACCAATCAATTCAGTAAGTGACAGATTGGGAAAGGATCTTCATCAACTATGCATCTGACAGAGGGCTAATATCTAAAAATTACAGAGAACTAAATATGTTACATGCCAACTTCCCACATAACCAAATTTAAAACCGTGGCACACAAATAAGCAGATAATTCTCAAGGGAGAAATCCTGAATGTCTGGAAAGCACTTAAAGAAATGATCAAAGTCCTTAGTCCTCAGGGAAATGCAAATCAAAACAACTCTTAGGTTCCAGCTTATACTCATCAGAATGGCTAAGGTAAAAAAATTCAAAAGATAGCACAGGCTAGAGAGGATCTGGAACAAGGAGGATATATCTTATTACTAGACAGAGTGAAAACTTGTACAACAAATTTGAAAATAAATTTTGCAGTTTCTTGGAAAACATCGAATGATTTTTACCTCATGACCCAGTTATCCCACTCCAGGGTATATATCCAAAAGATGCTACAACATAAACTGACTGGTTCAACTATGTTCATAGGAGCTTTATTTGAAATAGTCAGAAAGTAGGAACAACCTAGATGTCCTTCACCTGAAGAGTGAAGAAAATTTTCTAAATGAGGTAACCCAAAAGGAAATGCATAGTAGGTACTCACTGATTAAGTAGATATTAGTCCTAAAATGCAGATACCTTGTTAACTCGCAGACTTAAAGAAATTAAACACGAAGGAATGCCCAGGTGAGGAGGCTTGAATCTCACTTAGAAGAAGGAAGAAAATAATCAAATGAAGCATGTGGAGGAAGGGAACTCTCTGAGAAAGGAGATTGGGAGGGCAATGGAGGGTTCACGATCAGATGTGGGGAAGAACAGGAGAAATGGGTGGATGGCTATGGAAATGAATGAAAATCTGAAACTGACAAGGATGAGGAGGACGGGGCACGGGTATGTTGTCCTCTGCATTACCCTTAAGTAGATTCTATTTCTTGTCTGTTCTGTAAGAGTTAGAGTTTCCCTGTCTCTCACTTATTCTGTCAATTTTTCTCTGATTCATCACTTTGTTGGCCCCACAAATAGAAGTCACTTTCAAACTTGACTACTTCCTTCTACAAATTAAACTTACCTATGTTGGTTGTGTTTGTTTTCTATCCAGAATGACTGTGTAGTTCCTGTACAACATAAAATTTGAATTTTCTGTGAATTGTATTGTTTGCACTAAAATAAATTCCTTAAGACATAGATTAAATAAATAATTCAATAATTACCTAAAATTATAGTTTATATATGTTTGTTTTTGTAATATTCTGCTTTATTTTATATTATAATGTAATGGCCTAATCTCCCCTTTCTTCCTTTAAAATCCTCCAATATATTCCCTAATTGCAGCTAAGGCTGCACCTTCACCAATGGCCTTCCATGGCTTCTCACTATGCCAAACTTCAGTTGTTCTCCACAACCATTTCTTTCCTTTAAAACCAGTACTATCTGGGTGACTCTTACACATAAACAATTCCAGCCACAGCTCAAGGTACAACCTTGGCTTTCTCTGGAACACAGCTTCTTTGTGCTCTCAGAAAACATGTCCAAGAAGATTTTGCCTCAACAATACTTATCTCTTAATCACCACTAATTTTTTAGCTCCAGTTGAACAGCATCAATAGTCCCAGTAATGAAAAGGTGTTGGTTTAGTTGTTCTGGTATCTTGTGAATCACAGCTGATATTTCAGTCCCAGCTAACCAAAACCACAGAATCCTCACAATCAAAATAGCAACACCCTTGACAATAGTCTTTAATCTTTTCTCTGAAATTTCACAAGCCAGGCCTTCATCTTCTGCACTGTTCTCAACATCATCTTCCAAGTTCCTATAGAACACCCCACATACCTCTTGTATGGCAATGGCCCTTCAAGCTCAAAGTTCCAAAGTCCTTTCACAGTGCTCCCTCAAACATGATCAGGTTGTCACAGAAACACTTCACTATGCTGGTATCAATTTGTCTTAGTCAGGGTTTCTATTCCCTTCACAAAACACTATGACCAAGAAGCAAGTTCAGGAGCAAGAGGTTTATTCAGCTTACACTTCCACATTGCTGATCATCACCAAAGGAAGTCAGGACTGGAACTCAAGCAGGCCAGGAACCTGATGCAGAGGCCATAGAAGGATGTTGCTTACTGGCTTTCTCAACTTGCTTTATTACAGAACCCAGGTCTACAAGCCCAGGAATGGCACCAGCAACAGTGGGCTGCCCCCCCCCCCCCGATCACTAGTTGAGAAAATGTCTTATAGCTGGATCTCATAGAGGCATTTCCCCAATTGAAGGTACTTTCTCTGTGCTGACTCCAACTTGTGTCAAGCTGACACATAACCAGCAGTATAATACATTTTGAATGGAGATTCTGTGATAACTTTTACAAAATCTTCAGAAATATAGCAATATATCCAGTCATTTCAGTATAAATAAAAGATTTTAAGTGTATATATATGTATAGACATATATATGTATATATATATACATATATATATATATTAAAAATGAACACACTTTCATTTTACTTTTAACTGGTGGCTAGTAGTATATATAAATAGAAGGATGGGCTATAATTTACAGTAACATATTGCAATGCTTATAATAAAAATTACTTTTCCTATCAGTATTGTTTTAGTTGCTTTCTAAAACATATATGAAGGATAATTAAATGCTAATAAGTTTCTCAAGATTCTCGAGTATCATATATATATATATATATATATATATATATATATATATACACATATGTATATATATATACATATATATATATATGGAGAGAGAGAGAGAGAGAGAGAGAGAGAGAGAGAGAGAGAGAGAGAGATGGGGGGTAAGGAGAGAGGGAGATAGAGACAGATTGAAAGACAAAAACTTAAAGAAAGCTATACCACAGATAAAAATAAACCATGAAGATGACATTAACCTTGGAGGCTGTTGTTAAATTTTATAAAACTATGAATTACTTTTTATAGTTTCTCAAACAACAGGAACAGAGAGGGGAAGCCTCAGACCCATATATAGAAGGATAGATAATAGGACACCCTGGAATGCTAGGACACCATAGCCAATTTTCTCAAACCTTTGAATTTTCTTCTCTTCTCTGTTCCTATAACTATCACTGGACTGTGGGAATTCAATCTTTGTTACCAACTGTGAAGCAAAAGAAGAAACTGAAAAAAACAACATAAGAATTCTTTAACAATAAACAGGCATCTCCTACAAAAGGGATGTTACAAGAAGTGAATGTGTGACTCAGAAAGACATTATTGTTTGTTTGCAATAACATCTCATATCTGTGTCATCTTGCATTGTATAAGTGAAAATAAAATAGCTCAAACCTAGTCTTCGGTGATGAAAGGATAAATTTGTTTAAATAATTAAGTCAACTAGCAATGGTTATCCGTATAGAACATACAGGATTAAAAGCAGATATTACTAAAATCATAATCTTTCTAGTAATCATAAAACGTCCATCAACATAAATTATATGATATCCTTTAGTGACCACTTGAATTAGTTAAATAATAAAAAAGAACAGAAGTATGCAACATTTTAAATTTTTTATTGGATATTTTACATATTTACAATTTAAATGTTATCACCTTTCCCCCTCTTTGTACACTCCCCTGTACCCTTGCATGTTCCCACTTCCAAACCCCCACTCCCACATCATCTCCCTGGAATTTTCCTCCACTAGAAAAACCAACATCTACAGGACCAAAAGCTTCTCCTCCTATTGTTGCCAGACAATGCCATTTTCTGCTACATATGGGTCAGGAGTCATGGGTCTCTCTATGTCTACTCATCTGTTGGTGTTTTAGTCCCTAGGAGCTCTGAAGGGTGGTTGGTTCGTAGATTTTGTTGTTCTTCCCATGAGATGCAAAGGCTTTCATATTTGCTATCTTAATAAAACTCAGATTATAGCAATTATAAAATATGTAAAGAATGTCAAAGCAATCACTAAATTATTATTTTTACATTATTAATCTCACTATTTTCATAACATTAGTGTTAAAAAATACCATAAATAATAGAAACACAGTCAGCATTATTACATCAACAACTAATCAAAAAGAAAATTAAAGTAAAAATTAGAAAATAATTAAAATATACCATTTTAAAAGTGTATATTGCTATTTTTTTCAAAAATAGCAACATGTGATATTCACTGTTTAGATAAATTCAGGGGAATAAGGATAAATATCAATCAGATATGTATCTAAAATATTAGATTTAAAACTAAAATAACTAAGTCTTTAGTATTCTCTCAATTACTTCTCAATATTTTATCCAGGTTGATAGAACATTTGCTTTTAGAAAATGTTTACACATTCATGCAATCAAGTTATGATACAAACTTAGGACAGAGAAGCTTAGAGAAAGAGGATAAATTATTAAATCACTTAGCCTGTGAGGGACAAAGAATCATGTGATGCTTACAATGATACTCATCCAATGATCTTCTGCCTGGACATAAGCAATTATTATAAGATCTGTTATTTTTCAAAAAAAATCAATTCAAAGTAATCCCTTTTCTGAAATTACAAATATTATATTCCATATATTTGATAACAAGTGAAATGATAGTGAGTCCCATATTTATTAAATCACTGTATATGTGAAATCTGTGTATGTATGTGTACTTATATGAGTACCTGCACATATGTGTATATGTGGTGCACGTGTATAACAGAGGTCAATATTAGAGCGTTTCTTGAGTGACCAACACACCTTATTTTTTTTAAATATGGTGTTTTCATGGAACTTTCTGGCAGCATTTAAACAATCTTATTGACTGGTGAGTTCCAAGATTCGGCATGTCTCTAGCCATCTTGCTTTGAGACTATAGATGTGAGCCATAAAAAAGACTTTTCCACTGGGTTCTGAACATAACAGTGAGGTTTTTATGCTTATGTAGTATTCCTTTTATTATGCAGCAATGACCTCATCCATAAAAACACAGTTCCAATAAATTGTTTTATTTATGATTAACGTTTTGAAAAGACAAACAGAATGGAATAGAATAGAAGATCCAGAAATGAGCCCTCATGTATATGGTCACCTGTTATTTGACAAAGGAGCAGTAACATTCAATGGAAAAAGGACAACCTATTCAACAAATGGTGCTGGTCCAACTGGCACTCAACATGCAAAAGAATCAAAATAGACCCTTTCTTATCTCCTTGTACAAAGCTCAAGTGTAAGTGGATCAAAGATCTCCACATTAAACCAGATACACTGAAACTATTAGATGAGAAAGTAGGGAAAATTTTAGAACATATAGGCACAGGAGAAAATTTTCTGAACAAAACACCAATGGCTCAAGCTCTAAGGCCAAAGATTAACAAATGGGACTTAAGGAGATTGCAAAGTTTCTGTAAGGCTAAGGACATTGTCAAGAAAACAAAACGGCAGCCTACAGAATGGAAAACGATCTTTACCAACTCTACATCAGATAGAAGCCTAATATCTAAGGTATACAAAGAATTCAAAAAGCTAGACACCAGAGAATCAAATAACCCTATTAAAAAATGGGGTACAGACCTAAACAAAACGTTCTCAGCTGAGGAATATCAAATGGCTGAGAAATATCTGAGGAAGTGCCCGACATCCTTAGCCATCAGGGAAACGCAAATCAAAACAACCCTGAGATTCCACCTCACACCAGTCAGATTGGGCAAGATCCAAAACTCAGATGACAACGGATGCTGGTGAGGTTGTGGAGAAAGAGAAACACTTCTCCACTGTTGGTGGGGTTGCAAACTAATACAACCACTCTGGAAATCAGTCTGGCGATACCTCAGAAAATTGGACATAATACTACCTGAAGACCCATCTATTCCACTTCTGGGCATATACTCCAGAGACACCTTAGTACACAATAAAGATATATGCACCACACTGTTCATAGCAGCTCTATTTATAATAGCCAGAAGCTGGAAAGAACCCAGATGTCCTTCAGAAGATGAATGAATACAAAAATTGTGGTACATTTACACAATGGAATACTACTCAGCCACCAGAAACAATGACTTGACCAAATTCTTAAGAAAATGGCTGCATCTAGAGAATATCATTCTGAGTGAGATAACCCAGTCACAAAGGAAAAGACATAATATGCAGTCACTGATAGTGTGATGCTAACCCCCAGAGGCTCGCACTGCCCAGGAAACAACTCACAGACTGTATGAAGTCCGAGAAATAAAGAAAACAAAACAAAACAAAACAAAAAATCTTTACACAACAAGAAAACTTTGACTATTTCCATGTTACATTTTGTTTTACATGTACTTAATGCTCAGTGTAACTATTAAGTTTTCAATGCATACTATCAAACCTTTTAAAAAATCAAGTACTGACTAAAAAATATATTCATATAATTTTATGTAAAAATTATTTTAAAATCTGAAAAAAAAGTACTGACAAAAATGTATTGTATAATTTTATGCAAACAATGCTTAAAATCTGTACATTTATCTTTGTTTTGTAAAATAAAGTTGTTTAAAAAAAGTTATATGGAATCCATTCTTTCCAATCCTAGGAAAGAAACTGTCAGCTATGTGGGTGCAAAAAAAAAAAAAAAAAAAAAAAAAGAAAAGAAAAGAAAGAAAGAAAGAAAAGAAAAGAAAAGACAAACAGGTGACATAACTCAATTTTAGAGTGCTAACTACCATGGATGAGGGTCAAAGTTAAGTTAAGAAAAGTAGAAAGAACTGAAATACATTTGTGTGTGTGTGTGTGTGTGTGTGTGTGTGTGTGTGTTTGTGTGTATGTGTGTGTAAATGTTTTTTGTACAGTAAGAAGAAACTTACCAAGTAGAACTGATTAATTATATTAGCTTAAACAAAAAATCAACTAGTACTATATTAACAGATTATCAAGAATGTGCTGAACACAAAATACAGAACAAAAAAATTGAGTCCCAAAGGATACAAACACATCCAAGCATGCATATATATGCACTATATATACACCCAAGAAAAAATAAATAGTATGGCACACAAGGCAGAGTAAACATATTTTAGCCTTGATAAAAAGCATAACAGGTTTTCAAACTATTCACATTTTTAAGAATTTAATTTCAGTAGCTACATCTTCAATGCAATTGAAACAAAGTACATGGAGTCTTTGTTTCAGGGAATTGGATTTGCTATTATCTGTTACAAACAACAGTATATATTGAATAGTACTTACCTGCATATGAGAATAATAAAAACATAGAGAGTAGATTTCAGAATGCATAATAAGACGCAAAATCAATAGTCATAAGAGTACTATAGTAAGGAGCAGGAAGGACTGTGTTATCTGTTATCTTTTTACATTATATATGCAATAGTGTTGTATGAAATATCTTTTGATTGTATGCAAAATAAGCATTTGAACCATGTCTTATTTGCTATTCTATTGCTATAGGGAGACACCATAATCAATTTATTACAAAAAACATTTAAGGGACCTTCCTTATAGATTCAGAGGATAAGTTAATTATTGTCATGGTGGGATACATGACAGATGACTGGCTGGCATGGCACCAGAACACAGAGATAACTGGATCTACATGTTGCAGACTGTTAGAAAAGGTCAACTAGGACTGGCATGATCTTTTAAAGCCTTAAAGCCCACCAAAAGATATGTACATCATTCAACAAGATCATATCTACATTTATGAGTCCTTTGCAAACGGTTCCACTGATGGGGAAAATATGCAAATATATGTGCCTTTTAAAATCAGAGTAGAACGTTTGTAATTCATCTCTTAGATGGAGAATTTGAATTAAGCTTTCTTGTTACTATCTATAAAATTATCTTGGTATTTTTTATTCTTGAACATGACATTTTATTCTGTGCTGAGATATTTTTCAAGTTACAACACTATAATGCATATTGGTTTGTGTTATAAGCAAGGGAATTCTAAACAAAAGCCTGGATTCACTGTGAGGAACCCGGTTGACTATAAACAATTTGGAAGGTCTCATGTGTAGATTATAATTTTTCTGAGATCCTAACAAAATTTGTATTTCCCTCAGAAGTATGTTGCTTAGTCAACAATCACATTGCTTTCACTACAGCCACACTGCTTCTTTAAATTATTCTCCTATTACATATGCATATGTAGATGTAGATATGTATGTGTATGAGTGTGTATATGTATGTGTGTGTATGTTTGCATGAATTAGTGACAGAGTGACAATATGCATACACATGTCTATAAGTCCAAAGAGGCCAGAAAATGAGTTAGGATTTCCCAGGAGCAGTGAAAAACTCTAAAGTAATGCATGCACCATCTTGATATCTGACTCTTATAAATTAGACAGATTCTATTCATTTGGAAACTTTTCACCAAAAAACCCCTCACAAAGATTAAAAAGTCATATAAGGATAGCAAAGACACACAGAGGAATAAGAATCTGTATTGTAGTATCATAATTAATACTGCTAACTTTAGTGTTAGTCTACGATGGAAAATAAAGCCTTTCCTCCTCACTGTTCTGTTTCTGTGCCATACTGAGAAATGCTTGATTTTCACATTACTTCTGTCTTACAGGTAGTTCAAAAACCTGATGTGATGGCTCTAGGATTGACCAATAGTCAGAGAAGTAGAGATTCAGAGATAAACCTGAACTCACACAATCTGCCAGCTGCCTAATTAAGTAAATATATCTAATTTCTGTGTGCAAAAGATATGTGGTATTAGAGAGGAAAGAGGATTAGTTTTCAGCAAAAATAAGGAGTTGAATTGTTTAAACATGATTCAGAACACTCAAAGGCTGTGAAATTGCTGAAATTCATCAGTAAATCCCAAATATCAAGGCACACAGACAACTGTGGAGACCAAATGCAAGAGCCTGACCATCCTCATGATTTCCTTAATAGTCAGAATGTCCAGCAAGGTGCACAAAAACACTTATACTTAGATATCAATTTGTGAGACCCTAGGCTTGTTCTTCTCTACCTGCATGAATAAGTTCATTCTGCTCTACATGAGCTCTCTTAAACATGTATACTGGGTCAATACAAGCCTACCTTTTTTCCCATGTACATAGTCTCATATTCTCACAGCTGGTGATAGCTCTGTGCTTCAGTTATTGTCAGAGGTCTCTTCTCAGATAAATCAGGCAGTTTTCCTTCTGTTGCCATAGAAAAGCTGTTCAGTCTAAGACAGTTCAACCAACGTTGAAGTTGATGAGAGAGAATGCTTGACACAACTTTTTGAAATATGTATTTTGCTTTTGAGATAAATACATAGGTTTAAAGAAAGAGAAGATCTTTGCAAAAAAATAGAACACACAGGAGCCCAAGTCCATGCATGTTTGTTGGCTGAGATTCAACATATCCACAAAACACTGAATCCTATGATTGTAGTGTTTAATGACTTACATCTCAAAGTATTGATGAGAAGTCTTTTTCCCTTCCTTTTTTGTTCTTTTCAGTAATTGTAGTTTTATGAGAATTCTGGGATCAGATTTACAACATGGGATGAAGTTCTAAACCTGATACAATAAGGGTTGTACTAGAAGGTCATAGCCTGACTTTTAGTATGAACAAAATTTTTTGTGAAACTCCTAGAAAATTTTGAGGTACACAGCTAGGAAAGAAGAAAACATAAAAATGCTTAAACTATAAGCACATGTTTATTAAGCAACTACTGCTGTTTTAAAATCATTTGAAATATCTCTATGACTTAGTTTCTATAAGAACCAGAACTAAAAGCAACCTGAGGAAGGAACAATTTGTTTTCTCTCAACTTTCTAGTTAGCATTTTGTCACTGAAGGAAGTCAAGGAATTCAATTCAAAGGGCACAACAATTAGCAGGCAAAATCTGAAGAACACAACATAAATAGATTCTCTCTTTCTCTCTCTCTCTCTCTCTCTCTCTCTCTCTCTCTCTCTCTCTCTCTCTCTCTCTCTCTCTCTCTTTCCCTCTCTTTCTACCCTCCATTTCCACTTCCTCTCCCTTTTTCTCCCCCACTTCTTTTTTTCTCTGTCTCTTCCTGTCTCTCTGTCTCTCTGTCTCTCTCTCTCTCTCTCTCTCACACACACACACACACACACACACACAGAACACACACACACACAGAGAGAGAGAGAGAGAGAGAGAGAGAGAGAGAGAGAGAGAGAGAGAGAGAGAGAGAGAGAGAGAGAGAGAAACAAAGGAAACCATACAAGTGAAATGACTCAAGTGTGTGTCTGATACACACAAAAGCCATATGAATGTGATACTGCCTCCCTGTCAGATAATGTGCCAGCATAGACTGACTTTCTTCACTCTCAGCTTGTTAGAGAGCTTCTCAGACTCCATGAGGATATTTTGCTTTCCAGGTCAAGTCTTTGAAGGCTTGCTCCACACATAGCCTCACTGGTTAAATTGTTAAAACTCCTCATGTTGCAGCCTCATCTGTAATAAAACTTGATCATGTGGTTTATTTTGATGATTCTTAACTTCTTCCAGTAAAGCATGCTAAAATGCTTGGATTAAGGGCTAGACCACTAAAATCTGGTGACACTGAAAGCAACCACCATTATATGTTGAGAACATTGAAAGCAAGCAGCAATCACCACGAGACAGCAATGAGGAATGATGAAAGTCTACCATGTCCAGTGACTGAAAATAGTTCCAGAAAGTTGCCCATCACTGTTAGTCCTAGCTACCAACTTTGAAAGCTCAGAGTAGTTAATACAAGTGGACCTTCACACTGCATTTTCTAAGTTATATACACAATGATCATTCAAAATGTATATTTCTGGCAATGTATGAAAAGTAAGGTATAAATTACAGAAATTTAATACTTACAGTCACAGAGACTGCTTTGTATAAGGTCAAAGTAATTGGTTTAATTTTTGGAGGCAGACTAAGTTTTTCTTAAAAATGAATTTTATTGCTGTATATTTTAGTAGTCAAGGTGCCAAGCACACTTCTTCGAGGTATTTTAATAGGACACTAATCACATTCATGAGAGTGTACCCAGAGCACCATCTAATCTCTTAATACTATTACGTTAGGATTTGCTTTTAATGTATGATATTGGGAATATAAACTTTCAGTCAATAGTCCTTATCTTTAGTGCTTTTACCTCATTTGCCAAGGGATATGACTAAAGATAGTCAAAAAGAAATCTGTGTGACACTGTGAGATACATTTTATGGTCAAGACTTGTTGAAACAATATGTCCTGTTAATGTCCTTGTTAAAAGACCCCATTTTTTCTTAGTCATTTCTTTTGTCCCCTGATTTAAATCATAGTATTTATTCATTTTAAGATATCTGGTTAAAATCCATCTATTATTAAATATTATAAATACATGTATTCTAAAGAAAATTAGTTTAATTTACATGACTAGACTATGATATAGGTTGTTATAAAATCATACCTCCTTTTATAAATCTATAATTATTAAACTTAATTCATCTGAAATTACTTTTCCTAAGTAAATATGTGACCTTTGTGGTTCATTTCCAGTATAGGATGCCTGTCACTTCTCACTTTTTCCAATGGATGCAGTTTTATAGATGTTAATACAGTCATACATAACTACTGCCTAAGTCTCTTTGTGCCTTAATTTTGCCAGTTTTAAATTAATGTATTTATATGTTTTCATATTAATTGTCTTTTTATCCTTATATTTTATATGCTATTTTTGTGTTCAGCAATGTTGTTGATATTAACTCTAAGGCAATTTGAAGATCAAATTCAGAAATGATTGTTTTGTATATAAGTATGCTACAATAAGAAATAATAGTCCTGGTAATATTAAGTCACTAACTGTAGAATTATGAATTACTTTGCCTATGATATATGAATAAAAGAGATGTAACTGGAGAGAAATGGAGGGAAGGGAAACCTATACTTCCTCCATACAGCCTTATGAAACTTGCCTATTTCTTACTCATAATGTTGAGGTTTCTTTTCAACTGCTTTATCCATAGACTTTTAGTTTGGTATCTAATCATAAACTTCTTGAATCTGAGTAAAAGGTCATACAGAGCTTCTAGAAAATTAGAACTAAGGGAATATCCTACTATGTGTAACAGTTCATGAAAACATACAATGACAGTCTCCTTTAAAGAGGAATAGACCACCCTGAGACTTGCCTATAAGAATGGAGCCTTGTGGCAATTATTTGTATTTAAAATCATTATGTTTAATCTTTGCACACCAAGAAAACTTTGACTATTTCCATGCTACATTTTGTTTTACATGTACTTTATACTCATTGTAACTAGTAAGATTTCGATGCATACTATCAAATCTTTTAAAAAATCAAGTACTGACAAATATATATTCATAGAGTTTTATGCAAAAATGCTTTCAAAATCTGTACATGTATCTCTGTTTTTTTTTTTACAATAAAGTTGAAAAATAATAAATAAATTTAGTCTAAAAAAAGAGTAATGGCAAATAAAGAAATTATGATCATTCCCACGGATTACATTTCTTATATATGTAAAACATCTCTGTATCTCTGAAATGAAGCCTACTTCATTAAAGTGTATAATCATTTTGATCTCATATTGGATATTTTTAGCAAGTATTTTTCAGGGTTTTCTGTTTATTTGTGTGTTTGTTTTTGGATCTTTTTTCATGAGGGAAATTGGTATAACTGTTCTATTTTTGACTGGTTCTTATTGTGGTTTGAGTATCAGGATAAATGTGGACTTAAAAATATTGGGAAGTTTCTTTGCAATTTTATGAGGTCCCATTTACTGATTCTTAATCTTAGAGTATAAGCCATTGGTGTTCTATTTAGAAAAAAAATTTCCTGTGCCTATGTGTACGAGGATCTTCCCCACTTTCTCTTCTATTAGTTTAAATGTACCTGGTTTTATGTAGAGGTCTTTGATCCACTTCGAATTTAGCTTTGAACAAGGTCATAAGAAAATGCTTAAAATCTGTACATGTATCTTTGTTTTTTTTTAAATAAAGTTGTTCAATTAAAAAAAGGAGCTGGGATAGAAGAAGGATATTAACAATTATCAGGAGATCTGGTCTGTAAAAAATTTAAAGCAGAATTGATAAAAAAATAATATATCAATTTGCATTCTTCTACATGCTGACCTCCAGTTGAACAAAAGCCATTTGTTGAAAGAGTTGCTTGTTTCCACTGGATAGTTTGAGTTTCTTTGTAAAAGATCAAGTGACCATGGGTGTGTGGATACATTTCTGGTATCCAATTCTATTTTACTGACCTACCTTCCTTCCTGTCTCTGTACCAACACCATACAGTTTATATCAAGATTGCTCTGTAATACAGCACGAGGTTGGGGATTGGGACTCTCCCAGTAGTTCTTCTATTGTTGAGAATAGTTTTTGCTATCCTAGTTTTTATGTTCAAAATGAATTTTCAAATTGCTCTTTCCAACTCTATGAAGAATGGAGGTGAAATTTTGATGGGAATTACATTGAATCTGTAGGTTGCTTTTGGCAAGATAATCATTTTTACTATATTAATCCAGCCAATCCATGAGCATGAGAGACATTTCCATCTTCTGAGATCTTCTTTGATTTTTTTTCATAAATATCTTTCACTTTCTTAGAGTTACACCCGGTATTTTATATTGTTTGTGACTATTACTGAAAGGTGTTTTTTCCCTAATTTTTTTCTTAACCTTTTTATCTTTTGAGTAGGGGAAGGCTACTTTGTTTGATTTGTTTGTGTTAACTTTATATCCAGCCACTTTGCTGAAGTTGTTTATCAGATTTAGGAGTTCCATGCTGGAATTTTTGGGTCACTTAAGTATACTATCATATCACCTGCAAATAATAATATTTTGACTTCTTGTTTTCCAATTTGTATCCATTCAAACATTTTTTGTTGCCTAATTTTTCTGACTAAGACTTTTAGTTCTATATTGAATAGGTAGGGAGAGGGTGACCAGCCTTGACTAGTCCTTGATTTTAGTGAGATTGCTTCAAGTTTCTCTCCATTTAGTTTGATGTTGGATAACAGTTTGATGTATATTGCTTTTACTGTTAAACATTTAACACGAAAAGTTGTTGAATTTTATCAAATGCTAATATATTCCTGTAGGGTTTTTTTTTTTCTTTTCTTTCTTTTTTTTTTTTTTCTTTTTTCTTTTTTTTTTTTTTTTAGTTTGTTTATATAGTAGATTACATTGATGGCTTTCTTTCTTTTTCTTTTTCTTTTTCTTTTTGTTACCGAAATTAAAATTCTTTTTATTTTATTTTATTTTTTATAGTCACCAAGGTGTTAAATTAAACATCACATTGTTAAGCACATGGCACCATTTCTTCATTCAGAGAAGTAAAATGTTTGAGTGTTACGATATTTCTTCTTTTCTTTTTTCTTTTTTTCTTGAACTTCAAACAGTCTGTGACTTGTTTCTGTGGTGTTCAGAGCATTCTGGGGTTAGCATCCCACTATCAGTGACTGCACATTATGTCTGTTCTTTTGTGACTGGGTTATCTCACTCAGGATGATATTCTCTAGATGCAGCCATTTTCTTAAGAATTTCGTTAAGTCATTGTTTCTGATAGTTGAGTAGTACTCCATTGTGTAAATGTACCACAATTTTTGTATCTATTCATCTACTGAAGGACATCTGGTTCTTTTGAGCTTCTGGCTATGATAAATAGAGCTGCTATGAACATTGTGGTGCATGCAGTTTTGTTGTATTTTGGAGTGTGTCTAGGGTATATGTCCAGAAGTGGAATAGCTGGATCTTCAGGTAGTACTATGTTCAATTTTCTGAGGAATTGCCAGACTGATTTCCAGAGTGGTTGTATCAGTTTACAACCCCACCAACAGTGGAGAAGTGTTCTTCTTTCTCCACATCCTCACCAGCATCTGCTGTCATCTGTGTTTTGGATCTTGGCCAATGTGACTGTTGTGAGGTGGAATCTCAGGGCTCTTTTGATTTGCATTTCCCTGATGGCTAAGGATGTTGAGCATTTCCTTAGATGTTTCTGGAATGAAGCCTACAATATTATGATGAATGATTGTTTTGGCATATACTTGGATACAGTTTGTTACAATTTTATAGAGTGTTTTTCTGTCAATGTTCATAAGTGAGAGTGGTCTGAAGTTTTCTTTCTTTATTGGGTCTTTCTTTGGTTTAGATATAAGTGTAATTTGTGTCTCCATGAAACAAACTGGTTCAGGTTGCTACTGTTTCTATTTTGTGGAATAATTTTATGAGTATTGATATTAGGTCTTCTGTGAAGGTCTGATAGATTTCTTCACTAGATCCATCTTATCTTGGGCTTTTTTTTGTTGGGAGACATTTTATGATTGCTTGTAGTTCTTTAGGGATTATGAGACTGTTGAGATGATTTATCTGGTTCTTATTTAACTTTGGCACATGGAGAAAAATTGTCAATAAGAAAAAATGGCAACAAACCAATCAGGAGAAATATTTTTAACAATCCTACATTTGAGTGATCATTTTGTACAGTCAATGACGTTAAAATGAGTCAAATTTTCACTCATTCTTCATTGTTTTAATTAATTATTATAGTTATGCACATTACATTTTGATTGCTTCTCCCATGTCTTCTCCAAGTCCAAGCTTATATATTCTCCCACCAATATTTCATCCTCATATCCTCAGATGTACTTAGTAATTTTTCATTTTAATTGAAATATACTTTTTTATTTCCACTTGATCACAGAGGAGGAACAGATTGATAGACTTTTCCCTTCATTCAAAGGTCTACTTGAATTTCACGGCTCAAATATAAACAGCAGTTTATCAAATTACTATCAAATCTTTAAACACAATAACTACCACTTTTCTTCTGTCCTAGTCTATAACTAATATGTGCTTAATCCACATGAAATGGTTGGATCATGGCCAGTATCACCACATTTGTCTCTAGATCTTTTTTATTTCTTACCCAATGATTGTTCCTTTGGAATGAAGCCTAGTCAGACAAATAATCAAGAGTGCCTTGTTTTAGAGAGAGGAAAACTCCTGATTTATGCTACAGTTATTTGTACTGGCTAAGTCCCATTGCAGTATTGCTGTCAGCACATTTTGCTTTCCAATGTTAAGTTTGTTTCATATGTCATGGGCAATAGGTTATTAAATTGGCCTCTCACCTAACCCTGGGATTTCTATTGGATCACTCTTTAAGACACTTAAATTTCATTGTGTTCCATTTACCCTTTATTTCTAGTACATTATATATTTAATATACTATATTCTGATCAATGCTTTTCCCTTCCTCATATACTACCAAGTCCTTCATACTACCTACAAGTAAAACACTACAACTTCTTTATCTATATCTTGCAGACAATTATTTTATAGTGCATGTTTGCTAGAGATGGGTTAAGGATAAGTATTCTTGAATAGTTCACCTCTTCATGCTAGAGTCTCTCTCCTTAAAAACTTTGCAGTCACTGGGAATGTTGTTATAGTACATCTGAGGATATGGGGAGGAAGTATTGGGGGAAGAATGTATAAGCTGGGACTAGGAGAAGGGATGGGAACAGCAATCAAGGTGTAATGTGCATAAATAGAGTAATTAACTAAAACAATGCAGAAATGAGTGAAAATTTGACTTGTTTTAACATCATTGACTGTACATAATGATCACATACCTTTTGGAAATCGTATTACTTTACATTAATAAGTTGCCCTACCATGTGTTGTTGTACACACAACTTCTTTTGGAAACAATAAAAAACAAAACACAAAAAATAAAAAACCCAAACAAACAAAAAAAAAAAACTTCTTAGTCTCACTTTTAAAAATTTTTTTAAGATTAATTAATAAAATTTTCCCACTTAGTTCTTATACTCTCTTTTACTTTCAGTTTTGTAAACTGACTGTAATAATTTTCAAATATGATTATTTTTAGTAGTAGTATTAGTATTAGTATTATTATTATTACTATTATTAATATTGAGCATAGATAGCTATTTAATGTAATATTATTCTGAGTACCCTGAAGATATATATGTCTTATCCCTCTCAGTCTTCTTTATCACAAAGGTGTGTATACACAATCTTTCTTCTCATGCATGGCAGTTGTATGTATGAATGGTAGAACTCTGCCCTAGCAAAATATTTTTTTGGAATGCTCAAGTAGTCCTTACTACTTGTAGTTTCTCATTAAATTCTAAAAGTTACACTCTTAGTGATATTCTGAGTAGGAGTGATAGTGTTTCTCATTATTTTTTTTTTTCTATTGTGACTTCACTTGCTCTTTTCTGTGCCAGTTCTTAGACTAGTATGGCACAGCATTCTGATTTAATTACAACTCATACACATTTCTCTATAAATTACCTACTTTCAATATGAATTTCTAGTGAAATTTTAAGCACATAAAGTTTTGTATTTGATATCAATTTATTATGTTGTTTTCGGGGATCCTGCTTAAGTTTTAATACTAATGACTCAGAGACATCTATATAGCTTAACGCTGTTGACCTTTTGCTGGGCTCTGTGTTAACCCAACTTCTCTGCATTGTGTCTCTTGCTGTGGTTCCATTGGCCTACTTCCCATCTCTATCCTGCCTCCCATTTATGTTCTTTCTGTGTCTGTCTGCATCTGAATCTGCCTGCTCACTCTGTTATTTCTTTCTGCCCCTTCTTCAGCAGACAGACCTTTATTTAACAAAAGCCACATTCCTTTCTCATACAAAAACTTTATAGCATTGTGGGAGACCTTCCATAGCTGACTCATTCTGAGAAGAGCCACAGCAGGGCCATTACCAGTCCATATAATAGTTATACATTTAGGCAGATTGAGGGCAACCTCACATTCTGTGACCTTCTGTGACCTCATCCAGTAAGATTTTGTTTACCTCTTTTTAGACAAGTAAGAATAATGACAAATATTTACATAAAACAAGCTGGTAATTGGTCATATAAATGATAATACCACATATCCAGCCAGCACAACAATTAAGACCTAATAGCCATTTAATACATGTGCAAGTTTAGATCATTCCTACACAATTTATTTCTACTCAAAACTCCTGTTACAGCACTAAGATTTCAAGTATCACCGTGCCTGATTTGAAGTGGAAATAGATTGTAAATAATCTTGAAAACAAGATTCCAAGTTTCAAGAGTATTTGGTGAATTTTTTTTTGTCCCAAAACTTCAGATAGCAGAACAGAATCCAGAATTATCTAACAGCCTTAATCTCCAATGTTGCAGTTAATTTTTAGAAGGAAGTTATTAACCAAATCTTGGAAAGTTCAATTTAAGTTATATATACTCAAGAGAAATATTTTAATACATTTGCTTTATTAAAATGCATATATATATTATGTTTATATTAAGTAAATAATAATTCCCCTTCATGACATGTATTATTAAAGAGCTTAAATACAGTAGTATAAAATGTATTTAGTGACTATGTTTTATAGTTCTGAAAATTCTAATAAGAGATACAGTCTCTAAAATGTAATTTACCTAAAACTGTTATTCATTTGTAATGAATGTTGTAACGGGTTTAGAAATGTTTAAACATTCTATTATCAAAATTAGGCTTTTTTCTAATCTAGTGTAATTGTAAAGTAAAGCAAGTGATCAGGGTTAAGGCAAGTGACCAAAGCACTAAAAGTTAACAGACATATTTCTTTTTTTTTTTTAAACGACTTTATTTTGCAAAACAAAGATAAATGTAAAGATTTTAAACATTTTTTGCTTAAAATTATACATTTTTGTCAGTACAGTTTTTTCAGACATTAAAATAAATTTTACATAAAACCATGTGAATATGTTTTTTAGTCAGTACTTGATTTTTTTCAAGGGCTTGACAGTATGCATTGAAAACGTACTAGTTGCAATAAGCATAAAGTACATGCAAAACAAAACCCAACATGGAAATAGTCAAAGTCTTCTTGTTTTGTGAATATATGTATATATATTTTTTTGTTTTCTTTATTTCTTGGACTTCATACAGTCTGTGAGTTGTTTCTGGGGGAGTGCAAGCCTCTGGGGTTAGCATCCCACTATCAGTGACTGCATATTATGTCTGTTCTTTTGTGACTGGGTTATCTCACTCAGGATGATATTCTCTAGATGCAGCCATTTTCTTAAGAAGTTGGTTAAGTCATTGTTTCTGGTGGCTGAGTAGTATTCCATTGTGTATATGTACCACAATTTTTGTATCCATTCATCTTCTGAAGGACATCTGGGTTCCTTCCAGCTTCTGGCTATTATAAATAGAGCCGCTATGAACATTGTGGTGCATATATCTTTGTTGTGTATTAAAGTGTCTCTGGGGTATATGCCCAGAAGTGGAATATCTGGGTCTTCAGGTAGTACTATATCCAATTTTCTGAGGTATCGCCAGACAGATTTCCAGAGTGGTTGTATTAGCTTGCAACCCCACCAACAGTGGAGAAGTGTTCCTCTTTCTCAGCAGCCTCGCCAGCATCTGCTGTCATCTGAGTTTTGGATCTTGGCCAATCTGACTGGTTTGAGGTGGAATCTTAGGGTTGTTTTGATTTGCATTTCCCTGATGGCTAAGGATGTCGAGCACTTCCTCAGATGTTTTTCGGCCATTCGGTGTTCCTCAACTGAAAATGATTTGTTTAGCTCTGTACCCCATTTTTAATAGGGTTATTTGATTATCTGGTGTCTAGCTTTTTGAGTTCCTTGTACACCTTGGATATTAGGCCTCTATCTGATGTGGTGTTGGTAAAGATCTTTTCCCATTCTGTTGGTTGCCCTTTTGTTTTCTTGATGATGTCCTTAACCTTACAGAAACTTTGCAATCTCATTAAGTCCCATTTGTTAATCTTTGACCTTAGAGCTTGAGCCATTGGTGTTTTGTTCAGGAAATTTTCTCCTGTGCCTATGTGTTCTAAGGTTTTCCCTACTTTCTCATCTAATAGTTCCAGTGTATCTGGTTTAATGTGGAGATCTTTAATCCACTTACACTTGAGCTTTGTACAAGGAGATAAGAACGGACATATTTCTGATAGCAGGGATTGAATCTCGAGACCCACAAAAGCTAGACAAATACTTGGTTACTGAAATACATCAGAAATTATTAGTTAATTTGTTTTATAATAGCCATTTCATAAGGTTCTCACTCTATTACAGAACATCTACAATATCCCTCAGAAACTCACCATGCCATGATTGTAATGTATAGCAACGAGGGGAGGCATTTTCTAGTCTCAGTGGGGTTTCTCTGAAGGGCAGTAGACTCATGCTGTATACATCCAACAGACATAAACTACCCTTGATACTTTCTGAAACTATTATCTGTAGTAATACTTGATAAGGACAAGGTTTTTCACTTTTATGAGACTGAACTGGAAAAATTTTACCATACCCATGAGTCTGAGACAAAAAAGTCCTGACATGGCTATGCGCATGTCAGTTGCATACTCAGAAATTCTGTTCTTAATATTCTTGTAAACAAATAAGATTTTTTTTTTAATCATAACAAGAAGTGTTTCTTGAGATATTTCCATCTACACAAAAGACTAACAGCTTATTATTTTTTTTAAAGATTTTAAACATTTTTTGCTTAAAATTATACATTTTTGTCAGTAC
Source organism: Micromys minutus (assembly GCF_963924665.1). Lineage (NCBI taxonomy): Eukaryota > Metazoa > Chordata > Mammalia > Rodentia > Muridae > Micromys > Micromys minutus. The sequence continues at coordinate 38,066,004 of NC_137974.1, forward strand.
AGTTTTTTCAGACATTAAAATAAATTTTACATAAAACCATGTGAATATGTTTTTTAGTCAGTACTTGATTTTTTTCAAGGGCTTGACAGTATGCATTGAAAACATACTAGTTGCAATAAGCGTAAAGTACATGCAAACAAAAACGCAACATGGAAATAGTCAAAGTCTTCTTGTTTTGTGAATATATGTATAGTTTTTGTTTTCTTTATTTCTTGGACTTCATACAGTCTGTGAGTTGTTTCTGGGGGAGTGAAAGCTTCTGGGGTTAGCATCCCACTATCAGTGACTGCATATATGTCTGTTCTTTTGTGACTGGGTTATCTCACTCAGGATGATCTTCTCTAGATGCAGCCATTTTCTTAAGAATTTGGTTAAGTCATTGTTTCTGGTGGCTGAGTAGTATTCCATTGTGTATATGTACCACAATTTTTGTATCCATTCGTCTTCTGAAGGACATCTGGGTTCTTTCCAGCTTCTGGCTATTATAAATAGAGCCGCTATGAACATTGTGGTGCATATATCTTTGTTGTGTATTAAAGTGTCTCTGGGGTATATGCCCAGAAGTGGAATATCTGGGTCTTCAGGTAGTACTATATCCAATTTTCTGAGGTATCGCCAGACAGATTTCCAGAGTGGTTTTATTAGCTTGCAACCCCACCAACAGTGAAGAAGTGTTCCTATTTCTCCGCAGCCTCGCCAGCATCTGCTGTCATCTGAGTTTTGGATCTTGGCCAATCTGACTGGTGTGAGGTGGAATCTTAGGATTGTTTTGATTTGCATTTCCCTGATGGCTAAGGAAGTCGAGCACTTCCTCAGATGTTTCTCGGCCATTCGGTGTTCCTCAACTGAACATGATTTGTTTAGCTCTGTACCCCATTTTTTAATAGGGTTATTTGATTCTCTGGTGTCTAGCTTTTTGAGTTCCTTGTACACCTTGGATATTAGGCCTCTATCTGATGTGGTGTTGGTAAAGATCTTTTCCCATTCTGTTGGTTGCCGTTTTGTTTTCTTGACGATGTCCTTAGCCTTACAGAAACTTTGCAATCTCATTAAGTCCCATTTGTTAATCTTTGACCTTAGAGCTTGAGCCATTGGTGTTTTGTTCAGGAAATTTTCTCCTGTGCCTATGTGTTCTAAGGTTTTCCCTACTTTCCCATCTAATAGTTCCAGTGTATCTGGTTTAATGTGGAGATCTTCAATCCACTTACACTTGAGCTTTGTACAAGGAGATAAGAACGGGTCTATTTTCATTCTTTTGCATGTTGAGTGCCAGTTGGACCAGCATCATTCGTTGAATAGGCTGTCCTTTTTCCATTGAATGTTTACTGCTCCTTTGTCAAAAATCAGGTGACCATATACATGAGGGCTCATTTCTGGATCTTCTATTCTATTCCATTGATCCACTTGCCTATTTCTGTACCAGTACCATGCAGTTTTCAGCACAATTGCCTTGTAATATAGCTTGAGGTCAGGGATAGTGATACCCGCAGATGTTTTTTTGTTGTTGAGGATGGATTTCGCTATTCTAGGTCTTTTGTTATTCCATATGAAATCGCACATTGATCTTTCCAATTCCATGAAGAACTGGGTTGGAATTTTGATGGGGATTGCATTGAATCTGTAGATTGCTTTTGGTAGGATGTCCATTTTTAAGATGTTGATCTTTCCAATCCATGAGCATGGGAGATCTTTCCATTTTCTGAGATCCTCCTCAATTTCTTTCTTTAGAGGTTTAAAGTTCTTGTCATACAGGTCCTTTACTTCCTTAGTTAGAGTCACACCAAGGTATTTCATAGTTTTGTAACTATTGTGAAGGGTACCTTTTCCCTAATTTCTTTCTCCACATGTTTGTCCTTTGAGTATAGGAAGGCTACTGATTTCTTTGAGTTAATTTTGTATCCGGCCACTTTGCTGAACTTGTTTATCAGCTGTAGGAGTTCTCTGGTGCAATTTTTGGGGTCACTCAAGTACACTATCATGTCATCGGCAAAGAGTGATGTTTTTATCTCTTCCTCTCCGATTTGTATCCCCTTGATCTCCTTTTGCTGTCTAATTGCTCCAGCCAGGACTTCCAGTACTATGTTGAATAGGTAGGGAGATAGTGGGCAGCCTTGTCGAGTCCCTGATTTTAGTGGGATTGCTTCAAGTTTCTCGCCATTAAGTTTGATGTTGGCTGTTGGTTTGCTGTATATTGCTTTTATTATGTTTAAATATGGGCCTTGCATTCCTGTTCTTTCCAGGACTTTTAACATGAGGGGGTGTTGGATTTTGTCGAATGCTTTCTCAGCATCTAGTGAGATGACCATGTGATTTTGGCCGTTAAGTTTGTTTATATGGTGGATTACATTGATGGATTTCCTTATGTTAAACCATCCCTGCATCTCAGGGATGAAGCCTACTTGGTCATGATGAATGATGGTTTTGATATGTTCTTGGATTCGGTTTGCAAGGATTTTGTTGAGTATTTTTGCATCAATGTTCATAAGTGAGATTGGTCTGAAGTTCTCTTTCCTTGTAGGGTATTAGTGTGGCTTAGGTACGAGGGTTATTGTAGCCTCAAAAAATGAGTTGGGTAATATTCCATCTGATTCTATCTTTTGGAATAGCTTGGCGAATATTGATGTTATATCCCCAATAAATGTCTGATAAAATTCTGCACTGAACCCGTCTGGACCTGGGCTTTTTTTGGTTGGGAGGCTTTTGATGTCTTCTTCTATTTCTTTAGGTGTTATAGGGTTATTTAGATGGTTTACTTGGTCCTGGTTCAACTTTGGGACCTTGTATCTGTCTAGGAATTCGTTTATTTCCTCCAGATTTTCCAATTTTGTGGAGTATAAGTTTTTGTAGTAGGATCTGATGATTTCTTGAATTTCCTTAGTTTCAGTTGTTATGTCACCACTTTCCTTTCTGATTTTGTTAATTTGGATACTCTCTCTTTGCTTTTTAGTTAGTCTGGCTAGGGGTTTATCAATCTTGTTGATTTTCTCAAAGAACCAACTCTTTGTTTTGTTGATTTTTTCAATGTTTTTTTTTGTTTCTATTTGGTCTATTTCTGCCCTAATTTTGATTATTTCTTGCCGTCTACTCTTTTTGGGTATTTCTGCTTCCTTTTGTTCTAGTGCTTTTAGCTGTGCTGTCAGGTTGTTGATGTGAGCTCTCTCCAGTTTCTTCTTGGAAGCACTTAGGGCAATGAGTTTTCCTCTCAATACTGCTTTCATTGCATCCCATAGGTTTGGGTATGTTGTCTTTTCGTTTTCGTTGAATTCTAGAAAATCCTTAATTTCTTTCTTTATTTCTTCTTTGACCCTGCTATCCTTTAACAGAGTGTTGTTTAGTTTCCATGTGTATGTGGGCATTTTGTTGTCTTTGTTGTTGTTAAAGACCAGCTGTAGACCATGGTGATCTGAGAGGATGCATGGGAGTATTTCAATCTTCTTATATCGATGAAGGCTCATTCTGTGTCCAATTATGTGGTCAATTTTCGAGAAGGTGCCATGGGGTGGTGAGAAGAAGGTGTATTCTTTTACTTTAGGATAGTATGTTCTGTATATATCTATTAATTCTAGTTGGTTCAAAGTCTCTGCTAGTCTTGCAGTGTCCTTGTTCAGTTTCTGTTTCCCTGATCTGTCCATTGGTGAGAGTGGGGTGTTAAAGTCTCCCACTATTATTGTGTGGGGTGAAATGTATTTTTTGAGCTTTAGTAGAGTTTCTTTTATGAATGTGGGTGATTTTTTATTTGGAGCATATATGTTAAGGATTGAGAGTTCCTCCTGACAGATTTCCCAGGTAATGAGTAAAAAGTGTCCTTCTTTATCTTTTTTGATAACTTTTGGTTGGAAATTTACTTTATTCGATATTAGAATAGCCACTCCAGCTTGCTTCTTGGAGCTGTTTGCTTGGAAGTTTTTTTCCCACCCTTTTACTCTGAGATAGTGTCTGTCTCTGTCTCTGAGATGAGTTTCCTGTATGCAGCAAAATGCTGGATTTTGTTTATGTATCCAATCTGATAGTCTATGTCTCTTTATTAGGGAGTTGAGACCATTTATGTTAATAGATATCAAGGAATAATTGTTTCTTGTTTCCTGCCATTTTTGCTTTTTTAGGTTGAGTTGTGTCTGTGTTTTTTTCTTTAGTTTTTTTGTTTAGGAGTTTTCTTGTTTTTACTAGGCTGTATTTTTTCTCCTTGTATTGGGTTTTCCACCTATAATTCGTTGTAGTGCTGGGTTTGTGGTCAGATATTGTGTGAATTTTGATTTGTCTTGAAATATCTTTGTCTCTCCATCGATGGTGATTGATAGTTTTGCTGGGTATAGCAGCTTGGGCTGGCACTTGTGCTCTCTTAAGGTGTGCATGATGTCTGTCCAGGCTCTTCTAGCTTTCATAGTCTCTGTTAAGAAATCGGGTGTGAGTCTGATTGGTCTGCCTTTATATGTTACCTGACCTTTTTCCCTTACTGCTTTTAGTATTCTTTCTTTACTTTGGGCACTTGATGTTTTTACTATTATGTGTCGGGAGGTATTTCTTTTCTGGTCCAACCTATTTGTAGTTCTGAAGGCTTCTTTTATGCTCATGGTCATCTCATTCTTGAGGGTAGGGAAGTTTTCTTCTATGATTTTGTTGAAGATATTTACTGTGCCTCTTAGTTGATACTCTTCTCCCTCTTCTATTCCTATTATCCTTAGGTTCGGTCTTCTCATTGTGTCTTTTATTTCCTGGACATTTTGGGTTAGGAGCTTTTTGTTTTTTGCATCTTCTCTGGCTGTTTTGTCTATGTTTGCAATGTTGTCTTCTGCCCCCGAGATTCTCTCCTAGATCTCTTGTAATCTGTTGGAAATGCTTGCTTCTGTGACTCCTGATTTCTTTTTTTGGTGTTCTGACTCTAGGGTTATCTCTTTTAGCGCTTTCTTTATTGTGTCAATTTCTGTTTTAATTTCCCTCTTCCATTCCTTTATTTCTTTGCTTCTGTTTTCGTCTCTTTCTTTGAGTTCTTTGAGTGTTTTTCTTGTTTCTTCTTTAAAAGCTTCTGAATCTTTTTGCTTTTCCTCCCTTTCTTGTTTAAGTAACTCTATCAGCGTCTTAAGGCATGTTTTCAGTGTCTTCTTTCTCTGGAGTGTTTGGAATTCCTATTTTTGCTATTATCGGAGAGCTGGGTTCTGGTGTTGCTAGATTGTCTTGGTTTCCTTGGGATATACTCTTTCTCTTTCCTCTTGCCATTTTGTTGTCAGTGATATGTTCTTGCCTTTCCCTTATATCTGGTCTGTTTCCCTGGTACACTTTCCGTGTGCACTCCTCAGAGATCTCTCTATTCCCCAGCAGCCCAGGTTCTGGGTGGCAGCTGGGACAGGCTCTGCTCTACGTCCTGAAGTCGCCCCCGGATGGGAACAGACGTTCCTAAGATCTGTTCCTGGTCACAGTAGCTCAGCCTGTAAGAGCCGCCTTTCCGGCTGGTGGTTGGGCCAGGCTCTGCTCTGCGTCCTGAAGTCGTCTCCGGGTGAAAACAGAAGTTCCTAAGATCTGTTCCCGGTCACTGTATCGGGGAGGACAAGGCAGGTCAGGGCAGGGGGTGCCCTTTCTGTGTGCACTCCGCAGAGATCCCTCTGCTCCCCCGCAGCCTAGGTCTCCCACTCACCAGTTGCTCAGCCTGTACAAGCCGTCTTTCCGGCTGGTGGTTGGGCCAGGCTCTGCTCTGCGTCCTGAAGTACTCTCCGGGTGGGAACAGAAGTTCCTAATATCTGTTCCAGGTCACTGGATCGGGGAGGACAGGGCGGGTCAGGGCAGGGGGTGCCCTTTCTGTGTGCACTCCGCAGAGATCCCTCTGCTCCCCCGCAGCCTAGGTCTCCCACTCACAAGTTGCTCAGCCTGTTCAAGCCGTCTTTCCGGCTGGTGGTTGGGCCAGGCTCTGCTCTGCGTCCTGAAGTCCTCTCCGGGTGGGAACAGAAGTTCCTAAGATCTGTTCCAGGTCACAGTAGCTCAGCCTGTACGAGCCGCCTTTCCGGCTGGTGGTTGGGCCAGGCTCTGCTCTGCGTCCTGAAGTCCTCTCCGGGTGGGAACAGAAGTTCCTAAGATCTGTTCCAGGTCACAGTAGCTCAGCCTGTACGAGCCGCCTTTCCGGCTGGTGGTTGGGCCAGGCTCTGCTCTGCGTCCTGAAGTCCTCTCCGGGTGGGAACAGAAGTTCCTAAGATCTGTTCCAGGTCACAGTAGCTCAGCCTGTACGAGCCGCCTTTCCGGCTGGTGGTTGGGCCAGGCTCTGCTCTGCCACAAATAAGATTTTGACACATCAGTCATTTGGTTTTGACAATGATAATGGTTCTCATTAAAATATCATGATATTAGAAAGAGCAACAGAAAAATTAACGCAAATGTAATCTTTAAGAAATTTTGGGTTAAAGTTGAAACAACCATACATTCATTAGAACAGTAATGTCATATATTACATCCATAAAGCCTAACCAACATCACTGGCTATGCATAAACTGAACAAGCATGACAGCATTAGAAATGCCGAAGTGAATGGAAGCAAGATTACTATGAGGGATCAGTCCTACACAAAGAACTGTAGGTAAGTAAAGAATGCTCTGTGTGAGAGAAATAGTCTTCCCTAGGGAAGATCTCATCAATAGTTTATCCAATACCAAATGGTCAGTATTGAAAGCATATATGTGAGTAACATTGTATAGACTGAGCACACACACACACACACACACACACACACACACACACATCCACACACACTGAAACACACACACATACCCACACACAAACAGAAGTATATAAGTGTATGTGTAACTATACATATAAACATGTAAAAATTAATAAAAGTGAGGAAGCCATTAATTAGAACAAGATCACAGAGGGTATAGGGAATAGTTTGGAGGGAGAAAGGGGAAAGAGAAAATGCTCCATATATATGCTCAAAAATAAATATTCAAAAAAAATTAAAAAGTAAAAGCACTAATTTTAAAATTTTCAAGTAAATCTTCAAGATTCATTTTAGTAATTCATAAGAACATAATTATTAGGTTTTTAATATGTCTTCTTTGACTTAAAGCTGGTATAAGTTTACTCTTTGCAGAGTTTAGTAAATTTTGAATATAGTTAAAGTAAGTAATATTTAAAGTCACTGAAAATTGCTTTTATGTAACTGGTAAAATAGGTAATTTGCCTATGTGGTATAATTACATGTTTACCTGAATGTTGTGTTCTGGACCTTAAATTGCCACAAAGGCTCCTGTGGCACTTCTGAGAGGTGGTGGGAACACCAGTGGGTAGGGCTTGCATAGAGATTGCAGGAGGGCACAGTGAGGTGTCATTTTACTATGCTGTCCCTTCTCATTTCCTATACCAATAGGAAAGATGCTTTCCTCCTTCATGATCTCCTGAATCAGCAATGGTCGCAATTAATGATCAGGGATGAAACTGCTTGTAATTGGGACCACCATAAACCATAAAAATTTGCAGTTTTTATCTCTGGAAATTTGTCAAAATGATTGAAGGCAAAAACAAGATAGCACAAAACTTGACATCAGTATCAAGAATAAAGAATCAGGAGGAATGGTCACTTTTGAGTAACTTTTTAGTCATTTTACTATAAATCATTTATTACCTTCTTTTGTACTCATAAATATTCATATATCATTGTTAAATATGCTTACAGATAGTTTCTTAATCACTTCTTTTGTATTTGAATAAAGTATAATTTTTCTTCAGTCAACTTCCAAAGTTTAAAACATTTTAGAGATGAAATATTACTTAGATGGGCTTGGTTGTGTGTGTGTGTGTGTGTGTGTCAGTGCTGAGTGAAAGAATTTGCACCCATTTATAGCTATTATTTGTAAATGACTTCAAAGCATTAGTCAGAGCTCATGCTACTTTAGTTACTAATCTAACTCTTGTTTTTAGCTTGTTGTAACAGATAATCTGTTTTGCTCGGTAATACCAATTTGTCACTTAAAAGGACCAGTAGGTGCTCACCAATCTATTTAAATAATAGTTGTAGAAAAGAGTCCTTAAGTACATTATAGATTAGGGTTCCCTTGGTCCCCAATTTCTTTGAATAATTTTTGCACATTTTGATTTGCAATGATTTAAAACATTACAGACATATGATGTCATTGTGCTCTTTGAAAATCTAAGAGAATAGTGTACATATTAGAAATGTGGACTTAGTCAATTAGTAAATTAATAAAGATATCACATAATACAAATAATTGGTATTTAAGCTATTGTATCCTTAAAAGTATTAATTTATAATGATAAGCATTATTAATTATCAAATATAGTGTTTGTTACACTCATTCCAGGAAGTCAGTTAAGCTACATACGAAATTGTCTTTTTTTCATCTTAATGTCCCAAATTTTAGTCATTAAAGATTTGAAGCCAAAGTGACACTACTGTAACTTGTTAGAAACTATAGGATGTGACACTGGTTTATTATGTGGCCATGAGCCAATGATCTGGAAAAAAAAAAAAAAAAAAAAAAAAAAAAAAAACTTAGGTTTAGATTTTTTTTTTCAAAACAACTTTGTTGAAGGTTGTTATACACTTTCACCTCCTTTCTAACCCACTGACCGAAAGTAGGTGAAAAGAAAATTAATAGGAAAAGGATGATTTGCATCTCTCTAGAAGTCATTCCTTGAGGAGATTCCACTCTTTCTTGTTAGGATATAAATAGTCAAGTTCAAATGTAAACACCAAATATGAATCAACAGCAGTTGCACTACCTAGCAGAGACAGCAAGTTTTCACTAAATTGTCAGAAATAAGCAGAAGGGGCTGCAATTAGCAGAATTACCAAAAAAATTATTGGGCATATTTCACTCTATCAAGAAAAGAGCAAAGACTACTAAAGACCTGCAACAACATACGAAGACCAGCAAAGAAGCAAGACCAGGGAAATCCAACAAAGTGTTTCACAACATAGCAATGCAGGAACATCCTCTCAGTATCTGTAGGAATTGATGTATATTATTCCTAAACGTAATGCACCCTCACAGGTGTCAGTTTTAACCAAAACATCTAATGCCCTCTCACAAGATAGTTGTGGTTGTTATGCAGGTAAAGGCTGGCACAAGATAAGTCAAGGCCTGTGACTGGGCAGTGAATAAAATAGAAGAAGCCAAGAAGAGAGAAACAAGATGGAGGAAGAAGAAGATGATCTATCTTCCTGTGGCTTTAAAGAGCTGCAGGTAGTTATGAATATCTTACAAGGGATGGATTATTATAGGACAACTTGTCTTATCTAGATGGGCAGATTATATCATACTGATTGACACTAAGTTTATTGCGTGAATGTTTTGTTGAGTATGAATGTACTGGTATAAATCTGATTGATAAATTACATGTATCTAGAGTTTCATTTTGTCAGGTTAGTGGGAATTATGACAATAACCCCAGGGAGCAGATGCAGGGAATGTGAGCGGAGTTCTCAACAGAAAATTGCAAGAGTGTGGCCACACCCAAAGACAGAGAGCCAACCAGCCAGGAGAGCTTCACCAAGGCTGTGAAAAGAGTAGCTGATGGCATGCTGGGATGGAAATTGCGACTGAAATATTTTAAGAGCTCTGGGCCAGAGAGTCTACAGAGTCTAGCTAACTGAGATGAAAATACCCTGCAAATGCCATATGACTCTACAGTGCAGGCTATACTGAGGGTAATACATCTCCTTCTAATATTTTCCATTACAAAGAGCTCCAGGAAAACACACCAAATGACACAATTAAGTTGTTCAAGCAACCAGAAAGTTGCAATCAGAAAGTTTAAACTCAGAGGAATGTGGGACCTTTTTTTTTTTACCTTTTTATTTATTTATTTATTTATTTATTTATTTATTTACTTATTTATTTATGTGTGTGTGTGTGTGTGTGTGTGTGTGTGTGTGTGTGTGTGTGTGTGTACTCAGCCTTCCTACAGAGGCTCAAAAGCAGAACTGGGAACTTGCATTATAAGCCAAGGTCAGTGTTTTCTTTTAAAGTGGATTAATATTTGTTTCACAATTTAAAGATGAAGCTATAGCAACAGAGGATTTTGTTATAGTAACTGCAGAATGGTGAGAGTGGCACATTCTCCCTTTAGACTAATGAAGGAAATCAGATGTTAATGATGTTCTGCTGTTCAGTTTGTGAACACTGTGGTGCTTTTGGCCACTGTGCCACTTTGAGCACCTTTGGCCCATAAGTAATGGTATTCTAAGGAGGTGTGGCCTTGTTGGAGGTGGTATATCTTTGTGGGGAGAAATTTTGGAGGTTTCTTCTCATGCTCAGATTCCACCCATTGCAGAAGAGAGCAGATTCTTAGCTATCTGAGGATGCCACTCTTCTGGCTGCCTTTGGATCAAGATGTAGAATTCTCAATTTCTACTTGCATACTTCCATGCTTTCTGTTATGATGATAATATACTGAATGTCTCAACTGTAAGCCAGCCAAAATTAAATGACTTTTATAAGAGTTGATTTGGTCATGGTAATTATTTACAGTAATAAATGTCAAATTAAGACAGCCAAATTATTTCCAAATTTTCTCATTTTCGTTGTTTTTTACCTTACAATAATACACATTGTTCTACAAGTTTGTGATCACAGTGATTGTCTGAGAAAGATGACTATTGGGTGGACATTAAAATTTTCAGGTTGCACCCTAAGGGACTCTGTTCCATAAATTATTTATGTCCTCAAGGGTTCTGTATGTTGCAGGTGGCTTTTATTTAGACCTATGAGATATAACTAATTGTGCCAAACTCTACCTGAGAAAGCCAATGTGACAATAATTTTCTTTAAAAGATTTTTCATTTTCCTGTAATTGGGTTCATTTTGGATTTATTGTCTTATTTCTTCAGACTCCTGAAGAAGCCTGGACCAGTTAACTTTTTTTCTTTTTTTCTTTTTTTTTAATGAATTGGGTAGGGAAAAAGGAAAGACAGCAGAAAGAATGGAAAGAGGTGACCTTGGGAGTTAGGGGGTGTGTCTGATTTCCAGAATATACCATAAGCCAGGGAAAAGAGACCATCAGAAATGAAAAGAGGGACTTTAGATGAAATGCCATACAGTGGAAAAAGGAAACTTGTAGAGTCCATCTCCAGCAGAAAGACAGGGCATCAAGTGGAGGGTTGGGTTGCCATCCAACAATAAAACTGACCCATTATTGATAGAAATAACTATAGAGCCAATTTATTTTTACTATTATAACTGTCAGGAATAGCAATATTATTTATAAAGAAAAATGAGGCTTCATTTAAACTTACATTATTTTTATTAGTTTGTTTATTTCTCTTACAAATTTATTTTAAAAAAGGATACATAAACAAATTTTAAAGGCATTTTGGCATAACATTATATTAATATTATTGTCAGTACTTAATTGTTTTAGAGGTTTGATAGCATGCATTGAAATACCACTGCTTACCATAAGCATAAAGTACATGTAGAACAGAACAGAACATGGAAACAGACTTCTTGTTGAGTATAGATTAAGCATAATGATCTGTGAATACCAAAAATTGTCACAAGGCTATAAGTTTTACTCTTGGATTATTAATGATTTAGGACCAGGTGTACCACACTCTGAGCTTTGTACAGTCTGTAAGTTGTTTCTGGGGTGTTCAGAGATTTCTGGGGTTAGTATTCAAATATCAGTGACTGCATATTATATCTGTTCTTCTGTGACTGGGTTATCTCACTCAAGATAATATTCTCTAGATGCATCCATTTTGATAGGAATTTCACAAGGTCATTATTTCTGGTAGATGAGTAGTACTCCATTGTGTAAATATACCACAATTTTTGTATCCATTCAACTACTAAAGGAAATCTGGGTTCTTACCAGCTTCTTGCTATTATACAAAGGGCTGCTATGAACATTGTGAAGCATGTGTCTTTATTGTATGTTGGGGTGTCTCTGGAGTATATGCCCAGAAGCGGAAAAATTGGGTCTTTAGATACTACTATGTCCAATTTTCTGAGGAACCACCAAATTGATTTCCAGAATGGTTATACCAGTTTACAACCCCACCTACAGTGGAGAAGTGTTCCTCTTTCTCAGCATCTGCTGTCATTTGAGTTTTGGATCTTGGCCAATCTGACTGATGTGAGTTGGAATCTCAGGGTTGTTTTGGTTTGCAATTCCCTGATGGCTAATAATGTTGAGCACTTCCTTATATGCTTCTGAGCCATTCAATATTCTTCAGTTGAGAATTTTTTGTTTAGCTCTGTACCCCATTTTTTAATAGGATTATTTGATTCCCTGGTGTCTAACTTCTTGAGTTTTTGTATACTTTGGAAAATAAGCCTCTTTCAGATGGGGGTTTGGTAAAAATATTTTCCCATTCTGTTGGATGTAGTTTTACTTTCTTGACAATATCCTTAGCCTTACAGGAACTTTGCAATCTCATTAAGTCCCATTTGAAAATCTTTGACTTTAGACCACTAGCCATTGTTTTTCTGTTCAGGAAATTTCCCCTTGTGCCTATGTGTTTTAAGGTTTTCCCTACTTTCTCTTTCAATAGTTTCAGTGTACCTGGTTTATGTGGAGATCTTTGATCCACTTGCACTTGAGCTTTGTACAAGGAGATTAGAAAGGGTCTGTTTTCTTTCCCTTGCTGAGTGCTAGTTGAACCAACACCATTTGTTGAAGAGATTGTCCTATTTCCATTGAATGTTTACAGCTCTTTTTGTCAAAAATCAAGTGACCATATGTATGATAGTTCATTTCTTGAACTTCTATTCTATTCCATTGTTCAACGTGCCAATCTCTGTACCAGTACCATGGGGTTTTTAACACTTTTACCCTATAATATACCTTGAGTTCAGAAATGGTGATTTCCGCAGAAGCTTTCGTGTTGTTGAGGATGGATTTTAATATTCTAGGTTTTTTGTTAATACAGATGAAATTGCACAGTGCTCTTTCAGTCTCTATGAAGAATTGGGTTGGAATTTTGATGGGGATTGCATTGAATCTGTAGATTGCTTTTGGTAAGATGTTCATTTTAACAATGTAGATCATTACAATCCATGATCATGGGAGATCTTTCCATCTTTTGAGATCTTCCTTGATTTCCATCTTCAGAGATTTGAAGTTCTTGTTATACATGTCCTTCACTTGCTTAGTTAGAGTAGCATGAAGGTATTTCATATTGTCACTATTGTGAAGGATATCTTTTCCTTAATTTCTTTCTTCCAATCTTTGTCCTTTGAGTAGAGGCAGGTTACTGATTTGTTTATGTTAATTTCATATTCAACCACTTTCCTGATGTTGTATATCAGCTGTAGAATTTCTCTGTTGGAATTTTTGGGGTCACTTACATATACTACTTTCCCTACTTTCTCTTTCAATAGCTTCAGTGTACCTGGTTTATGTGGAGATCTTTGATCCGCTTGCACTTGAGCCTTGTACAAGGAGATTAGAAAGGGTATGTTTTCTTTCTTTCCCTTGCTGAGTGCCAGTTGAACCAACACCATTTTTTGAAGAGGCTGTGCTTTTTCCATTGAATGTTTAAAGCCCCTTTGTCAAAAATCAAGTGACCATATATGTGAGGTCTCATTTCTGGATCTTCTATTCTATTCCATTAGTCCATGTGCCTGTCTCTGTACCAGTACCATGCAGGTTTTAGCAAATTGCCTTGTAATGTAGCTTGAGGTCTGGAAAAGTGATTCACGCAGATTTTTTTTTGTTGTTGATGATAGATTTCACTATTCTAGGTCTTTTTTTTTTCAGCAGCAATTGCATATTGCTCTTGTCAACTCTATGAAGAACTGGATTGGTATTTTGATGGGGATTGCATTGAATCTGTAGATATCTTTTGGTAGGATGGCCATTTTTACAATGTTGAAACTTGTCCCGCGCTACTGTCTCGCCAGCAAGAATGCTCGCGGAACACCAGGATCCTTCTGCAGCAAAACCTTTATTGCATCTTGAAGAGGAAGACACCGGGCAGGAAAAGGCACCCTAATATATACCCCCAAGGGTGGCGTGTCGCTGTGTGATTGGCTGCCCGCCAGTGATCTGATCGTGACGCCCCGGGATGTGCAGTGACTTGGCTCGAAACACTCTTTGCACATGTGCCCAGTGGTTATTTACCACACTTTGGCTGATTCATGGCACCTGAAACCAGCACCATCTTATAAGGGCGCAGCCTTCGGCCCTCAACAGATCCTTCCTCCATGAGCATGGGAGATCTTTCCATTTTCTGAGGTCTTTCTCAATTTCCTTCTTTAAAGGTTTGAAGTTCTTGTCATACAGGTTTTTCACTTGCTTAGTTAGAGTCACACCAAGTTATTTCATATTTTTTTGAATATGGTGATGGGTATCTCCTTTCTAATTTCTTTCACCAAGTGGTTGTCCTTTGAGTAGAGGAAGGCTAATGATTTGTTTGAGTCAATTTTATATTCAGCCAATTTGCTGAACTTGTTTTTCAGCTGTAAGTGTTCTCTACTGAAATTGATGGGGTCCCTTAAATGCACTATCATATCATCTGCAAATAGTGACATTTTTACTTCTTACTTTCCAATTTGTAATGCTATGATTATTTTTTGCTGTTTAATTGCTCAGGCCATGACTTTCAGTACTATGTGGAATAGATTGGGAGAGAGTAGGCAACCTTGATGAGTCACTGATTTTAGTGGGATTGCTTCCAGTTTCCCACTGTTAAGTTTGATGTTGGCTGTTGGTTTGCTGTATATTGCTTTTATTATGTTTATGTGTGGGCCTTAAATTCCTGTTCGTTCCAAGACTTTTAACATGAAGTGTGTTGAATTTTGTCAAATGTTTTCTCAGCAACTAGTGAGACGACCATGTGTTTTTTTTTCCCCCTTTGAGTTTTTTTTTTTTTTTTAATATGGTATATTACGTTGATGGATTTCCCTATATTAAACCATCCCTGCATCCTAGGGATGAAGCCTACTTGATCATGGTGAATGATTTTTTTTATGTGGTCTTGGATTCAGTTTGAAAGGATTTTGTTGAGTATATTTGCATCAATGTTCATAAGTGAGATTTGTCTGCAATTATCTTTCCTTGTAGGGTCTTTGCATGGTTTAGGAACAAGTGTTATAGTAGCCTCAAAGAAATGAGTTAGGTAGTATACCAAGTGATTTTATTTTGTGAAATATTTTGGAGAGTATTGTTATTAGGTCATCAATAAATGTCTGATAAAATTCTGCACTGAATCCATCTGGACCTGGGAGTTTTTTTTTTTTTTTTTTTTTTTTTAAATTTGGGAGGTTTTTAATGACTCAATGATAAAAATGAATCAATCCCACTAAAATCAGGGACTAGACAAGGTTGACCACTCTCCCCTACCTATTCAATATAGAACTGGTAGTACTGGCTGTAGCAATTAGACAGCAAAAGAAAATCAAAGTGATATAAATTGGAAAGGTAGAAGCAAAAACATCACTGGTTGCAGATTACATGATAGTGTATCTAAGTGACCCCAAAAATTTCACCAGAGAATTTCAACAGCTTATAAACAAGTTCACCAATGTGGCTGGATATACAATTAAGTCAAACAAATAATTAGCCTTCCTCTACTCAAAGGACAAACATGCTCCCACGTCAAGATATTTTTAGAGAGGATAATGAAACCCAATATTATTTTATCCATTGGTATTCAAATCCACTTACATTTCATTTTAGAAACCTAGCACCATATTATGACCACTGTGTAAATGGGTAAACTATGGTATGATATATACCACTATATTTCTATAGCCTGTCATATTCCTAAGTTGTTTTATCAATATATAGTTAAATTTATTTTTTTGTACATTTACTATAATGAACTAATGAGTTTTATTAAAATGTTTATTTATATATGCATATATATAATATTAAAAATAAAATAAATTTGAAAGAAAAAAGAAATTAGGGGAAATATAAGCTTCAAAATTCTCACACACAAACAAAATGAAGTACTTTGGTGTGACTCTAACTTTGCAAGTGAAGGACCTATATGACAAAAACTTCAAACCTCTAAAGAAAGAAATCACATAAGATCTCAGAAAATGTAAATATCTCCCATGCTCATGGATTGGAAGTATCAACATTGTAAAAATGGCCATCTTACCAAAAGCAATGTACAGATTTAATGCAATCCCCATCAAATTTCCAACCCAGTTCTTCATTGAGGTGAAAAGATCAATGTGCAATTTCATCTGGAATAACAAAAAACCTAGAATAGGGAAATCCATCCTCAACTTCTAGAAAACATATGAAGTAATCACCATCCCTGACTTCAACCAATATTACAAGGCATTTTTCTTAAAAGCTGCTTGTTACTCATACAGAGATAGGCACTTGGATCAATGGAATAGAATAGAAAATGTAGAAATGAGCCCTCAAATATATGGTCACATGATTTTTGACAAAGGAGCTGTAAAATATTCAATAGAAAAAAGGCAGCCTCTTCAACAAATGGTGTTGGTCCAATTGGCACTCAGGATGCAGAAGAATGAAAATGGACTTTTTCTTATCTACTTGTACAATGTTCAAGTGCAAGTGGATCAAATATCTCCACATTAAACTAGGTACACTGAAATTATTAGAAGAGAAAGTAGGGAAAACCTTAGAATACATACACATATGAAAAAAGTTTTCTGAACAGAACACCAAGGCTTGTGTTCTAAGGTCAAAAATCTACAAATGACACTTAATGAGATATCAAAGTTTACGTAAGTCTAAGTACACTGTCAAGAAAACATAACAGCAGCCAAAAGATTGGGAAAAGGTCTGTACTAACCCCACATCTGATAGACACCTAATATCTAAGATATACAAAGAACTCAAGAAGTTAGACACCAGAGAATTAAACAACCCTAGTAAAAATTGTGTACAGAGCTAAATAAAAAGATCTCAATTGAGTAATACTGAATGGCTGAGAAGCATCTAAGAAAGTGCTGGATATCATTAGCCATCAGGGAAATGAATATCAAAACAACCCTGAGATTACATCTCACACCAGTCAAAATGGATCAAACATTCAGATGACAGCAGATGCTGGTGAGGATTGGAATGAACCAGGAACACTTCTCCACTGTTGGTGGTGTTGTACACTGATACAATCCCTCTGGAAATTAGTCTGGAGATTCTTCAGAAAATTGGACATAGTACTACCTGAAGACCCAGTTATTCCACTTCTGGGCATATACCATAGAGAAGCCCCAACATACAAAAAGACACATGTACCACAATGTTCATAGCAGCCCTATTTATAATATCCAGAAGCTGGAAAGAGCCCAGATGTCCTTCACTACATGAATGGATACATAAATCCTTGTACACTTACACAATGGAGTACTACTCAGCTATCACAATGATTTTATAAAATTCTTAAGAAAATGGATGCATCTAGAGAATATCATCCTGAGTGAGATAACCCAGTCACAAAAGAACAGACATAATATGCAGTCACTGATAATTGGATGCCAACCCCAGAAAGCTCTGAATACCCCAGAAACTACTCACTGAGTATATGAAGTTCAAGAAAATACAATGGCCAAAAAAAAAAAAAAAAAAAAAAAAAAAAAAAAAAAAAAAAAAAAAAAAGAAAGAAAGAAAAGAAAATGAAAAACCATTGTGCTTAATCATTACACGCTAAGAAATCTTTGACTATTTCCAGGTTATATTCTGTTTTACATGTACTTTATATTCATTGTAACTAGTAAGATTTTAATGCATACTATCAAACCTTTAAATAAAATCATGTATTGAGAAAAATGTATTCATATACTTTTATTCAAGAAAGCTTTTTAAATCTCTACATTTATTTTTTATTTTTAAAATAAAGTTGTCAATTAAAAATAAGTATGTTAAAGAATTGTAAAAAACAAGAAGACACTAATGGACTAAATGTTCAACAAAAAATACTTGGAAATCTATGGCATGGCCCACTATATGACAAAGTTATACCTAAACTTCTAAATAAAGGCTGATAGAGTTTGGTTCTATAATCTAAACAGAATATATTATATTTTTCAAAGAAAAACATATATAATATCCATGATATTTTAAAATTTATTTCATAATGATTTAATTATTTTTTATGTCTAAAAATTTCACACTGTTAAGAGTTCTATGTGAACACGATACAGACTAAAACAATCATTAAAATGCTGAGTTAAAAGTTTTTGCTATGGTTTCATAGAACCTGGATTCAAATAACAGCACCCACTTTTTTAGGCTTATACCTGCATGGAATATTAACTCATAGTAATGTAAATATCTTTCAACTTTCTTGGTGGCTAGGTATGAATTTTGTACACATACATACACGCATGAATACATGCATACATATATACATACATACATACATACATACAAACACTTCTAAATTTTAGTCAACTAATGATGCAAATTCATTAAACTGTGACATTGAATGGGGCAGGCTTAGTATAGAAAAGGATAATGAAACAACTGTTAAGTATTGTGATAGATATTTGTGTGCAGAATTTAATTTTAATGTAACTACCTTAAGACAGATATGCACTGTAAAAACTTTTAAATCTGTAAGATTCTTTTCTTGTTATCTAAGATAAAACAAACAAGAAGAAACCAATGTATTTCTAATGATATTTACTGGCATGGATCTTACCTCCTAGTGCTACTGGAAGGTATATTACCTCCTAGTGCTACTGAAACACAATAGAAGGAATGCTACGTTTCAGTGCTACTGGAAAGTCTTAGGGTTTTACGGCTGTGAACAGACACCATGACCAAGTCAATTCTTATAATAGACAATATTTAATTGGTGCGAGCTCATAGATTCAGAAGTTCAGTACAATACCATCGAAGCAGGGACATGGAAGAATCTAAGAAAGCATGGTACAAGTAGAGGTGAGAGTATCTTCATCTGAAAGCTGCTAAGAGGAGATAGACTTCCACACATCTAGGGTTAGGGGCTTAAGCCCACAACCACAGTGACACACCTATGCCAGCAAAGACACACACCTCCTAATACTGCCACTCGCTGGGCCAAGCATATACAAACCATCACAGGTGATCAACAAAACAGTGTAGAGTCATCAGTAAAAGTGTAACAAAATAGAGTTCTTCATAAATAAAATTATTTTTGTTTCTACTTTTTTAGGCATGATTAGTATTTTGGGTTTCAGAGCATTTTTGATAAAATTATATATGCAAAGAATTACTAGGATTAAAATTTGTTTGGAAGGATTTAAGCTTATCAGCTTTATTACACAAAGTCATTGAACTCCTTACAATCTTGTAAATAAATCATGACTGTAGAGCAGTCTTTAAATATTATGCTATGTATAATAAGCATGTTATTAGAAATACTTGTATGTCATTAAGCGATTTCTATGATAAAAATTTCAAATGCTTAGACTTTAAAATGTCAACATTTATATTCAGTGCATGTGTTTATTATTTACCAAATAATTTTCTGTGAAACATAATTACACTGATAAGAAAACAAACATTGGCAAATGTTTAAACAGTAATTATACTCATAACAAATAGAGATATATATGACAAAATTGTTTCTATAAAAAACAAACTGGAGTAGATGATATATAGCACTAATATATTCATAAATCTGTCTTAATATTGGCAGTAGAATAAGAAGCAAAGATGTCATTTTAAATGAAGATCAAATAGACATCAACATAATCATGAAATAAGATGTAATGACTATAAATACTAATATCAAGCAGAAGTAAATTTGTTGATAAAATATTTTACATGAGAAACATTGAAATGAATAAAAGCCAAAGATAAGAAGATGAGTTGTCATTAAAATAATAAACTGAAGAAGTAAGTAAGGTTTTTTACTTTCTACCTGCCTTTTTCCTTCTTTCCTCCTTCCCTCCACTCTCTCACTTCCTCACTCCCTCATTCTCTCCCTTTTTTCTATTTTGGAATAGAAGCTCACTATATAATGGTCTCTAACCCAAAATTATATCTATAGACTAGACCAGCAATTAACTCTCAGAGATTTTTCTATCATGTTCATAAATGCTGGAATTAAAGAATTGTGCTATCAAATTCAGTAAAAACTACATATTTTGATATAACTGCTAATAAAAGTTGAATTAGTAAAACCTATAATAATTTTGGTCATATGTATAAATGTGTATTTTTGATTCATTAGTTATAATTTCATTTCTATTTGTTTCTTCTTTGTAATATTCATTCATTAAAGGTTATTATATCATGGTTAAGAACTATTTAACAATATTCATTAAATGATACAATTGAACATTTGTATTTGTGACTCAATATCTTATATGATTAAAATATATAAATGGTACCAGAGTCTACCTAATTATTGAACCATCCAATAAATCAATATCATTGATGATTTTGTATCTATGATGGCCTTGTACTTTTTAGTATCAAAAGAATGGTTTTGTGAGAATATGTAAATATGTGAAAAATATTTTTTTGGCATGGTCAAATTATGTTTTGTTCTCTATCAACTCTTAAGAATACTGTACTATAACCACAAAAGTATGCTTTACGATTTCACTATCATTCTGTTCACTTAAAGAGCCATTGTGATATTGATTACTGCATTGCATTTAAATAAACAAGGGCACATTTTGTCTAAATTTAAGATTTTCTTCTAAAATCAAACTAAGTTATTGATTAAAAGGATAATGTAATTTAAAAGTATGTACTTTTCCTTCTATTCTCATTAAAAATAAAAAAGGATGTATATAAATGTTGTGCACCTTTTTTCTATTTACACACTAATCTATCCTCCAAATTTCATCTGTCTCACCTACGATTGCTTAATTATAAATAACAAATATTTAATTTTTGATATTAAATTCTTGGTGAGATTATTTCACACATGCTATAAGAAAGTACAAAGAGAAATCCATTAGTGAGCCATAAAGTTTTATATTTCTTATGGCTCAAATCACAGTACTTAAGTTATTTGAAATGATCATGACTTTTAACCAATTTTCTGGATATTAAACAACAAATAATAGATCATAGGCTGGTTAAATAAACAAAAATTACAAGATTATTTTCTTTTCTGGAAATATATTTTAGTGAATTAAATTAATGTGCCTGGTGGAAAATAGGTCAGGAATAATCGATATGGATAATATGTTAGTAGATAGATGTTGGTTATAGAGAAAATAAAGATGCACAAATGAAATGAAAAGTTTATGATAGAAGATCATACTAAATGATTGGTATAAGCTTTCTAGAAAATCTGTGTCAAATATTAATTTTTGGCACAGATATATGATGTAGTAGAGATCTATCAGGATAGATGGGAATTGATGATATTGTCTGGAATCCTATTTGAGACATGGTGGTCATGGAATGGATAAAATGATAACCTTAATTAGTGAAAATATGTAAGCTACAACGTTTCTACCTGCAGTAATAAATAGCATCTCCTTCAGAGGAACACAGTATAGTATTGTAGCCTACCATATTTTTAACCAGCTGAAAGAGGACATTTAGATCACACAATATGAATGAATGCAAAGAATAAACAGTACCTTAAGATGGGGAGTTGGGGATGAGAAATTAATGTGTCTTTTAAAACAATGATGTTTATAGGGTTAGCTTTTATAGGTTTAATTATGACATGTAAACAGGAAACATGATTCTGTTGTTATATTTGCATAGAATTTAAACATGATTAAAGTTTTTGGTTTGTTCTTGCAAAAATTATTAAAAATCTCCTGAAGTAAACTGAATATACTCAGTTTGGTTAAAAAGAACCAGCCATCTTAGAATAAGCTATTTTTTGTACATTTTAATTTATATTAAACATACATGCTTTTTTCTTACAACTTTATTTTTAAAAAAGAGAGATAGAACTGCAGATTTTTAAAAGAATTTTGGAATAAAACTATGTGAGCATTTTTTGTCAGTACTTGAATTTTATAAAGGTTTGATAGTATGCATTGGAGTCTTACTAGTTACCATAAGCATAAAGTACATGTAAAACAAAGCGTAAAATTAAAATAGTCAAAGTTTTCTTGGTGTGTATAGATTAAACATAATGATTTTTAAATACCAAAAATTGATACAAGGCTATTTTCTTAGCTCTTGAGTTCTTAATGATTTAATGTCTAGGTGTACCCCACTCTGAGCGAATTCAATACACTTATTATTTTTCTGTTGTTGTTGTTGTTTTCTATGATGGACTAGATGACTAGGGCTTCTACATTTTTGGCCTTTCTTTCTTTCTTTTTTTTTTTTTTTTTTTTTTTTTTTTTTGAGGTTTATATGGCTTGTAAGTTGTTTCTGGAATATTCAGAGCTTTCTGGGGCTAGTATCCAATTATCAGTGACTGCATATTATGTCTGTTCTTTTGTAATTGGGTTACCTCACTCAGGATGACATTCCCTAGATACATCCATTTTCCTAGGAATTTCATGAAGTCATTGTTTCAAATAGCTGAGTAGTACTCCATTGTGTAAATATACCACAATTTCGGTATCCATTCATCTACTGAAGGACATCTGGGTTCTTTCCAGCTTTTGGCTATTATAAATAGGGCTGCTATGAACATTGTGGTACATGTGTCCTTTGTATGTTGGAGCATCTCTGGGGTATATGTCCAGAAGGTGAATAACTGGGTATTCAGTCAGGACTATGTCCAATTTTCTGAGGAACTACCAGATTGATTTCCAGAGTGGCTGTACCAGTTTACAACCTCACCAACAGTGGAGGAGTGTTCCTCTTTCTCTGCATCCTTGCCAGCATCTGCTCTCATCTGAGTATTTGATCTTAGCCATTCTGACTGGTGTGAGATGGAATCTTAGGGTTGTTTTGATTTGGATTTCCCTGATGACAAGGGATGTAAAGCACTTCCTTAGATGCTTCTTAGCCACTAGATAATCTTCAATTGAGAATTCTTTTTAGTTCTGTACCCCATTTTTATAGGATTGTTTGATTCTCTGGAGTCTAACTTGAGTTCTTTGTATATATTGGATATTAGACATATATCATATGAAAAGAAATATATGTTTTAAAGGTGCATATCCTCCCAAATTCACCATTTTCTGCTATAAATATATTGAAGTTAAGACACAGAATATTCCAGAAATTCAGTTTTCTCTTTTAATTCTTTTTTTTATCAAAATTTTCATGATATTACAAATTTTTAAAATAAAAAAAGTCCTTTCATGACATCTGCCTATTTTTTCTTATGACTTTATTTTTTTTTAAAGATACATGTACAAAGTTTTAAAAGCATTTTTGCATAAAACTATATGAATATATATTTGTCAGTACTTGATTTTTTAAAGGTTTGATAGTATGCATTGAACTCTTACTAGTTATAATGAGCATAAAGTACATGTAAAACAAAACATAATGTTGAAATAGTCAATGAAGTCATTATTCAAACAAACAATTCAGAGTGATTATAGTATATCCATCTCAATATGCTGAAAAAATCCATACTATGTATTGTTAAAAGATGACTTTCCAGGTTTCAGCACCAATGTTAGGAAAAGGATAAAGAGAGTTGGGGAATATGTCTAAGGCATGGGAGCAAGAGTGATACTTCTGGGTGAAACCGATGTTGGGAATCCCATCCCCCTGAGGAACAAGCCACTCGATGGTATAGTACAGAATAGAGTTTATTCAGGTCATGGCAGAGAGACAGAAGAGAATAGAGAGAGATGTAGAGGTGGGCTATGAGAACATGTAGGGGGGGTGGAGAAGATGAAGAGGAGCGGCAAGTGTGCTGGAACAAGAAAACAAGAGCAAGAGGAAGAGCAGGAGCAAGAGGGAGAGAAAGAGGGAATGAAAGAGGGAAAGGAGGCAAGCAACCCCTTTTATAATGTCAGGTAACTGGAGTGGAGCATACCTGGCTATTGTCAGGTAACTGAGGGAGGGAATTTATAGAATCCCAACATTATGTTTACTAATTACTAAGTTATGAATAAATGAATGAAAATTCACAAATAAAATAGAAACATGAAAATATAGTCATATGTGATAAATGTGACCCTAATAAAAAGCAACTATAACTCAATAAACAAATATTGTATAATTTTTTGTATATCTTTATATCATATCTTTATATCAAAAGTATATATCTTATGTAAGAAAATATTGTAATTTAAAATATTAATACTGTAAGAAATTTATTAAATCAGTTATATTATATTTTAAACTTAATGTTCAAAGCCTTTTATGAAATGTAACTCCTAATATGTGTTGACAAAAGTATTAATGAAAATTCATAGTTTCATTTAATTTATTTATTTATAATAATGTATCAACTATTAATAAATATTTATAAATTTATTTAAATGAATTCATAGTTTTATGTATTTAATTCTCAACCTATGAAAGTACTGATAATAGTGAACCACAAAACCAAAGAAGAAGCCTACACAGAATACTGCCACTGTGAATGCAGTGAATATTTGAAACACATGGTACATGAAGAGTACTAGATTGCATAGTCAATGAACTATTTTAATGCTGCATGTGATTCACTTGACCTTTGACCAGTATGACTTATGCATAATCCTATTATCTCTGTTATACAATCTCATGCGAGGTCTAGAACTGGGCAATTTTTTTTCAAAGAAATTAAAGTTAACTTTTTCTACACCTCATGCAATTCTAGTAGCATAATGATGTTTCTCCTTATTGGAATTAGGCATGTACTTATTTTTATTTTTGATCTTGATAAAAGTATAAGGTAAGCATACATCAAATATGATAGCTAAGAATAAAATGGATTCTAGCCACAGATTTGATGGTTAAAATTACTCTTAATGTTTTAAAATGCAATAGACACACCATCTTATACTACAGTTATTAATTACTAAACAGCATAGTTTTTAATTATTTACTTGTTTTCTCTTAGTTTTATACTGATGCTGCCGTCAAACTGTCTCTTCATATAAAGTGGTTGGCTTCATGTTTTAAATAGGTCATTCTACAGTTCATTACTTATCCTACATTTTTTCTATAAATTTAGTTTGCATTTCCAAGCAGTGAACATGGCAGGTTACTTCAAAGAGATGAGAATCTCTTTCTCATTACTTTCTAAGAGACAAACAAATCGTTACTTGGGAGAAAAAAATAGGCCCTCGTTAAAATATTAATAAATATACTTTAACACAAATGAGGGAAGGGGAATAATGCCAATGGCATTTTTATAATGAGAAAACTGTATGACAGGAAAATTTACAAGTAGTCATACATTTATTCTCTGAAGTGGTCCTAAGAAACCAATGGTATAAATTTGACATCATTGTAGGACATAAAAACCAAAAACCACTGAATTATCAGTTGTTAATAGGGTGGGTTCTACAATAGAGTGCATTCCAAGCAAATACACCCTAATTTATGTTTGAAACTCATCTCTTATCAGAATATCCTAATGTAAGCCTTATATTTCATAGTTTAAGAGGCTAAGGCAAGAAAGAGTATTACTGTAATTTCAGGCTAGTGTTGACTGCATTGTAAGTTTTTATATGCATCAGCTACAGTAAAAGATCCAGCTCCAACCAAACCAAAACAAACAAAAAAATCAAACAAAAGTAAGAATAATTACACAAAAACCATTTCTCTTCTATGCTGATATTGTTTAAAAGAATGTAAACTGAAATAAACTCACACTGTTTAAAGTTTGTGAAGTTGAGAGAGAGCTGTGTTGGGGAGATTTTGGAAGAACAGGAAGGGAAGAAGTTGGAAGTATATATGATAGTATTTCACTGTAAACATGAATAAAATTCTAAATGGATTTTCTTTTTTAGCAAAAAAAAGTTTGTATATTATGGGTAAAATTTACTTATTTATTTTGGTATGTGGCAATTGTGAATTTCAATAATGTCGATAAGATGATAGATTTTATTTAATTATGAATCTATAGACTAGGAAAATAAATTGTGCTGTATTTATTGAATTCCACAGTACATTGATAACATGATGTCTTGTGAATTCAACATATAAAATGGCACTGAGATCATGGTGACTGAGGAGGTAACCCATGTTACTAGGTTCCCTAGCTCAGCAGGCATGTCTTTGAGGTTCCCCTAGTTGGCACTGTGTATAATGCCTCATGCTGGTCTGTGGCACAGTGCTCATATTTTCTTCAAGCTTTATTCACAGAATGAGGCAAATGGGGGCAATTGTGCTTTACAATGAATAGTGGATCCCTGTTGTATAGTAGAGAGTATTTCTAAAACTTGTATTGTGCTCCCAGTGTAGTTAAAAAATCACCATTTCTTTTCTGTGAACAGCTAGTTGCACTCTCTCTTAGAAAACATTTTTCAAGCATTGTTCTCACTTGAACAGTGGTCAAAGAAAACAAAATTTTAGATTCATGTAATTTTCTTTTTTTAATTTTATTGGTTATTTTGTTGATTTACATTTCAAATGGTATCCCTCTTCCTGGTTTGCCCTCTGAAAACTGTCCATTATATCACCCTCCCTGGCCTTCACAAGGGTGCTCCCCCAACTCACCCACTCCCACACAGTACCCTTGTATTCCCTGGGGTATTACGTGTTCACAGGACCAAGGACTTCCCTTCCCACTGTTGCCAGACAAGGCCATTTTTCATCATATATACAGCTGGAGCAATGGGTTTCTACATGTGTACAGGTTGGTTGATTATTTAGTCCTTGGGAGATCTGGGGGGTCTAGTTAGATGATGTTGTTGTTCTTCCTATGCTGTTACAGACCCCTTCAGCTCCTCTAGTCTTTCCCCTAACTTCTCCATTGGTGTCCCTGTGTTCAAACTGATGGTTGGTAGAAAGCATCCACATCTGTATTTGTCAGGTTCCTGTAAGCAAGCACTTCTTGGCATCAGCAAGTGTCTGGGTTAGGTGACTTCATATGGGAGGGATATTTAGGTGGGGCAGTCTCTGGCTGACCTTTCCTTCAGTCTCTGCTCCACTCTTTGTCTGTGTATTTCCTTTAGGCAGAAGCAATTCTGTGTTAAAATTTGAGAAGTTTAGTGGCTTCATTCCTCAAAGAGGGTCCGTGCCTAACCTCTGGATATTGCCTCTACAACTTTGCTCTGAACTTTCTTGGGTATTTGAGCCAATGTCATTCCATTTGTGAAACTCTCACTTCTGTGACTTCTAGGACTTTCTATTCCCTACATCCAGTCTCTCATTCCCCATTGCTGTACACCTCTGTTGAATTCCATGACCCTCTGAATATCTCTCCAGTCTCCTGCCATGCCTGATTCTTTCCCTTTCCTCTTTCTCTCCTCTATTCCACCCAAGTCCCTCCCACACTTTACATCAAATGACTGTTTTTTTCTTCCTTCTATGTAAAATTGAGGCACCCATACATTGGCTTTCCTACTTCATGATCTTCAAAGAGTTTGTAAGTTGTATCTTGGGTATTTTAAACTTTTTCCTAATATCCACTTATCAGTGAATACGTATCATTTGTGTTCTTTTGTGACTTTTCTCACTCAACATGATATTTTCTACTTCCATCCATTTGTGTGCGAATTTCATGAAGTCACTTTTTTAAATAGATGAATAGTACTCCATTATTTAAATGTACCACATTTTCTGTATTTATTCCTTTGTTGAGGGACAGTTGGATTCTTTACATCTTTTGGCTATTATAAATAAGAAAGCTATTAGCATACTGAAGCTTGTGTCCTTTTTATATGTTGGATAGTTTTTTGGGTATGTGCCCAGGAGTGGTGTAGCTGGGTCCTCAAGTAGTAATATGTCCAAATTTTAAGGTTGTACCAGCTTGCAATCCCACCAAAACTGGAGGAGTATTCCTCTCTCTACATGCTTGCCAGCATCTGCTGTCACCTCAGTTTTTGATCTTAGCTATTCTGACTGGAGTGAGGTGGAATCTTGGGCATTTTTTTAGATGTTTCTCAGACATTCATTATTTCTCAATTGAGCATTGTCTGTTTATCTCTGTACCACATTTTTAATTGAGTTATTTTTTTTCTTGGAGTCTAGTTTCTTAAAACTTCATATATTTTGGATATTAGCCCTCTTTGGTTGAAGGGTTGGTGAAGATCTTTTCCCAATCTGTTGGTTGCTGTTTTATCTTATTGACAATGTTCTTTGCTTTACAGAAGCTTTTCATTTTTATGAGGTCCCATTTTGGATTGTTGATATTAGGGTATAAGCCAATTGTGTTCTGTTCAGGAAAAATTTTCCTGTGCCTGTGAATTCAAGGCATGTCCCCACTTTCTCTTATATTAGATCCACTATATTTATTTTTTTCTGGAGGTCCTTGATCCACTTGGACTTGAGCTTAGTGCAAGGTAACAAGAATGGATCTATTTGTATTCTTCTACATGCTGACCTCCACTTAAGCCTGCAACATTTTCTGAATATGCTCTTTTTTCCACTGAATTGTTTTAGCTTCTTTTTCAAAAATAAAGTACCATAGGTATGAAGGTTCATTTTTGGGACTTCAATTCTATTCCATTGATCTCTCTGTGCCTGTCTCTGTTCCAATACCATATGGTCAGAATTTGTTAATTTTGATACTGTCTCAGTACCCTCTGGTTAGTCTGGCTAACAGTTTGTTTATCTAATTTATTTTTCTCAAAAAATTTAAAAAATTTCCTTTTTTGATTATTTGTATAATTCTCTTAGCTTCTACTTTGTTGATTTCAGCTGTGAATTTGCTTGTCTCCTACCATCTAATCCTGCTGAGTATATTTGCTTCTTTTTGTTCTAGAAATTTTAGAAGTGCTGTTAAGTTGCTTGCGTATTTATGCTTTCTCCAATTTCCTTATTGAGGCATTCAGACCTATAAGTTTTCCTCTTAGCACTCCTTTCATTGTGTCCCATTGTGTTTGGGTATGTTATGCCATAATTATCATTACATTCTAAAAAGTCTTTAATTTCTTTGTTTATTTCTTGCCTGACCAAGTTACTGAGTAGAGTTTTGTTAAGTTTCCATGTGTATGTGGGCCTTCTGTTGTTTTCTGTTTGTTTGGTTGGTTGGTTGGTTTGGTTGGTTTGGTTTGTTATTAAAGACACACCTTTGTCTGTGGTGATCTGATAGGATGAATGAGATAATTTCATTCTTCTTTTATCTGTTGAGTCTTGTTTTGTGACAGATTATATGGTAAATTTTGGAGAAGGTATCATGAGGTGTTAAGAAGAAGGTATATACTTCTGTTTCAGGATGAAGTGTTCTAAAGACATCTGTTAAATCCATTTGTTTTATAACTTCTGTTGTTTCACTGTGTATCTATTTAGTTTCTGTTTCCATGATCTGCCCATTGGTGAGAGTGGAGTGTTGAAATCTCAATGTATTCTTGTGTGAATTTTAATATTCACTTTGAGCTTTAGCAAGGTATCTTTTATGAATGTAGGTTCCCTAGCTTTGTGGCATAGATGTTTAAAATTAATAGTTTATACTGGTAGATTTTTTTCATTTGATAAGCATGAATTATCAATCCTCATTTTTGATAAATTTTGAATGCAAGTTATTTTTATTCAATATGAAAATGTCTACTCCAGGTTTTTTTTTTTTTTTTTTTTTTTTTGGGGGGGGGGGGACCATGTGCTTAAGAAAATGTTTTCAGGCTTTTATTCTGAGGTCCTGTCTGTCTTTGGCACTGCAGTACAATTCTGTTATGTATCAAATGGTAGGTACTACTTATGTATCCAGTATGTTAGTCTATATGTTTTTATAGGGAATTGAGTCAATTAATATAAAGAGATATTCAGAAATAGTGGTTGTTGCTTCCTGTTATTTTTGTTGTTAAAAGTGGATTTTAGTTTCTGTGACTGTCTTCTTTTATATTTGTTAAAATAAGATTTACTTTCTTGCTTTTGCTAGGGTGTAGTTTTCATCCTCCTGTTGGAGTATTCTATCTATTATCCATTGTAGGTCTGGATTTGTGGAAAGATATTATGTAAATTTATTTTATCATGGAATATCTTTGTTTGCACATCTATAGTAATTGAGAGTTTTTCTGGATATAGTAACCTGGTCTGGCATTCTCTTCGGGATTGTATGACATCTTCTCAGGATCTTTTGGCTATTAGAGTCTCTATTGAAAAGTTTGATGTAATGCTGATAGGTCTGCCATTATATGGGGCTTGAACTTTTTCCCTTACTGCTTTTAATATTCTTTCTTCTGGGCTGGAGAGACGGCTAAGTGCTCTTTTAGAGGCCCTGAGTTCAATTCCCAGCAACCACATGGTGGCTCACAACCATCTGTAATGAGATCTGATGCCCTCTTCTGGTGTGTCTGAAGATACCTGAAGAGTGCTTATACATAATAAATAAATTAATCTTAATATTCTTTCTTTAGTTTGTGCACTTGGTGTTTTGATTATTATTTGATGGTAATGATTCTTTTCTGGTCCAGTCTATTTAGACTTCTATAGGCTTCTTGTATGGTCATAGGTGTCTTTCTTTAGGTTAGAAAAGGTTTTTTTTTTTTTTTTTTTTTTTTTTTTTTTTTTGTTTTGTTTTTTTTTTTTTTTTGTTTTGTTTTTGTTTTATAATTTTGTTGAAGTTATTTACTGGCTTTTTAAGTTGGGAATCTTTTTCTCTTCTGTATATATTATCCTTAGATTTAGTCTTCTTATTGTGTTCTGAATTTCCTGGATGTTGTGGATTAGGAGCTTTTTTTATTTTGCATTTTTGGCTGTGTTGATAATGTTTTCTATGGTATTTTTATGCCTGAGAATCTCCCTTCTTTCTTTGTATTCTGTTGATGATGCTTGTATCTATTGGATCTGATCTCTTTTGTAAATTTTATATCTTCATTGCTGTCTCCCTTAGTGATTTCTTTATTTTTTTATTTCTGTTTTTATACCCTGTATTTTTTTTTTAATTTCTTCAATTCCTTCACTTGTTTGGTTGCTATTTCATAGATTTTTTTATAGGATGTATGTGTTTCCTGTTTAATAGCATCTACCTGTTTACCTGTGTTCCCCTACATTTCTTTAAAGGAGTTATACCCTTCTTAAAGTCATCTTTTATCATCATGCGATGTGATTTTTAAATGAACATCTTGCTTTTCGGGCGTGTTGTGGTATCCAGAACATTATGTACTTGGAGAACTGTGTTGTTATATGCCAAGTAGGCCTGGTTACTGTTGGTTTTGTTGATGCACTTGCCTTTTGCCATCTGGTTATCGCTGGTTTTAGCTTATTTGCTGTCTCTGACTGTAGCCTGTCTTTTCTGTGAGCCTGTGAGTTTGTAATCTTCGGTGTGTCAATACTTCTGTGAGACAAGCTCTCTCTTTGAACTTAGGTGTGTGAGCACTCCTGGGAGACCTTTCGCCAGGTAGGATTAGGGTGCAGAGAGTTGTGTCATAGGGTCAGCACCCTGTCACAGATAGAAACTGGAAGGATAATTACCCAGGCTGCTATGAGGTTCCTGAGTCTTGTGGGTCTAGGCAGGTCTCCTTTGTGCATAGAATTTGGCAGTTATGGTCTCTCCTGTGATCTTTGGTGTTTCAGAATTTCTGGGAGGCCTGCTGTCTCTTGGGGTAGGACTAGAATATAGATCAATTAATGTGATTTTTTTTAGTGCTTATCCATTTTTATAAGAAAAACTATCTAGAAAGCCATACAAAAGTAAAATTCAATTTTTACTTTCTAACTTTTCTTTTGACTCACATAAAGAAGTAAATCACTATAGACTTTAAATATTTAACCTAAAAAAAAAACTCTGCAGTTAAAATATAATGCTAAAAATTCTCAATATTCATTTCACTGTGAGTCTGCAATAGAAAAAAATGTATATATGATGCAACTGAGCTTACATGTAAAGTAAAAATGTAGCATTTAACCCATCATAGATAATAAATACATGATACATGTGTTGGTAACTACCATAAATACCTGGGAAAAATAAGTTATGCATGTTTTTATTTATTTACTATAAATGAGAAACAAACCTTAAAAAAGAAGTCTAGAATTTAAAAACATTGAAGCATTTTTTTCAAACTAATAGACAATAACATTGTACCAACAAAATAATCTCTAGCCATGTTCTCTGAAACAAGACACATACAACAGATTAGTTACATATGAGTTACTCAATTTCAAAGTTTCAAGTACTATAGCTAAAAGACAATGTATTATTTTGACATATTTATATATTCAATTCATATTGAAAAACATTTAAATTTTAGTACAAAACAAAGTGGCAGCTACCAACAGCATCATTAAGCAACTTTGGCAACAGAATTCAAGTTTCATTTCAGTGCACCCTCTTCTAAGAATCTTAAATGGCAATTCGCCATTGACCTTTTTCCCTTATTATAAAATATGTAAAAAGCAATGTTATGCTATGAATGTCATTTTTAGAGTTCCTTCTTTTTATTTGAGAAAATTGTGTTATAGCATATGTTGAGGAATGAGTAAAGGGTGTAGGTTTTGAAAAACTGGATATAAAAAGAATGTTAATATAAATAGAGTAAAATATTTTATGTTATGTGAGCTAGCATATAATGTTTGTATCTTACAACTTATATATATATATATATATATATATAATTTTTATATATATATATATATATATATATATATATATATATATATATATACACCTTATAACATATTTCATTAAATATGTTTTAAATTAAATAAAATTGAAGCTAAAAAGAAAGTATGATAAACACATCTTGGGATGTAAAATATTAAAAATTTATTTCTTCTCTATAAAATTATATATCTTGATCTGCCACCCGGAACGGCGGCTCATAGAGGCTGAGCAACTGTGATTGAAAACAGAAAATTAGAACTTCTGTTTCCACCTGGAGGCGACTTCAAGACACAGAGCGGAGCCTGGCCCATCTGCCACCAAGAACGGCGGCTCATAGAGGCTGAGCAACTGGTGGGTGGGAGACCTGGGCTACTGGGGAGCAGAGAGATCTCTGCTGAGTGCACACGGAAATTGTACACCCTAACTTGCCCTGCCCTGCCCTGCCCAATCCAGAAATTGGGAACAGAAAATTAGAACTTCTGTTTCCACCCAGAGGCGACTTCAGGACACAGAGCGGAGCCTGGCCCATCTGCCACCAGGAACGGCAGCTCATAGAGGCTGAGAAACTGGACTCAGAGCAGAGCCTGTCCCATCTGCCACCTGGAAAGGAGGCTCGTAGAGGCTGAGCAACTGGTGGGTGGGAGACCTGGGCTGGCAGGGAGCAGAGAGATCTCTGCAGAGTGCACACAGAAAGTGCACCCCCTGCCTTGCCCTGCCCTGCCTAGCCTGATCCAGCAACCAGAAACAGAACGTTGGAACTTCTGCTCACACCCGAGGACACTGAGGCATAAAACAGGGCTCGGCCCATCTGACACCTGGACCAGTGGAGAACCAGGGACACAGACGAGAGATAAGGGAAAAGCAAGAACATATCACTGACAACAAAATGGCAAGAGGAAAGAGAAAGAGTATATCCCAAGGAAACTAAGACAATCTAGTAAAACCAGAAACCAGCTCTCCCATAACAGCAAACATCGGAATTCCAAACACTCCAGAAAAAGAAGACACAGACCTGAAATCATACCTCATGACGCTGATAGAGATACTTAAACAAGAAAGGGGAAAAAAGTAAAAAGATTCAGAAGCTTTTAAAGAAGAAACAAGAAAAACACTCAAAGAACTCAAAGAACTAGAGAAAAACAGAACCAAAGAAATAAAGGAATGGAAGAGGGAAATTAAAACAGAAATTGACACAATAAAGAAAACGCTAAAAGAGATAACCCTAGAGTCAGAACACCAAAAAAAGAAATCAGGAGTCACAGAAGCAAGCATTTCCATTAGATTACAAGAGATCGAAGAGAGAATCTCGGGGGCAGAAGACAACATTGCAAACATAAAAAAAACTGCCAGAGAAGATGCAAAAACCAAAAAGCTCCTTACCCAAAATGTCCAGGAAATTCAAGACACAATGAGAAGATCGAACCTAAGGATAATAGGAATAGAAGAGGGATAAGAGTATCAACTAATGGGCACAGTATATATCTGCAACAAAATCATAGAAAAAAACTTCCCTACCCTCAAGAATGAGATGACCACGAGCATAAAAGAAGCCTTCAGAACTCCAAATAGGTTGGACCAGAAAAGAAATACCTCCTGACACATAATAGTAAAAACATCAAGTGCCCAAAGTAAAGAAAGAATACTAAAAGCAGTAAGGGAAAAAGGTCAGGTAACATATAAAGGCAGAGCAATCAGATTCACACCCAATTTCTCAACAGAGACTATGAAAGCTAGAAGAGCCTGGACAGACATCATACACCCCTTAAGAGAGCACAAGTGCCAGCCCAAGCTGCTATACCCAGCAAAACTATCAATCACCATCGATGGAGAGACGAAAATATTTCAAGACAAATCAAAATTCACACAATATCTGAATACAAACCCAGCACTACAACGAATTATAGGTGGAAAAGCCAACACAATGAGGAAAAATACAGCCTAGTAAAAACAAGAAAACTCCTAAGCAAGAAAACTAAAAGAAGAAAAAAACACAGACACAACTCAACCCAAAAAAGCAATAATGGCAGTAAACAGAAAATACTATTCCTTGATATATATTAACATAAATGGTCTCAACTCCCCAATAAAGAGACATAGACTATCAGACCAAATACATAAGCAAAATCCAGCCTTTTGCTGCATACAGGAAACCCATATCAGAGACAAAGACAGACACTATCTCAGAGTTAAAGGGTGGGAAACAAACTTCCAAGCAAACAGCCCCAAGAAGCAAGCTGGAGGGGCTGTTCTAATATCAAATAAAGTAAATTTCCAACCAAAAGTTATCAAAGAAGATAAGGAGGGACACTTTTACTCATTACTGGGGATTTCTCTCAGGAGGAACTCTCAATCCTTAACATATATGCTCCAAATAAAAAATCACCCACATTCATAAAAAAAAAAAAAAAAACCCTATTAAAGCTTAAAAAATACATTTCACCCCACACAATAATAGTGGAGGACTTTAATACCCCACTCTCACCAATGGACAGATCAGGGAAACAGAAATTGAACAAGGACACTGCAAAACTAGCAGAGACTTTGAACCAACTAGAATTAATAGATATATACAGAACATACTATCCTAAAGTAAAAGAATATACCTTCTTCTCACCACCCCATGGCACCTTCTCGAAAATTGACCACATAATTGGACACAGAACGAGCCTCCATCAATATAAGAAGATTGAAATACTCCCATGCATCCTCTCAGATCACCATGGTATACGGCTGGTCTTTAACAACAACAAAGACAACAAAAGCCCACATACACATGGAAACTAAACAACGCTCTGTTAAAGGATAGCAGGGTCAAAGAAGAAATAAAGAAAGAAATTAAGGAATTTCTAGAATTTAACGAAAATGAAAACCCAACATACCCAAACCTATGGGATGCAATGAAAGCAGTATTGAGAGGAAAACTCGTAGCCCTAAGTGCTTCCGAAAAGAAACTGGTGAGAGCTCACATCACCAACCTGACAGCACAGCTAAAAGCCCTAGAACAAAAAGAAGCATATATACTCATAAAGAGTAGACGGCAAGAAATAATAAAAATTAGGTCATAAATAGACCAAATAGAAACAAAAAGAACCATTGAAAAAATCAACAAAACCAAGAGTTGGTTCTTTGCGAAAATCAACAAGATTGATAAACCCCTAGCCAGACTAACTAGAGGGCAAAGAGAGAGTATCCAAATTAACAAAATCAGAAAGGAAAGTGGCGACATAACAACTGAAACTAAGGAAATTCAAGAAATCAACAGATCTTACTGCAAAAACTTATACTCCACAAAATTGGAAAATCTGGAGGAAATGGACGAATTCCTAGACAGATACAAGGTCCCAAAGTTAAACCAAAACCAAGTAAACCATCTAAATAACCCTACAACACCTAAAGAAATAGAAGAAATCATCAAAAGCCTCACAACCAAAAAAAGCTCAGGTCCAGATGGGTTCAGTGCAGAATTTTATCAGACATTTATTGGGGATATAACACCAATACTCTCCAAACTATTCCAAAAGATAGAATCAGATGGAATATTAATCAACACATTTTTTTGAAGCTACAATAACCCTCGTACCTAATCCACACAAAGACCCTACAAGGAAAGAGAACTTCAGACCAATCTCACTTATGAACATTGATGCAAAAATACTCAACAAAATCCTTGCAAACAGAATCCAAGAACACATCAAAACGATCATTCATCATGACCAAGTAGGCTTCATCCCTGGGATGCAGGGATGGTTTAACATAAGGAAATCCATCAATGTAATCCACCATATAAACAAACTTAAAGACCAAAATCACATGGTCATCTCTCTAGACGCTGAGAAAGCATTCGACAAAATCCAACACCCCTTCATGTTAAAAGTCCTGGAAAAAACAGGAATCCAAGGCCCATACTTAAACATAATAAAAGCAATATACAGCAAACCAACAGCCACCATCAAACTTAATGGCGAGAAACTTGAAGTAATCCCACTAAAATCAGGGACTCGACAAGGCTGCCCACTCTCCCCCTACCTATTCAACATATTACTGGAAATCCTGGCTGGAGAAATTAGACAGCAAAAGGAGATCAAGTGGATACAAATTGGAAAGGAAGAGATAAAAACATCACTCTTTTCTGATGACATGATAGTGTACTTGAGTGACCCCAAAAACTCCACCAGAGAACTCCTACAGCTGATAAACAAGTTCAGCAAAGTGGCTGCATACAAAATTAACTCAAACAAATCAGTAGCCTTCCTATACTCAAAGGACAAACATGTGGAGAAAGAAATTAGGGAAAAGGTACCCTTCACAATAGTCACAAAAACTACGAAATACCTTGGTTTGACTCTAACTAAGCAAGTGAAAGACCTGTATGACAAAAACTTCAAACCTCTAAAGAAAGAAATTGAGGAGGATCTCAGAAAATGGAAAGATCTCCTATTCTCATAGATTGGAAAAATCAACATCTTAAAAATGGCCATCCTACCAAATGCAATCTACAGATTAAATGCTATCCCCATCAAAATTCCAACACAGTTCTTCATGGAATTGGAAAGATCAATGTGCAATTTCATATGGAATAACAAAAGACCTAGAATAGCGAAATTCATCCTCAACAACAAAAAAACACCTGTGGGAATCACTGTCCCTGACCTCAAGCTATATTACAATGCAATTTTGCTGAAAAATGCATGGTACTGGAACAGAAATAGGCATGTGGATCAATGGAATAGAATAGAAGATCCAGAAATGAGCCCTCATGTATATGATCACCTGATTTTTGACAATGGTGCAGTAAACATTCAATGGAAAAAGGACAGCCTATTCAACAAATGGTGCTGGTCCAACTGGCACTCAGCATGCAAAAGAATGAAAATAGACCCTTTCATATCTCCTTGTACAAAGCTCAAGTGTAAGTGGATCAAAGATCTCCACATTAAACCAGATACACTGGAACTATTAGATGAGAAAGTAGGGAAAACCTTAGAACACATAGGCACAGGAGAAAATTTCCTGAACAAAACACCAATGGCTCAAGCTCTAAGGTCAAAGATTAACAAATGGGACCTAATGAGATGGCAAAGTTTCTGTAAGGCTAAGGATATCATCAAGAAAACAAAACGACAATCAAAAGAATGGGAAAAGATCTTTACCAACACCACATCAGATAGAGGCCTAATATCCAAGGTTTACAAGAAACTCAAAAAGCTAGACACCAGAGAATCAAATAACCCTATTAAAAAATGGGGTACACAGCTAAACAAAACATTTTCAGTTGAGGAACACCGAATAACCGAGAAACATCTGAGGAAGTGCTGGACATCTTTAGCCATCAGGGAAATGCAAATCAAAACAACTCTGAGATTCCACTTCATACCAGATTGGCCAAGATCCAAAACTCAGATGACAGCAGATGCTGGTGAGGCTGCAGAGGAAGAAGAACACTTCTCCACTGTTGGTGGGGTTGCAAGCTAATACAACCACTCTGGAAATCTGTCTGGCGATACCTCAGAAAATTGGATATAGTACTACCTGAAGACCCAGTTATTCTATTTCTGGGCATATACCCCAGAGACACTCTAATACACAACAAAGATATATGTACCACAATGTTCATAGCGGCTCTATTTATAATAGCCAGAAGCTGGAAGGAACCCAGATGTCCTTCAGAAGATGAATGGATACAAAAATTGTGGTACATATACACAATGGAATACTACTCAGCCACCAGAAACAATGACTTAACCAAATTCTTAAGAAAATGGCTGCATCTAGAGAATATCATCCTGAGTGAGATAACCCAGTCACAAAAGAACAGACATAATATGCAGTCACTGTTAGTGGGATGCTAATCCCAGAGGTTTGCACTCCCCCAGAAACAACTCACAGACTGTATGAAGTCCAAGAAATAAAGAAAACAAAACACAATAAAACAAAAATATTTACAAAACAAGAAAACTTTAACTATTTCCATGTTACATTTTGTTTTACATGTACTATAGCTCATTGTAACTATTAAGTTTTCAAGGCATACAATCAATGTTTGAAAAAAATCAAGTACCGATTAAAAATATATTCATATATTTTTATGTAAAAATTATGTTAAAATCTAAAAAAATGTACTGACAAAAATGTATAATTTTAAGCAAAAAATGTTTAAAATCTGTACATTTATCTTTGTTTTGTAAAATAAAGTTTTTTTAAAAAAAGAAACAGAAAAAAATTATATATCTCACTTTCATTGTTTTCTACTCTTATATCTCACTATCATTGTTTTCTACTCTTAATTGTTTAAAATAAAATGCTAAAAGCTCTGCATTTGTATAAGCATTAATATAGAAGTAACACTATATAGGCAATGGATTCAAGTTCTTGGCAAGGATGAAGCAGTTTGCTATGTAAATATATTACTATTTAATACCTTAAAAGTGGGGGGATATAAAAGTCAATTTCATTGTTTCACAAATGCTTCAGAAAAGTATATTTCCATTTAATGTTCTTTTAAACTTTGTCAACTGAAACCAATAAGTGAGTTATTTTTATGATTTTCCACTTTATCCATTGTGACCCTTAATCTCAGTTATTTTTATGTCTATATAGTATGTTTAGTGATAGTTATTATATTCCATAAAGATAAAAGTCATAAAATCAATTTTATGATTTCTCAGAAGCATTAGTTACTAACAATAATAGAATAGAACAAGATAAAGAGAAAAAAAATAATTTTCTTTGAAAGTTACTTATCTTTCTTTTTGATAAATTCCTTAAAAACTATATTAAATATATGTTTTTATAAATACACTCTGAAAACACAAAAGAAATAATTAAAGCTTACTGTTTTAGAGTGATTTCAATATTAAAACATTAACAAATATCTGATTCATTCATTACATGAAATTATCATATCATGCCATTTTAGGATAAAACATTTGTACAAAATACTAGTGGTTATAGCAAAGAACTTGAACACACTATGTACGTACTGTTAGCTTCATTCTTAAGGCTAATATAAATGGATATATTTTTACATTATCTTTCAAGTGCATTAAGTTATGTTGACCTTTAATATATTAACTAGGATTTTCAGCAAAGATAGTCTCATAAATATGATAACAGACTATTTTATTTAAATAGCTCATTGTTCATATGTAGAAAATTATCTTCCTAGTGATTGTATATAAACCTCTAACTTTATTTCATTTTCGTATTTAGTATTTCTTCTTTTACATGAGTACAATGTTTGACTCCATCTATGCTGCTCACCCTGCATCAACTATCATGTTCCTCTTCAAACATTGTGTCTTCTTCCTTTCCTCATTCTTTTCTTCTTTCCTTCCCTCCTCCTTATTTTCCCCAATTTTTTATTGGAAATTCTCTATATTTACATTTCATATGTTATCCCTTCCCAACATTCCATCCTCCCCTAGCCCTCCCATTGCGTCCATTTTTGAAGATGCTCCCTCTCACAACCAACCTCTCCCACCTTAGGACCTTGAAATTCCCCTACACTAGGAAAAGAAGCCTTCACTGGACCAAATTGCTCTCCTCCCAATGATATCAGAAAGTGCTATCCTCTGCTATATGTGCACCTTGGGCTATGGGTCTTTCTATGTGAACTCATTTGTTGGTGTTTTAGTCCCTGGGAGCTGTGGTGGGTTTGGTTGTCTCCACTTTTAATAACCACAAGGTCATGCTTAGTATCACCCATATACAGGAGTGTGGAGAAGTATGCAAAGATATGTGAAACCTAACAGTAGCCCTGCCCACAAATGATTTTGCTTCTTTCTCCCGAATGACATTAATTGATAACATGCCCTTTATGATGAATAAGGACTCTGGAGACCACACTGTTTTCATCTTGGAACATCAATTAGATAGGTCTTTTTTATGTCTTCGGCATGCATGTGTGTAATGACAACATCATCTACAGAAGACATTATATCGTAGAATTTCTCTCTATCCTCTGACATGTAGTCTTTTCTTTTCCCTCTTTCACGATGTTATCTGAGATTTGTTGGGGATTTATTTGGTAGTGATGCATATGTCTAATTTAGAGCTGATTTTTCAATTTCCAATCACTTATTCTCCAGAATGTTTCCAGTGAAACATTTATCAGCTGATGTACACTACAAAAAAAAGAAGATTCTCCAATTAAAGTTTAGAGAATGCAGATTATGATTGGAAGCATAAACACATAAAATTTGGTCTGACATTGTGACCATTTACTAAAACAAGAATATAATTTTCTTTTCTGGTTTCTTACCTCCCTTGCTATGGGTTTCTTACCAGGTTTTCATAGATAGACATAAATTCCTTTCTGTGAAGCAGGCCTCTAGTTCATTCATATAGTGTTTGATTAAAATCTTAGAATTATCACACATGACACTATTACCTATTAACATACTGATCACATAAAACAAGTACTATGGAAGACTACAAGTGTCCTCCCCAACTCCCCAGAAGCCTGTGTAGCACCTTTCCAAATTATGACTACTAAATTACAAGAAGTTTACTATCCAGTGTACAATTGATTTTCCCATGTTTTTGCAACCAGTCTCTATTGTAGGTTCAGCAATGGGTCTTTAATACAGAGTCATGCTGAAAAAGCAAATGAATTACAATCAGGTATGTTGTTTTAGATTCCTCTGAACGTTCTTATCAATAATATATAGCATAGCATTTCATACTTTGGATTAATAATTTATTTTTAAATTTATATAAAATATAAAGATGAAAGTAGTTTTCTATATTACTAGTTATATACATTACACAGATAATTAACCTTTAGCATACACAATAATTTTAAAACACAAAACAACAAAGTAAGACAATTTTTAATGAGCTACATAACTAAGTATAGAGTTCATGGAAGAATAAATACAGGGTTTGGAGAAATGGCTCAGCAGCTAAGAATATGAGTTGACTCTCCAAAGGTTATTAGTTTGACACTGGGCATTCACAGGTTGGCTTGCAACAATTTTAAACTACATTTACTGGGAATAACATTCTCTGCTTTTCTCTATTTATCTAATATAAGTGCATCTAGAACAGGCATACATGAAGACAAACAACCATACATACTAAATGATATAATACTTATTTAAAATAAGACATACAAATAACAAAGAAACATCTAAAGTGTCTTTAGTATTCAGAGCAAGAAAAATTAAAATTACTTTATAGTTCCAAATTGCTGTGGTAAAATGACTAAAATCATTAATAACTATAAAAAGTAAGCCTGGGGGTATGAAGGGAGAAGAAACACGTGCAGTAGTTTGAACAGTAAACAAGTACTACCAATTTACAAATGTCTGAAGATTTATCATAAAATAGAAAACAAATTGTCACATAGCACAGCTATTTTACTCCTGAGTATGCATCCAAAGGATTCTATACCATACAATAGAGGTCCATGAACATACATGTTCGTTGCTGATCTATGAATAACATCTAATAAATGAATGGATATAATTCAAGTACCAATATTGGCCTGCATATTTTGTGATGCCATTGTTCATAATAGCAAAGTAATACTCCATTGTGTAAATAAACCACACTTCCTTTATCCATTCTTTAGTTGAGGGACATCTAGCTTTATTTCCCAATTTCTAAACATTACAAGTAAAGCTACTACAAAAGAATGTTGAGTAAGTGTCCTTGCAGGACGTTGGAACATCTTCTGAGTATATGCTCAGAAGTGATATAGGTGAGAATTGAGGTAGAACTATTCCCAATTTTATGAGAAAGTCCAGACTGATTTTTAGAGTGGTTGTCAAGTTTTTACTCCTACCAACAAGGTG
This sequence comes from Micromys minutus, assembly GCF_963924665.1. Taxonomy (NCBI): domain Eukaryota; kingdom Metazoa; phylum Chordata; class Mammalia; order Rodentia; family Muridae; genus Micromys; species Micromys minutus. The sequence continues at coordinate 38,108,202 of NC_137974.1, forward strand.
TTCTTGTTGCTCTTCATTCTTGCAATTTTGTGGTGTCCAGTAAGATTTGTTTAATCTTATCCATTCTGATGGATATAAGGTAGAACACAGAGGCATTTTCTTTAGGTGTTTCTTGACCATTAGAGATTCCTCTGTGAGAATTCTGTTTTGCTCTATACCTAATTTTATTAATTGGGTTATTTGGATTTTTGATGTTTACCTTAATTCCTTTTCTTTTTTTCTTTTTTTAAAATTTATTCTATGTGAGTACACTGTTACTGTCTTCAGATGCACCAGAAAGGGGCATCAGATCCCCATTACAGATGGTTGTGAACCACCATATGGTTTCTGGGAATTGAACTCCAGACCTTTGGAAGAGCTATTGGTGCTCTTAACCACTGATATATCCCTCTGCCCTTTGACTTCTTTCTATACTTTGAATATTATTCTTCAGTCAGATGTAAAGTAGATGAAGATCTTTACCAAACTATGGGTATGATTTTGACTTATTGATGGTGTCCTCTGATTTACAGAACGTTTTCAGCTTCATGAGGTCCCATTTATTAATTGCTAATCATAGAAACTGAGGCATTAGTATTGGATGCAGGATTCCCTTTCACAACCTTTCATATCCCTTTACACTCTCTCAAAGACAAGTACTACGGAAAGCTCTTCTAAAGTACAGCAAATATAATCTTTATTCAGGCCCCAAGAGACTTTTTATACAGACCAACCACAACTTGCTCCTCACAGTTTCCTTGCTGGATAGTTTTATGTCAACTCAACACCAACTAAAAGCAAGGCAGGAATTATCACTTTTTCAATGCTACTAAATCAGCCCCTACTTCTAGTTTTCTTAACTGTGTGGCTTCTGGTCTTGATCTTCTTCGATGACATAAGCAAATTAAACACTTTCCTCTCAAAAAATGTGATTCAAATATGGAGTCCAACTTTTATTTAATTATAAACAAAAGTGATTGTAGGAATAACAAGTAAAAAGATTAAATTTAAAATGTTAATTTTAATGAGTTTTCCTGGGTACATAATTAATATATGTTATATATATATATATATATATATATATATATATATATATATATATATATATATGTTTTCTATAACGTTGAAGATGAGGTATTATCTTTTTTATAAACAGTTTATTACATATTTATTATGTTAAAATAATCAATTAAATCAGTTTACATCTATGGTTGCTTTTCATTTATGTCTACGCACTACCATGTGGTTTCTGGGAAACTCGTGAGCTACCATGTGCAGGCTGCCAATATATTTCCAGCCAAAGAGTGCTATAAACCACTTTATCCTGAGTTCAGACCCAGTGATCTAAATTGCTATCATGATAATACTTACTATTGTTTATTTTAAATGAACATATAAACTAGTTATGTAAGTATGCTAAAACATATCTAAGTTAATGTGCCCCAAATACATTTATGTGTCCTTGTTTACTTTTACACTATTAATAGTGATAATATTATCATAATATACTGATGCCTACCAGCAAATGACTACATATAGGTGATGGAATTTTTCTTATACCATATTATGAAATACAAAATAATGAAATTCCCCCAAAATTTAATGAAGCTGGAGACGATTATTTTTAGAAAACTGAGCCAGATATAGGAAGAGCTCACTGTATGTTTTCTCTTAGGAGGACTTATATTCAATGATATATACTAACATATAATTCAGATTATATAAAATATCTATGTCACATATTAATATACAACTTAAAAATATGTGTGCATATGGATCACGATGGTATGTTGTGGAAGAATATTTCTAGTGAACTGTGAAATATAAAATACAATTGAATAAATATTAAGTAACAAGAAGAGAGGAATATCACAGAGGAGGAAAAAAAATTCACTATCTATGTTGATAGTCGGTGAAGAGCTTATATTAGTAGAAAATATAAATTTACACTTAAATAAAATGGCCATTATAAAAAACTAATTACTGAGCATATCAAACTGAAGTCAATTAAAAATAAATGTTACAACACTGAAAGTTTGCTGTGTTGAGTATGCTGAATACCCAAATCAAAAATAAAATTATTCCTTTTTCAGATTTGTTAAAAATTAATTCCTTTGGTAATCTAAGTTTTAGTTGTTAAACTTTAATTGTTCCATATTCATTATTTGGGACAACAAATAAGAACTGACTAGAATAAATAGAATTAAATTGAGTAACCAAATAATACTTTTGGGATTATTACTGAATTTCCTTGCAGCAAATGTCCATACAAGTTTAATGGTTTGTTTTTTTTTTTTTTTTTTTTTTTTTTTTTTTTTTTTTTGTGAGAGTACACTCTAATGGTAACGTACCCAGGGAGTTAGAACAAGAAAAGATTACAAAATGTTTATAAACTTGTTTTTTCCTTACCAATTTATTTTTTAAAAAATGAATTCATTTACAGATTTTAAAAGGCATTTCAGCATAACATTATATGAATATTTTTGTCAATACTTAATTCTTTTAGAGCTTTGATAGCATGCTTTGAAACCCCAGTAGTTATCATAAGCATGCAGTGTATGTAGGACAGAGTGTAACACGGAAACAGATTTCTTGTTGGGTATAGATTAAGCATAATGATCTATTAATACCAAATATTGCCACAAGGCTAGTATTTTTTAACCTAAAAGGGACTGAAGCTTTCTATCTTTCTCTTTTTTTTTTTTTTTGCCTTTGTTTTTCTGAGTTTCATATAGTCTCTGAGTTGTTCCTGGGGTATTCAGAACATTCTGGGGTAACTATCCAATTATCAGTGACTGCATATTATGTCTGTTCTTTTGTGACTGGGTTATTTCACTCAGGATGATATTCTCTAGATGTATCCATTTTTGTAGGAATTTCATAAAGTCATTGTTTCTGGTTGATGAGTAGTGTAAATATACCACAATTTTTGTATCCATTCATCTTCTGAAGGAAATCTGGGTTCTTTCCAGCTTCTGGCTATTATAAATAGAGTTGCTATGAACATTGTGGTGCATATGTCTTTGTGGTGTACTAAGGTGTCTCTGGGGTATATGCCCAGAAGTGGAATAGCTGGGTCTTCAGGTAGTACTATGTCTAATTTTCTGAGGAATTGCCAGACTGATTTCCAGAGTGGTTGTATCAGTTTACAACCCCACCAACAGTGGAGAAGTGTTCCTCATTTTCAACATCCTTACCAGCATACTCACCAGCATCTGCTGTCATCTGAGTTTTTGATCTTAGCCATTCTGACTAGTGTGAGGTGGTATCTCAAGGTTGTTTTGATTTGCATTTCTCTGATGACTAAGGATGTCAAGCACTTTCTTTGATGCTTCTTGGCAATTAGATATTCCTCAATTTGTTTAGCTCTATACCCCAATTTTTTACTTTATTTTTCTTTTTTTATAATATATTTTGTCATTTAATCTCCTATTGTTATATCTTTTTTAACAACTTTATTTTAAGAAACAAAGATAAATGTACAGATTTTAAGCATTTTTTGCATAAAAGTATACAATACATTTTTGTCAGTACTTGTTTTTTTTTTTTTTTAATGGTTTGTTAGTCTGATCAAGATCCCACTAGTTACAATGAGCATAAAGTACATGTAAAACAATATGCAACCTGGAAATAGTCAAAGTTTTCTTGGTGATGTGTAAAGATTTCTTTTTTAAATGAGCAAACAGTACATGTAATACAGGGTGAAACCCAGAATTTGTCAATGTGTTCTTGTTGGGTAAGAATTGAGCATGACTTTTTTTTTTTTTTTTAAATGTTTCCTTTTTTTCTTGGACTTCATACAGTCTGTGAGTTATTTCTGGGGCAGTGCGAGCCTCTGGGCTTAGCATCCCACTTAGCTCAGTGACTGCATATTATGTCTGTTGTTTTGTGACTGGGTTATCTCACTCAGGATGATCTTCTCTAGATGCAGCCATTTTCTTAAAATTTGGTTAAGCCATTGGTTCTGGTGGCTGAATAGTAGTATTCCATTGTGTAAATGTACCACAATTTTTGTATCCATTCATCTACTGAAGGACATCTGGGTTCTTTCGAGATTCTGGCTATTATAAATAGAGCTGCTATGAACATTGTGGTGCATATATCTTTGTTGTGTATTAAAGTGTCTCTGGGGTATATGCCCAAAAGTGGAATAGCTGGGTCTTCAGGTAGTACTATGTCTAATTTTCTGATATATCACCAGACTGATTTTCAGAATGGTTGTATTAGTTTACAACCCCACCAACAGCAGAAAAGTGTTCCTCTTTCTCCGCAGCCTCGCCAGCATCTGCTGTCATCTGAGTTTTGGATCTTGGCCAATCTGACTGGTGTGAGGTGGAATCTCAGGATTGTTTTGATTTGCATTTTCCTGATGACTAAGGATGTCGAGACTTCCTCAGATGTTTCTCAGCCATTCAATATTCCTCAACTGAGAACGTTTTGTTTAGCTCTGTACCCCATTTTTTAATAGGGTTGTTTGATACTCTGGTGTCTAGCTTTTTGAGTTCTTTGTATTCCTTGAATAATAGTACTTTATCTGATATGGAGTAGGAAAAGATCTTTTCCAATTCTGTTGGCTGCCATTTTGTTTTCTTGACAATATCCTTAGCCTTACAGAAACTTTGCAATCTCATTAAGTCCCATTTGTTAATCTTTGACTTTAGAGCTTGAGCCATTGGTGTTTTGCTCAGAAAATTTTCTCCTGTGCCTATGTGTTCTAAGATTTTTTCTACTATCTCGTCTAATAGTTTCAGTGTATCTGGTTTAATGTGGAGATCTTTGATCCACTTACACTTGAGCTTTGTACAAGCAGATAAGAAACGGTCTATTTTCATTCTTTTACATGATGAGTGCCAGTTGGACCAGCACCATTTGTTGAATAGGCTGTCCTTTTTCCATTGAATGTTTACGGCTCCTTTATCACAAATCAGGTGACCATATACATGAGGGCTCATTTCTGGATCTTCTATTCTATTCTATTGATCCACATGCCTATTTCTGTACCAGTACCATGCAGTTTTCAGCACAATTTTCTTGTAATATAGCTTGAGGTCAGGGTTTTTGATTTCCACAGATGTTTTCTTTTTGTTGAGGATGGATTTTGCTATTCTAGGTCTTTTGTTTTTCCATATGAAATTGCACATTGGTATTTCCAACTAAATTAAGAACTGCATTAGAATTTTGATGGGGATTGCATTGATTCTGTAGATTGCTTTTGGTAGGAGGGTCATTTTTAAAATGTTGATCCTTCCAATCCATGAGAAAGGAGATCTTTCCATTTTCTGAGATCATCCTCAATTTTTTCTTTAGCGGTTTGAAGTTCTTGTCATAAAGGTCCTTCACTTGCATAGTTAGAGTCACATGAAGGTATTTCATAGTTTTTGTGACTATTTTGATGGGTACCTTTTCCCTAATTTCTTTCTCCACATGTTTTTTCTTTGAGTATAGGAAGGCTACTGATTTGTTTGAGTTAATTTTGTATCCAGCCACTTTGCTGAAATTGTTTATCAGCTGTAGGAGTTCTCTGGTGTAATTTTTGGGTCACTTAAGTACACTATCTTGTCATCTGCAAAGAGTGATGTTTTTATCTCTTCCTTTTTGATTTGTATCCCTTTGATCTCATTTTTCTGTCCAATTGCTACAGCCAGGACTTCCAATACTATGTTGAATAGGTAGGGGGAGAGAGGGCAGCCTTGTTGAGTCTCTGATTTTAGTGGGATTGCTTCCAGTTTCCCAATGTTAAGTTTGATATTGGCTGTTGGCTTGCTCTATATTGCTTTTATTATGTTTATGTATGGACCTTGGATACCTGTTCTTTCTAGGACTTTTAACATGAAGGGGTGTTGAATTTTGTCAAATGCTTTCTCAGCATCTAGTGAGATGACCATGTGATTTTGTTTTTTGAGTTTGTTTATATGGTGGATTACATTGATTGATTTCTTTATATTAAACCATCCCTGCATCCCAGGGATGAAACCTACTTGGTCAAAATGAATGATCCTGTTTTTTGATGTGTTCTTGGATTTCTTTTGCAAGGATTTTGTTGAGTATTTTTGCATCAATATTCATAAGTGAGATTGGTCTGAAGTTCTCTTTCCTTGTAGGGTCTTTGTGTGGTTTGGGTATGAGGGTTATTGTAGCATCAAAAAATGAGTTAGGTAGTATTCCATCTGATTCTATCTTGTGGAATAGTTTGGAGAGTCTTGGTGTTATATCCACAATAAATATCTGATAAAATTCTGCATTGAACCTGTCTGGACCTGGGCATTTTTTGGTTGGGAAAATTTGATGATTTCTTCTATTGCTTTAGGTTTTATGGGATTATTTAGATGGTTTACTTTGTCCTGGTTTTACTTTAGGATCTTGTATCTGTCTAGGAATTTGTCCATTTCCTCCAGATTTTCCAATTTTGTGGAGTATAAGTTTTTTGTAGTAGGATCTGATGATTTCTTGAATTTCCTCAGTTTCAGTTGTTATGTCTCCACTTCTTTCTGATTTTGTTAATTTGGATACTCTCTTTTTGCCCTCTAGTTAGTCTGTCTAGGGGTTTATCAATCTTGTTGATTTTCTCAAAGAAAGAGCTCTTGGATTTGTTGATTTATTTCAATGGGTCTTTTTGTTTCTATTTGGTCTATTTCTGCCCTAATTTTGATTATTTCTTGCCGTCTACATTTCTTGGGTGTATCTGCTTCCTTTTGTTCTAGGGCTTTTACCTGTGGTGTCAAGTTGCTGATGTATGCTCTCTCCAGTTTCTTTTTGGAATCACTTAGAGTTATGAGTTTTCCTCTCAATACTGCGTTCATTGCATCCCATAAGTTTGGGTATGTTGTGTTTTTGTTTTCATTGAATACTAGAAAATCCTTAATTTCTTTCTTTATTTCTTCTTTGACCCTGCTATCGTATAACAGAGCGTTGTTTAGTTTCCATGTGTATGTGGGCTTTTTGTTGTCTTTGTTGTAGTTAAAGACTAGCCTTAGACCATGGTGATCTGAGAGGATGCATGGGAGTATATCAATCTTCTTATATCAATTGAGGCTCGTTCTGTGTCCAAATATGTGTTAAATTTTCGAGAAGGTCCCATGGGTTGATGAGAAGGAGGTGTATTCTTTTACTTTATGATGATATGTTCTGTAGATATCTATTAATTCCAGTTGGTTCATAGTCTCTGCTCGTTTTACAGTGTCCTTGTTCAGTTCCTGTTTCCATGATCTGTCCATTGGTGAGAGTGGAGTATTAATGTCTCCCACTATTATTGTGTGGGGTAAAATGTATTTTTTGAGCTTTAGTAGGGTTTCTTTTATGTATGTGGGTGCTTTTTTATTTGGAGCATATATATTAAGGATTGAGAGTTCCTCCTGACAAATTTCTCCGGTAATGAGTAAAAAGTGTCCTTCCTTATCATTTTTGATAACTTTTGGTTGGAAATTTACTTTATTCAATATTAGAATAGGCACTCCAGCTTGCATCTTGCGGTTGTTTGCTTTGAAGTTTTTTTCCCAACCTTTTACTTTGAGATAGTGTCTGTCTTTGTCTCTGAGATGAGTTTCCTGTATGGAGCAAAATGCTGGATTTTGTTTATGTATCCAGTCTGATAGCCTATGTCTCTTCATTGAGGAGTTGAGTCCATTTATGTTAATAGATATCAAGGAATAGTTGTTTCTGTTTCCTGCTATTATTGCTTTTGTGGGTTGAGTTGTGTCTGTGTCTCTTTCTTCTTTTGGTTTTCTTGCTTAGAAGTTTTTTTTTTTTTTTTTTTTTTTTTTTTTTTTTTTTTTTTTTTTTTTTTTTTTTAAGAAGGATTGATTGATTCTCTGGTATCTAACTTCTTGAGTTCTTTATATAGCTTATAACCATTTTTATGCAAGTGTTTCTGATAGCTGAGTAGTACTCCATTGTCTCCATTGTGTAAATGTACCACAATTTTTTTATCCATTCATCTACTGAAGGACATCTGGGTTCTATCCAGCTTCTGGCTATTATATAGCGAGCTGCAATGAACTGCTTGAGCATGATGGCTGTCTGCTTGCCACTGTGTTTTAAGTCACAATGTACTTCCACTGAGACTCTAACTAAGCCTCCAATTAAATATTTCTTTTTTTAATTTGTCTTGGTGTTCATGGTATCTTTTCATAACAATGAAAGAGTAACTAAAATAGGCAAAGGTAAAAGAATGAGATATTGCTCTCAGAGGCCTGACCATGTTGATTTCTAGAGATATATGGAAACTTGGGGAATTGGCTAAATAAATACTTTGGTTAAGGCTTAATAAGAATTTTAATAGAAGTACAGAATGTATTAGTGCTGAGAGGATAGTGGATTGTTGAGGGCAAACTCAAGTAATTTTAGAGGAAAAGAGTATCACAGACAATTTTTAATATATTGGGGCAAATGATGTAGATGATCATAAATAAATGAAACTATAGCTTGAAATAATCTGAAAATAAGTGAAAAAATCTATATGATAACGATTCAAATTTGAATGGCATTATTCAAATAATGGAGTATATTGTGATGTATTAATTTTCTTCTGAAAATAAAAATCTGGTTTACTGGTATAAAATCTACTAGGGAATTAAATGGCATTAAAAGCTTAAATGGCAATATCTTTAATCTTTTCATTAGAGTCAGAGAGTACACTCACAAAAGTGCAACACTGCTTTATCATTAAGGCTCTTAATAAACCAAGACTAGTGCAGAACTACTCTAGAGTGAACAATAGATGTCTCCTTAAGAACTATTATAATTATCATATTTAATGTTGCAATGACAAAGTATTATTTTGAAACATCAAGAGTACTAGAAGTTAACAACTTTGCTCAATTTTATTCTCTATTGAGTAGGATTTTTAGATAATGAAGTTTGTCAGTAAGAATGTAAGGGAAAGAAAATATGAGTGAAAATATCTTTTCTCAGTGATAACATAATACTATTATAGTATAGGACAGATAACATTTATCTTCATTAATAAATGAATAGTCTCATGTTTCCGTTAAACTGGGTATTTTGTATTGGGTATTTAAAATATGCTCTTTCTCTGAGGCCCACAACATGCTTTATTTTTATATTGCTTTGTTGTGACAAATTAGTTACATCTGATAAAACTTATACCTCATTAACCAACTTCTGTTATTTAATTCATGTTTAATTTGACTTTTTTTGTGAATTTTGAAAGATACACAAAATCTCCTACTTCTAACTCAAAAATGATAACACTAGTATACTGTTCTAAACTAAGCAGCATGTCACCTATTTAGGCCTACTGTGTAACAGCCAAGGATCATTAATTTATTATCCATTGTCTTTGTTATTTACAGAAATTCGTGTAATACAGATCAAACCTAATGTTTTGAGATCAACTTTTGATAAAGTTTAATATTTATTTGTTTCCTTATATCATCGTACTTAATTTAAATATTTATATTCTCTGTGTTAAACATGACTGTCTTTGCCCACAGTGAGGAGACACAAGAAGCAGTGGCCAGCAGACAAACCAGCTTCCTAAAGCTGAACCAGGGACTGGTGAACGAAGATATCCGAGTGGTGCAGTACCTGGCAGAGCTGCCGAAATTGCACTACATGCATGAGTCACCTGAGACCACCCACCCACTGCTCAGGTTTGACTATGTCCCCAGGTTTTTTTGTATAAAATATAAGGGTTCCAGCCACTAAAAAAAAAAAAAAAATGACTGTCTTTATTTTGACTTGTTCAAGGATACTTTTGTTGTGTTTTGTATTTATACACGGAAAATTATAAGTTGTAACAAGTTTCAATAATATGAATAATATTTATAAACATTCACATACATATACTTATGAGTTCAAATACAATTACAACATTTGTGTAATAGATTTGAGTAAATAATCATGACCAGAATGATAGCTTATACACTACACAACATTCCTACAAGATGGCATCACTGTGAATGCCTACAACAAATGAAAAACATCCTGTTCTTTCTCATTCTTTAGACTGTTTGATATTGTTTGTGTTCAGGATGTCCACAATGAGAAAATATATATTAATTTCTCTGATATATATATATTGTAATCATTTTTGTTTATACTATAATAAAATATTGGGAAAAATGATAAACATGAAAGTCATTTAGCTCTCTGATGGCATTACTTTTATCTAATATATATTGTAGGTTAGAAAAAAACCATTAGAATATTGGCAAATAAAATGAGATGTTTAGCCTAAATGAGTGAATGACAATAAAATAAACCAACTTAATTTTTTTCTTTCTTATGATTAGAAAAATGGTTTTTCATAGAACCATATCCAAAGTTTTAAAAATATCAAAGTATGAAGAATAGTCCTATTTCAAATAAGGAACAATATTTGTTCTACTTGAATAGTTATGACAATTTGCTGAGAATTATTATATAAATTTCCATTTTTCTAAAATGTAATAAGTAGAGAAGTTGTATAGTGTGGTGCTAAATTAGAAAACCTTACCTTGTAAGTATATATTTTGTACCAGTCAAAAAGGTAGAAAAATATTTTTGTTCCTCCATTAATTTGAGTACATGGAAAGCTTATTTCCTACTTTAATATTCTGCATGTTTTAGATCTTGCAGAAGTGCCTCAGAAAATGTTAGGTGCATATTATTAATAATATTTATATAAGACATAAACAGAAAAATCTAAAATCACATACTTTTTACAAGCAAATGGCTAAATACTAGCTGACTTCTCTCTTGTGAATCAACAGAGCAGGGGAGTTCATCAATAGGAAACTAATAGTTAGGTGATGGGTTCCATGAGCACAACTCCCACCCCCACCCGTGAGACTCTTCTGGCAATTATTGGTTATTGGGAAAGGTAATTGCTTTCTTTTGTCACCAATCTCACGATCCTCATGCTGCTATAAATGACTTTCTCATACATGGTCATTTAAGTGATCCTAATAACACAAAAGGAGAAACCATGCCAACCTACACAGACATGCACACACAAAGACACACACACACATACACACACTCACAAACACTCAGAAAGAGAGGTGACAGGGCAGGGATGGGAAAAATGGTGAGAGATAAAAAGAAAACAAGAAAGGATGTTGACATACAAAGACATAAAAGCAAACAGACAACTAGTTAGCAAGTTCTAAAATTAATTATACTATAACACAGATAAGAGAAATTTATTCATATGGTTATGACCAAAACATAAACATGCATAAAACATAATAGTTTAACCCATTAATGTATATAATAATTATAGACTAAGAAAAAGTGATAAGATATTTGTGAAAAGACTTAATGTTTACCAGCAGTCATAGTAATTGGATCAACCTGTGGTGGACAGGACTCTTTAGAATGAATGAAGAATGTCAATGAATTGACATGAACATGGGAAAAAAGCCATGTCTTCAAGGGACAAGAATAGGCCATAATAAACAGCATATGGAAAATGTTTACATGTAAAACATTTTATATTCCTGAAAATTTTCTTCCTAAACATTTTAATAATCATTTTTTGATTGTCAGTTTTAATAAGTAGTATATTCATGGTCTTTCCATTTTATAATTGTTTCCAGAGGGAAAAATTCAATGCATTTATAAAATGTGATTCCACATTTATACCATAAAAATTTTTTTAAAAAATGTGAACTCTGCAGTGGAAACTCACTCATTTAATTATTCAGTTTAGATAATGTACGATTTGAAAACATGAGGTTATTGATCCCTAACCTTTCTAATCTTTGTTGGAACTAGTACAGCATCTCAGAATCTATTAATGTTTTCTTCTTGGATTCTTCCTCAATTTAACTTCAGCTGACATATACAATAAGAAAATAGAAGCACAAACATTCCAACTGAAATATTTTATAATGATGCAAAAGATTAGCCAGGGAAAAATGATTTTTATTTAATAGAAGAAATTTCAACCTTTAATTTATTGTAACTTTGCTTTCTATTTTTTTAAAAATTATCTGTATGTTATATCAAAATGAATCATCAATAAATAAAGAAATAGAGTTCTCAAAAAGACCTTTATCAACCCCAGGTATCAAGGCTCAGGTCTTTGAAGGGAAGGTGGAGCAATTATAGTGGCAGATGCTTGGACTAGTAACTGTGATCATTTGCACATCTCTCACACAAAATAAAGGCAAACAAAACCTGTATATATATGGAGTACAACTGCTCCAAGACTCACTCATTGCTAAGGAAGCAGTAGCAGTGGGTAAGTGGTGTGAGGGAAACTCACTCTTGTTTTAGGATGTGGCCCTTGCTAGCTTTCAGGTACTGAATGTATTTCACATTATATTTACTAGTGTATCACTTGTCACACATTTGGGTTATTTCTAATTTTCAAAATTATTATTATTATTATTATTATTAATGATAGTAGTAGTAGTAGTAGTAGTAGTAGTAGTAGTAGTAATGTAGTAATAATAATACTAGGAGTTTACGTACAAAATTTGTGTAAATATTACATTTTATTTTATTGAGTATACTATGGTAAAATTAATGGATCATATAGTAAGCCTAATTTTAATTTGAAGAAATGCCAAATCATTTTCAAAAGAGATTGCAGCAGGCTAAAACAGCATATAGCATACAGAACCAACACTATTCTGGATGTAGGTAGTTATGTGTCATTTGAAAATATTTTCTTCTAATTTTAAACTTTTGTTAATTTTTAAACAAGAACCAATTAAAGACTCTTGTGACATCAGTCTATAAAAGCTCCTCTCAGTGAACCTCAAGTCCTTTGACTGTCAAAAACATTGGTAGGCACTTGACACCGCCTCCCACAGGCTACTTACACCTTCAGGGAAGTGCTTCTCTCCACCCCATGGTTTGATCCTCTCTGAGATAAGAACTTTTCCTTTCTGCTAGCTTTGATGTTCTCTCCTTTTCATCCTGACCTCCTAATTACATTCTGTCAGAGACCCAGTCTTTCCTTTTCTGCTTGTCTAGTCACATACATTTCATGATCTAATTTGACCTAATGATGGTTATTTGTATTACTATCTTTTGATATTCACAGGTCTTATCTCTAACCATAGTTATATACTAAAGTCTAGTTCAGTGGTTCTCAACCTTCCTTGTGCTGCAACCTGTTAAGATAGGTAGTTATGTTAGCATGACCTTCAATCAAATTATTTCCATCACTACTTCATAACTGTATTGTTTCTAGTTATGAATTTCAATGTAACTATCCATGTCTTCTAGTAATCTTAGGTTGTTCAAACACTCAGGGGTCACAACCCACATATTAAAAAACCTCTATATCTAGTCAAATATTTGTAATAGTTAATGTCTAAGTATCAATTCATTCATTAATTCTTGTGTCTCTTGTGTGTGTGTGTGTGTGTGTGTGTGTGTGTGTGTGTGTGTGTGTGTGTGTGTGATTTCTGAGATTGATTTAAAGATCACAGTTATAAGCCTTGTTAATTATCATATTGACAGCATCTAAGATTGAATGAGATTAGACCTCTTCTTATGCCTATTGGGACTCTCTTGATTAACCTAATGAATATGGAAAGACTTAGTAGTACTGCTCCCTGCCAGAGGATTCCAGCCTAAATAAGATGGAGAGAAGAAAGTGGGCATTAGCTATATTGCCTGAATTCATTGTTATCTTCTAACATTTCGCAATCAACCGCTTCATGTGTTTTTGTCTTAACTTTAGTCAAATGGGTTGTATCTTGAACTGTGAGCTAAAGGAGCTCTTTAACTTTTCTTAAATTGTTTTTGAAACAGTGTTACAGTAAGATGAATAAAACTTAAGATGCCCTGCCACATGCTAGCAAACATAATAACATTAATCCACACTTCCATCTGCTTAGCACTGGCTGTTTTACTCTGAGCTTTCATTGATTATGTCATCTACATAATGGCCAAACCTTCCCTCTAATGTAACTTTTTATTAAGATGCCCTTATTTTCTGAAAAAATTGGTAACCTTTTTTGTAGGTTGGCACTCATCATTACTTCAATCATTTTTACTCCATAAACATTTTTCCCTAAATATTTTAGCAATATGAAATATGAAAAACATATCTCATTTGTACTGACCATTATGCATTTCTTGCCTATGCTCCACTAAAGTGAAAACATTATGAAACTCAGTAGATGTGTCTATTTTATTTGCTAATGAGCAGAGGCAAATAGGTCATAAAGCTTATTAGCACAGGTAAACTAGTTGTCTCTTTGTAACACTGAGGCCTTACAACCTGATCATATCTACACTTTGTGAGCAGAATATCTTGCCTTGTATGTCATATGAGGTGGTTATAGTTCATTTGAAAAGAAATCAAGAAAAATAGAAGTGATTAAATTATTTTTAAGAGTACCAAGATACCAAATTAAACTGACCAGAATTGTTTATCATGGCTGTGAAATTGTGACTTAAAATCAATACTAAAGTCGGAGAAAGAAATGAGGGAAGTCTAAAATGGGATTTTACATCTAAAGGCATGTTTCACTTCTATTCACTGGAGCTTAAGTCACTACTTTTAGATTATTTGAGTTGCAACCAAGTGTAAAGAAACATAATTAAACTTCAACCAGAACAAAACATTCTACTTACCACAAATGAGCAGGAGTGCTTCCCGGCTGTGTGCAGAATCATTAGCTCTCTTTTTGTTGAAAAAAAAATGTGATCATAAAAATGTTGACCAGCACAATTAGTGTAAGACAGAGACAGTCACACCATCTTTCAATACACACTTCTCAATGTTGTTAAAATAGGCAGGATATTCTTGGAAGCTGTATACATATTGTCTGACCTTCATAAAATCACAGAATTTTGATAGATGGAAGCTAACACAAAAAGCAACACATTCTATTTTGGAAATAGCAAGCACTCCCGTTTAGTAATAACTGAAGCCTTCTCCCACCTACATTATTATTTTTCAACCTCTCTTACTAGGAAAGAAAAATGTAGGCAGTTCCTCCCTTATTTTATTCCTTTTCTCTGAGCTATGTTTTCCTCTATACACTTTCTAGGAATTGTGTTGTATACATTCCTTTATCATTCTGTCTCTTTTTATGTATATCTTACTCAATGTATGCTCTTCAGTTCTTATAAGTCTTAAGTCATACATAAATTAATATATGCTTGCATATATAAATGCATTCTGCTGTATATTATTGGCAAAATAATGAATTGCACAAAATTGGATTTTCTTGCATGTATGTGATGTGTACCTTATACTAAAACCTACTTCCCTCTTGTAAATTCTCTTGTCTTCTTACAAGTCCAAGTCATCACCTTTCTAATTTTATGTTTTTTTTAAAAAGAAAACTAAATATTTAGATTTTATATGAAAGAAAAATCATGTAATGTTAGTCTTTCTTGTTCTGCATTTTGATATCCAATTTTATATAAAATTTAATAAACTGCTTATCATCTCATAAGTCTAATGAAAAGTTGATAGTAATGTAGAAAGTGTGTCCTTATTTAACTCTTGAATTTGATGTGATGCTTTTACACTTTTAATTCTGAAAATAATGTTAGTTGCGGCTTTGTAATCTACAGAATATATTATGTTTAATTCTTGCTTCTTACAGCTTTCATCATGAAGGTATAATAAACATTTTTCAAAGACCCCTTATGCATCTCTTAAAATAATTAACTGATTTTTGTCCTTGATTCTATCTCTGAATATAATTACATTTTAAATACCCTGTGTCCCTCTAAACTTTCTGGTCTAAAGCTACTATCTTGATCATGGTAAATAATCTCTAAACTGCTGTTAAAATCAGTTTCGTAAATATTTTAGAGAAAATCTTTCCCTAATCTTCTAAAAGTAGATGGGTAAATATTTTCTAAGATTTTCTTTACTGTTTAAACTTAGTCTTAGTTTCTATTTAAAATGTAACTTTAGGAAAACATTTAAAATAGTTTAATGTGTGCGGTTATTTCCTTGAAATTCTGAAGTTCTGGTAAAACTTATGAGTGAATATATTTGGTTCTTGATTTTGAATTATGTAAAGACTCTGGTACTCTTTTGTTCTCAGTGTTGTTTAATGATATATTAATTGCTCATTTGGTCTTTGGTAGATTAGATAGATAGATAGATAGATATATAGATAGATAAATAAATAAATATAGATATGTATATATACATATATTCTCAGTATTTTCTATTTCATTTGAATATAGATATATTAAACTAATTATGGTTTTGGAAGATGTATGTATGTTTGTATGTACCTACATATGTATGTATGTATTCATCTATCTATACCTCAGTATATGTATGTATGTATTCATCTTTCTATACCTCAGTAACATTACAGAGGTTTGGAAGCAACTTACAACTTGAGGAACTAACTCTCTGTCCTTACTTTCACACTGTAGCTGCAAACATGATTGTCAGGCCACCATGCTTCATGGCAAGAAATTTTACTGTCTCAAAAAGTTTGAAATAAAAAGTCAAATATCTCCTGATTGTCCACTAGATTTAACAAACATCCCCTGGTGTATACATGGCGAATCAATGAATATCTTCACTTTATTCGTTGTTTGCTTTTCTATTTTGTTGTATTTTAACACCTTTTTATTTTATTGATGGTCTGTATTTTTGGTTTAGTTTTACTTCATTAATATCAAACTGAATAAGAATTGTTCTGCTTGCTAATTTTAGGTTTGCTTTGTTCTTTTTAATAAGATATTGAGGTATATGTATATTATTTACATGGTATACCTCTGATATTTACTAGTATATGCTCTTACACAAATTTTCTTCTTAGTATGGTCTTTGCTGTTTCCTTAAGATTCTGGGATGTTTTAGTGTCATTTTTATTTATTCTTAGTACTTTATTGTCAATTTTTGTGTCAGTTTTATTGATTTTTTTTAGTGTCTCTTGTTCATACTTGTTACCTACAGAGGCAAGAAAAAGCACCTAAACCTGAAACAAGAACTGTAGATGGTTATAAGCTACCACATGGATGTTGGCAACTGAACCTAAGTACTCTGGAAGAGCAGCCAGTACTATTAACCAAATAATGTTTTTCTAAGCCTTCTCTAATTTTTTCAATGGCAAATTATTTTAATGTGTGTCAATATATATTCTTTTGGCTTTTTATATTTAAATTAAATTGCCTTTGGATAACTGCTTTCAATTTCTTCTTTCCAAACATATTTTTTATGTCAACTTTAAATCCCCCAACTCTAAAATTGTTTTTTTAATTACTATTGTTACACACACACACACACACACACACACACACACACACACACACACATGTATGCATGTATATGATTGTATGTATATATGTATGATATCAATGCACGTTAGAGATATATTGCCATGTTGGCCACTGTTGTGGATCATAGAAATCAAATCTATAGGACTATCGATTGTCTCACCTTGACAAGGATCAGAATGTGTGGCGTTGTTGGAGTAGCTCTGGCTGTTGTGGAAGAAGTATGCAGCTAGTGTTTCAACTGCTGAAGTCAGGCCTAAGGTTTTTCTCTCTTTTTCCTTCCTTTGTTTCTGGATGTGGAATTCTCAATATCTTCTCTAGCAATATGTCTGCCTTTAGGCTACCATGATGATATTGGACTAAACCTCTGAACCTGTAAGCAAGAACGTTCTTTTTAGGAGTTGATTTCTCTTCACAGCAATAAAACTTTAGGACAGAACTTGTTGTATGTTATGTGCCATTGTATGTCAGAAGTATATGATCTGCTTTTTGACTTTTATTTTACAGGAGGTTAAACTTACAAGATTCTCTTTTTTTCTTATTTGATATTCTCTGTATTTACATTTCAGATGTTATCTGCTTTCCCCCAATTCCATTCCCCCTCCCACTTCCATTGCTTCCATGAAGGTTCTCCCTCTCCCAAACTCCCTCTCCCACTTCAGCACCTTGGCATTTCCCTAAAATGGGAAAAGGCGCCTTCACTGGACCAAAGGCCTCTCTTCCCACTGATGCCAAAGTATGCTATCCTCTGCTGCATTTGCACCTGGAGCCATGGGTCTCTCCATTAGAACTCATTGGTTGGTGCTTTAGTTACTTGAAGCTGTGGTGTGTTTGGTTGGTTGATATTTTGTTCTTTTTTTTGTGGTTGCAGACCCTTTAAGCTCCATCAGTTTTTTTCTCTAGCTCCTTCATAGGGGTCCCATATTCAGTTCAATGGTTAGCTGAAAGCATTTGCCACTGTATCAGTATGGCTCTGACAGAGCCTCTGAGCAGGCATCCATATCAGATTCCTGCCAGTAAGCGCTACTCGACATCATCATTTTTGCCTGAGTTTAGTGTCTGTATATGAGATGAATCCCCAGGAGAGGCAGCCTCTGGATAATCTTTTATCTAATCTCTGCTCCTCTATGTGTTTCTTTATTTCCTCCCATGAGTGGTTTGTGTTCCTTTCTAAAAAGAACTGAGGCATCCACCTTCTAGCCCTCTTCTCTTTGAGCTTCATAATTTCTATGAGTTGCTTCTTGATATTTCGATGTTTGGGGGCTAGTATCTGCTTATCATTGAGTACATATCATGAGTGTTCTTTTGTGACTGGGTTACCTCTTTCAGTATGATAGCTTCAGGTTTCATTTATTGGCCTAGAAACTTTATGAAGTCATTGTTTTTCAATAACTAAGTAGTACTCCATTATATATGTACCACAATTTCTGTATCCATTCTTCTCTTGAAGGACATCTGGCTTCTTTCCTGCTTCTGGTGATTATAAATAATGATGGTATAAGTTCAAGAAAAAAAAGGATGTATTTTAATTAAAATAGAACTGTATCACATCTACCTTTCCTTCCTACAACCCCTCCCACTTTCTCTCCTCAAACTAATACCCTCTTTTCTTATATTATTGTTACATATATACATGTGTATGTATATGTACCCACAAATACTTAATTACAACCTTAAAAATGTATTTGTATACTTATATACAAAAATGTACGTTTATCTTTGTTTCTTAAAATAAAGCTTTTCAATAAAAAAAAAAGGAATGGAAAAAAAAAAGAATGATATAAACATAGTTGAGCATGTGTCCTTTTTAGATGTTGAAGTTACTTTTTGGTACATGCCCCAGAGTGGTATAGCTGGGTCCTCATGTAGTACTATGTCCAATTTTCTGAGGAACTGCCAGACTGATTTCCAGAGTGGTTGTACCAGCATACAATCTCAAGTAAGGCCTAGTTAGTTTCTTTCTCTTTTCCTCGTTCTTGTTAATTTAGACATAAAACTCTTAGCTGCCTCTCTAGCACCATGGCTGCCTGCATATTGCTGTACCTTCCACCATGGTAACAATAGAGTAAACTTCTCAAACTCTAAGCAATCCTAAGGTTATAGTGAGTGGGTGTGGGGGATCATCCTCATAGCTGCAGGGTGAAGTGCAAATGGGATAGGAGCCTTACAGAGGGGAAACCAGAAAGGAGGGCAACATTTGAAATGGAAACAAATAAAATAAGCAATAAAAATGAGAGTATCATGGTCATGAAATATATTCACAGACATAAAACACTGACTGATACATCTGCCATACCCAAAAAGTTAAACTGAATCAAATTGCATTTGAAATATCTAAATTGAAAAGTACCCTAACTCATAGACATATAAAATACAAAGCACAGCTTCCATAGAACTCCAAGAACCAAATGGTAGGGAATGTACATAATAACTTTGATTCTGAACAGAAATTATTTATGTAAGTTGAAGTAAAAGAAGTCTATCAGACTTTTCTAGTGTTTGACTTGCCTTATCTGCGAAAAGAAATCACACCTGAATGAATTCATTCTGTTATTGGAAGGATTACTCACTCTGCTTGAATTTATTTCCTGTGAACTCCCATTTGATATCATATTATTCCCTCTAAACTCCTTATGAACTTGCATACAAGGCGATAGAGAATGTCACAGAATTTCTGAACCTGTTTTACACTGAATTTTCAAATGTCTGATTTTATTTTAGGAATTAATGAAGACCAACACATCTATTAGGCTTTAGCAACTGTGGTTCATTAGTATTTCCTGAAAACTATTGTGAGCTTTATAACCCACTGATTATAATGTCAGGTATAAAACAGAATCCACACTCATAATTGCTTCTAAGCTATGTTTTTCTCTCTGGACTTATTTCAAGCTATTTTGAGACCAGGCTCTGTGTGCTGTGATCTAAAGCTTCCTAGGAGATCTACTGAGAATGCTGAAAGTGTTTAGGTGGCACTGGCTCAATTCTTTAAAGGTCTTGACAGAGCTTCACAATTCTGTCTTTATGACCCACACTCCGAGGTTATATATCATTAGGCAGTTTCCAACTGGCTTGGGGTAAGAAAGAGTGCAGTTTTCTCACCCAGAAAGGCCTGACTCCTCTTGAAAACTGTTTATTTTTTCTTTTAGTATCTTCTGGTATCTAATTAAAGAATTGAATGTTTAGCCAGAATATCCACTTTTCCAAATTCATAGCATGTTTGTTTCACATATTAGCTTAGAGAAAGTCATGTGTGTATTAAATATTCCTCTATACATGGCCTAACTTATTTGTTTACCTTGAACAAAATTGTAACCACAATCATTTTTCATATCTTTGTTAACCAATTTATTATTTCATTTATTATTATTAATAATATTAATATTAATGTTATTATTATTGTCATTGCATAAAATATGTTAACATAGATTCCAACACTGGATTATTATTGGGATTATTGAAATATGTCATAACAATTTAAACTTCAAGTTTCTATAGAAAGAAATATTTATTTTCTTTTCAGGCGCACAGAAGAGGAATATTTTCTGTGCTTGCTATGCAGGTCCTAGTGTAGCAAGCTGATTCATCTTACTCTGACTGACAGGTCACCATCAAACTGGGTGACAGAGAGACTTTACTTTCTGCCTCTCCTTCTCCAGCTGCATAGCCACACATTATCTCCCCAATTCATAGCCTTTATTGTAGAAGTAATTGTGCTACTCATAGGAATTGGCTCCTGTATTCTTCAAACAATCCAACATCATGAATTTGAATTTTTCAGATGTAAATGACAGTAAAGAAATGATCTCTCTTGAGTTCCTCACCTTTCACAGTCATGGGGTCAAGGACATTGCTAAAGATGAAACAGAATGAAGACCTAATTTTAAGAAATCTCATATTTCTTTGTTACCAAGCTGAAATATCTGAAAGTCTCTTTAGACTATCTACAACTAAAATGCTTATACTGTCATTATCCTCTCCAAATTGGAATTTAGAATTTGAGCTCATACATTTTTAATTCAACGCCCAGATTGAGGCCTTAAATATTTCTTGACTATTTCTCACCTGTGTGCAAGGTTGTAATGAACAGTGTGCTAAACATCCTTATGCAACGAGCTTCAACCCATATGACATAATCATATGTGTAAAATATAGGGGAAAGAGGCAGGTATGATGAGAGGAAATCTTTCCTGATTATAATTATATGATAACACCCATGGTCAAGTAATAAGTACAAAGTGAGTTGGCATTTGCATCAAGGACAGTATATCATTATAAGATAAGAAGTCCTTAAACCAATCAGCAACATTTTATGGTGCCTTGGTTCTGATTTCGTTGAATAAAATTTTGATTAGTATCAAAATTATTTGACAAACATCAGAGCACAGATTTTATAAACAGTGGAATCGAGAGTTAGCGTTCATCTCAGGGTTAATTGTCAAAAAAAAAAAAAAAAAAAAAAAAAAAAAAAAAAAGAAAGAAACAAAAAGAAACAGAAAAAAACAAACAAATCTCTGACATTCCAAATACAGTGAAACTTGCATAACAATGGAAAGTCTGAAGAAAGCAGAATTGTTGAAGCACTTGGAGTGATTGCTTTCAGAAACATGGCCACTGCTCTTAGAGGATCAGAAGTGCTTCTGAGGGGGCGGGAGAGATGGCTCAGCGGTTAAGGGCACTGACTGCTCTTCCAGAGGTCCTGAGTTCAATTCCTAGCAACCACAGCAACCACATGGTGGCTCACAACCATCTATAATGGGATCTGATGCCCTCTTCTGATGTGCCTGAAGACAGCTACAGTGTACTCACATAAAATTAAAAAAAAAAAAAAAACACAACAAAAACAAAAAAACAAAACTACTATTGTTGACACAGAAAAGCCTGTCATTCTCTAATGTGATTCTCAACTCTTCAGTGCTACACACTTGTTAATACAGTAACTGCAATAAATCATTAAAAAAAAATAGAAGTGCTTCTGAAGGAAGCATATAGGCATATGTACAGGGAATCACATGTTGAACATAGGAGATTATGTTTGTGATTACCTTTTGTAGTAGAGGAGGGCTTCTTCAACTTTTTGCTCCATTAATGTCCACTTTTGGGTGATAGTTTTAAATCTAAATTTTTTTGTTATTTGCATGCATGTGTGTAGTATGTCCTTTTATCATTAGCCTTGCTCTGCCCCCTCCCACTCATTTCCCAGTTAACTGCAGTTTTCTCTATAACAGTTTTTCAACATTTACTTGTACTTTTTTACCTTGAGACAACACCATGTGATTAATCTTTAAAATCGTGAATTTGTAACTCTCAAATTTTGTGTTTAACAGTAACTTTCATTTCCCTAGGACCTATCAGTAACCAGTAGTTCATTCTGGAAGATACTCAAGCCTCTCATGCATCCATGTTTTGGCTGCTGACAGACCCATTCACATGTAGGCTCAAAATAGATAATCCTTAATACTTTATTCATGATAACTTAAGAGCTTTTAGCTTCTGCATGATCCTAGACTGAGTATTCTTAAATACATTTGTTGTATTTCTCTACAAATTTGCAGTAGATAAAAAAAAAAAAACAAAAAAAAAAAAACTTCTTTTTACAGTTAGATACATCACAGAGGATTCACTACACCTCAACTGTGTTTTCTGCATATAGAAAGGAAGAACAAAGAGGAACAAAGAAAGAATGAAAGCATGATCAAGAAAGACTCTACCTATGAACCTTGGAGACAAAGTATTGGTTTCTTTAACATACTTGTCATTATTATAAAATTATTAAACATCTTCATCTAAAACACATGAGCACCCAAAATTATCATTTATATTTCTTGTCTTTTATTGAATTTATACTTACTATAATTATCATCATTTAAAATGCATTATAATATTGACATACTCAATAATATGAGAGTACTCATACGATAATATGAGTATAAGAGTATACTCACTCTTAATATTTCAAAGTTAATTTAATTTTGAATAAAAATTAAATACATTGAATAATATAATCACACATAATTTAAAACTCATATAATTTTATTCCCTTATATCTTATTAGTAAACTCCTTGAAGACAGGCTCAGTGACTTATATATATTTTGGCCTTACTCCAGCTGGATATGTAACAGAGGATTGCCTTATCTGGCATCACTGAGGAGAAAACACCTTGGTCCTGTGGAAGCTTTATGGCCCAGGAAAGGGAAACACTAGGCCCCTAAAGCAGGAGTGGGAGACTGGGTTGAGACACCATTATAGAGGCACAGAGAGGAAAGAGTGGATATGGGGCTTATGGAGGGAAAACTAGAAAAAGGGATAACATTTAAAATGTAAATAAATAAAATAATCAATAAAATATAGAATGAAAAGTTTGTAAAATTTACTTAAATAAACACCAGTGGCTCAGCCAAAAAGTTCAACAATTAATAAATAAGATTCCATGAAACTAAAAAGTTTCCGTAAGGAGAAAAATCACCTTTGTGTAAACAGAAAAAAAAAGCATCATCCTACATAATGTCAAAATTTTTCATCAACTTCATATACAACAGAGGGTTAATTTCCAAAATATATAAAAATTTAAGAAGCTAGACATAATGGAGTACTACTCAGCTATTAGAAACAATGACTTTTCAAAATTCCTAGGCAAATGGATGGATCTATAGACTATCATCCTGAGTGAGGTGACCTAGTCAAAAAGAACAAACATAATATGCAGTCACTGATAATTGAAATCTAGCCCCAGAAAGCTCTGAATACCCAAGAAACAATCCACAAACCATATAAAGCTCAAAAAAATAAAAAAAATAAAAGAAAGACAAAAAGTGGAATCCTTAGCTCATTTTAGAAAAAAATAGTGTATAGCACCCTCTCAGAATGTAATACACCTAGACCTTAAATCATTAATAATTCAAAAGCTAAGAATATAGTCTTGTGGCAATTTTTGGTATTTAAAAATCATTGTGTTTAATCTTTACACACCAAGTAAACTTTGACAATTACCATGTTATGTTTTGTTTTACATGTACTTTATGATCATTGTAACTAGAAAGATTTCAATGCATACTATCAACCCTTAAAAGATATTCAGGTACTGACAAAAATGTATTCATATAGTTTTATGCAAAAATCTTTTAAAATCTGTGCATTTATATTTGTTTTTAAAAATAAAGTTGTTTAGTTTAAAAGAGGGAGAGAGATTAAAAATCAGCAAACCAACTACTTAATTAAAAATTGCCTACAGATTCAGGGAATTCTTAACATTAGAGAAATCTCCAATGAATGCACACAGATCTAAACAAAAAATTCTCAGAATTAAGAGAGATCTCCAATGACTGAGAAAAACTCAGTTCAAATACCATCCATAGTCACCAGAGAAATGCAAATCAAAACTAGCCTGTTGTTCTATCATATATCCCTAATATTGCCCAAGATCAAAAACTCAAGCAACAGTATATGCTGGCAAGAATGCAGAGAAAGGGGATTGCTCCTTTATTTCTGTTCAGAGTATAAACTTATACAACCCCTTTGAAAATAAATTTGGCCATTTCTTAGAAAATTGGGAATAGTATTACCTCAAGACCCAGCTATACCCTTCTTTTGCATATACCCAAAAGATGATCTATCATTCTATAAGCACACTTGCTCACTAGTGTTCATAGCAACCTTATTTGTAATAGTAATAAACTGAAAACAATCTTGATGTTTCTGAACAAAAGGATGGATAAAGATAAAAAAGGAAAATGTGGTACATTTACATAATACAATATTATTTATCTGTAAAAGCAATGGCCACATGAATTTTACAGGCAATTAGACAGCAGTAGAGAAGATCATACTGAGTGAGTTAACCCAGATCCAGAAGGACAAACATTGTATGTACTCACTTATATGTGGATATTAGCCATAAATTACAGAATAACCATCCTACAATCCAGACTCTAAGAGTAGCATAATTTAAAAGTCCCAAAGTGTGTTTCTTGAACCTCACTGAGAAGGGAAAATAGAATAGGCATTGAGCATAGATGAAGAGAACAGACTGGTTTGGGAAGGGTGTGGGAGCAACAGGAGGGATGAAATAATCGAAAGAAGGAGGAAAAGATTAAGGCAAGAGAAAACTATAATTGGTATGTGTGTGTGGGGTACATTTCTAGTACAAACTAGAAACCTAAAACAGTAGAAATTCCCAGACATCTACGAAGGTGAGCCTTGCTAAGACTCCTATCAATTGGGGGATATAGAACCTGAAACAGCCATTTCCTATAACCAGAAAAGACTTCCAATAGAGCGACTAGTGCAGAAACTCAACAACAGAACCTTGGATGCAAAATTTGTACTGCCTAAAAGATGTTCAGAGGCAAAGGTATAGTAGGAATTGAGGGAAGGGCCAAGCATCAACTATCTCATCTTGAGACCCATGTCATGAGACTCAGCACACCCTACCCCATGAAACTGATAATGATTTTTTGCTACACATATAGATAGGAACCTAACATAACTGTCATCTGAGAGACTTCACCCAGTAACTGATAAACATACTGAGACTTGTAACCAAATATTAAGAGGAGGCTGGGGATTCATATGGAAAAGGGGCAGGAAGGATTGAAGGCAGCAGTAAGGTCAATAACACAACAACAACAACAAAAAAGAAAAAAAAAACGTACAGAACTGTCTAACCTGGGCCCATATGACTCCACATAATATGTACAATTAAACAGAGAGCTTCTTGATGTAGACCACATATATAACAGTTGTGCAGACTAGTCTTACTTTGGGACTTCTAGCAACATCAGCAGGGTCTGTATCTGTCTCTGGTGCCTGCCTTTGGAACTGGGCATCCTTTCTTACCTACAATAGGAGAAGATGTTCCAAGTCCTACTGCAACTTGATATACCAAGATAGGCTGATTTCAATCAGATCACTCCCCTTTTCTGAGGACAAATGTAGGAAAGGAAGACATGAGAAAGAGGAGAGAAGGATATGAAAGAAAGAGACTCAGGAAAGCAGAATAGGGAAGATAAAATCAGGATGTAAAGTTAGAAAACTGATTAATTAGAATAAAGGAAGTAGAAAATTAAGTTTTTCTAATTAAAAAAAATGACAGAACAAAGGTTTCATGAATATTTTAATAGACACATTGCTATAACTGGCATAACGGTTTTGTCTCATGCAATTACGGATTTATATACGTTTGTAATATGTGTATATGAACATGTATATGCAGATAATTTTTTAACTTTTTAATCTATGCTTTTTTAATGTTACATTAACTTTTCATGTGTTTTAAGTTTACCTTTGTGAATTCAATGTTAACATTTATCATATAAAATGCATATTTAATAAATAACAATTATATAATTTTGCCATTTAAGATATGATATATGGACAACAATGCTTGAAACATATTACTATATTGGTTATTGTTTTTGAATGTAGTAATAAAATACACCATTTTACATTGTTTAAAAGTAAATGGAAGGACTAAGAAATGGAAGTCTTGTCAATATTATGTTCATAATAACCCATAGAGTAGTACTTACTTCAACTATAACAGTTTAAACTAAACATATACACATAAAATTACATGGCAGTTAAAAGTAAAATAAAAACCAATATATTATCATAAATTTTTACTTGCAGATACCTTGAAATTACACTATTTTGCAATAGTGTTTACCTGTAGAAAGAAAATATAACCTTAATTTGCTTAATTTCATTTCTTCTGTTTCTTACAAAAGGAATAATATATTAATTAATGAATGGACAGAATGTGAAAACTGAATCTCTTTTTTGTCCTCCAGAGTTTATGCATGCTTTAGTTTAGCTTTTATGTACCTTCTGAATATAGAAAATAATGAGGCAAATAGAGATATCAATTATTTCCTAATCCCTAACATCTACAATTAAAGAGCTTTTGAACTTTCTTTTCTTATTGATTATTTTATACTAATCATGCCATTTGATGAATATAATAACTTATTTGAAATCTAAAATGTGGCACTTTAAGAATGAAGACTCAATAAAAGATTACTTGACAATATGCTGGCTGCACTTTTCCTTATAAACTTAAGTATTCTTTGTTCCAAATACTTGAAATTATCTTAACATATGATATGTTCAAATTACAGGAACTATGTTGACAATTAATTACAGCTGGATAAATTTGGTAATATCAGGTATTGACATGCAGGAATATTTTGCATGTCAACTACATATTTACATTTCAAAAGAATATAAAGCTTGCATTTTAGGATATGGTCTGCCATTTGTGATTTGTGCTATCAATAGGTTAATAAAAATGACAAAATTATGTTTATCAGAGCCCAAACTGTTCCTATTCTGGAGAACAAAAAAATAGTGATTTTAATATGTACTGTTATTTGTAGTCTTTCAATATATGCACAGTTAGCTTTGTATATTCTAGCTATTGTCTTTGGACCTTCAAATTACATATGCACTATATATATATATAATTAAAAAATGGGATAATAGTGTTTTTCTAAGTTGCTGTGCTTTTATTAGAAGAATGCATACTATTTTTGCAGCATAGTTTACAGAAAATTCAATATACACAAAAGCTGAGTATTACAAACCAGCCTTGTAAAGCAACTGACAAGAAGTGCTCAATGGATTGGTTGAAAGAACTAGACCATTTTCATCTTAGTTTTTCTTTCAGGAGAAGCAATAAAGAGCCTTAAACATGATATAGAAAAGCATCAGTCAACAGGTTTCACATAGCCTATTTATCAGAATCAATACTGAATACTGTATTCAAGTCTGTAGTTGAGCAAAATGTTAGGATTATGAATAACAGGTCAAGCCACATACTGGATCATGAGTTGTTATTCAATAATATTGATATAAACATCATGTTTCAAAATAAATAGTAATCCTCTTTCCTTGATAGTCTTATAGAGAGTTTTCAAAATAAAATGCTCAAAAAAAGAAGATCTGGTAGAAAAATTTCTTTCTATAGGAATTACATTCTTTAGATTCCTGTGGGGTCATGTAACACAAACTGTCTCAGGATAGGATATGAGTTACAATTGCACAGACAGTGATACTTAAAGGACACAATTTTGTAGTGTTACTTCTCAAAAGAATAAACAAAAATTCTATAGCAACAAAAGAAAGCCTAGATAGTCCTGCAAGTAGGTGACATATTTCTTTCCAAGACGATGCTTAATTTTTTCTGCGAATTAAGAGGAAATATTTTCCTCTTTTTTTCTATAAATACCAAAGAATCAAGTGGAAATTTATATAGATATGATTAAAATAAGACAGTATTGGATTGCTGTTATAAATCACATTAGAACCTTCCATTATGCCAGTTACAAAAAAGGATCTTGGCTTTTTTGTTTCCTGCCTTATATAATGCTAGCACATGAACTTACAAATGATTGAGATTATTTTTCTTAAGGAAAAATGTTCATAAATCCCCCTTTTGCTCAGGAGTTCAAAGTTAATCTCTACTTGCTCTTCTATCATTTTATGAAGAATCTGGGTTTATGTTGTGATCCTTGATCCAGTTGAAGGTCAGTTTATCACAGGGTAATACGTATGGATCTATTTCTACTTTGCTGCATATAATATCCAGTTCTAGTTCCAATACCACCTTTTCTAGAAGATGCTATATATTTTCCAGTGTGTATTTGTGGTTTCTTTACCAAAATGAAAACAAAACAGAGATGAAAGGTGTTGGGATCCTGTAAACCCCAACCCTCAGTTACCTAGCAACAGCCAGGTATACCCCACCCCTCAATTACCCAGTAGTAGACAAGTATGTTCTGCCCCATTGAGCTGACACTATAAAAGAAGCTGCTTGACCCCTCTTCTCTCTGTTGCTCTTGTGCTCTTGCAGCCTTGCTCTCCCACCCCCACCCCTCCTCTTCCCTTCCCTTCCCTTCCCCCCTCTCTCTCCATGTGCTCATTGCGGGCTTCTACTACTCTATTCATCTCCCCCTCTCTCTCTTCCTCTACCACCCTCTTAACTCTCCCATGACCTGAATAAACTCTATTCTGTACTATACCATTGTTTGGCTGGTCCCTCAGGGGGAAGGGATACCCAACATGGAACCCCCAGAGGCATCCCCCTTACCCCCAGGCCTTGTCACACCTTCATGGGCCATATGTCCCCCTCTCTTCATCCTTCCCCTAACATTGGTGCCAAAACCCAGGACATTATCTTTTCACAACAATAGGTATGTAAATTTATGTCTGGACTTTCAGTTTGATTTCAGTGATCACTGTGCTTTTTTATGGTAATACTATGCTCTTTTTAATAGTATTGCTTTATAAGATAACATGGGATTCAAAATGTCATGATATCCAAAAGTTCATTTACTTTTCTGGATGTTTTAAAATCCATCTTTGGCTTTTTGTTTTTGTTTTTTCTTATGAAGTTGAGTATTGACCTTTCAAAGTCTATAAAGTATAGTATTGGAATTTTAATGGGAATTTTGTTGAAACTGTAGACTTTTGGTAAGATGGCCAATTTTTACTATTTTAATTCTGTTCCTGAGCATTTGGAATTTCCCTTCCTTCTGATACCATCTTTGATTTCTTTCTTCAAAGACTCAGCATAGTCATTTTGATCAACAATTAATGAATGGTTCTTCATAAATCTGAGGTGCTTCTGTAAGGCAAAGAACATCATCTGATGTAGTAACAGCTCACAAAATAGAAAAAAAAAGATATGATCCTGATTATCATAACCCAGATGTAGAAATATACATATAATAAGTCTCTTACTCATACAGCAACAGAACATCTTTCTCCTTGAGCTAAAGAAACAAACACAGAGGACCATAGCCCAAAATTAATCAGAGAATGAGACCTTGGAACATATAGCTCTAAATAGATTTTCTCCATCAAATTCTCCATTCGTGGCTTGGAAAATCCCACAGAGAAGCTAGAAAGAGGTGTAAAACAGACAATATAAGAACAAGCAACCTTCGTCTCTCTAAATCAACTGAGCAATACCTATATGAACTCACAAAAGTCAAACCAGCAAGGGCAGGGCTCACAAGGTCTTCACTGAATCTTCTGTTTACATATATATTGGAGCTTTCAGCTTAGTAATTTCTTGGGACACCTGAATGTGTGAAGTGGGTGTGTGGTTCTTTTGATTTCTCTTGAGGCTCTATTCCCCATGATATTTTGCCATGTCTAACCTCAGTGTGATGGTTGTTGTTTTATCTTATTCTATTTTGTTTTATTAGGTTTTATTGTTATCTCATGAAAGCTTATTTTTTTTCTCTAATGAACAACTGCATGAAGAAGAGAGGTGGGTATAAACAGGGAAAAGTAAAGTGAGGGTGAACTATAATCAACATGTAGTACAAATGTAAAGAAAAAACACTGTAATTTATAGTTTAAGTCCATCATGTTTGTATCAACATTCAGGTATATATTTTAACTAAATATGGATAGTGTATATTAGTGAAAATTTCAATATGTTTGGAGTATCTTAATTTATATAATAAATGTGTCTTTCTTTTAATTTTTCTGCAGGTAATATTTTTCTTCCTTTGAACTAAGCATAACTCTTCACATGTATACTCCATGTTTTCTTTGATATTTGTGCCTTGATGACCATCCTATTTAGCTTTGGAGGATATTTATTGTTTCTGGAACACATTTCAGTGATAAAACACTTGCACAATGTGGGCAAATTCTTATTCTTAATCCTTAACAAGAAAATTATTTTTAAAGGGGAGTATAGAAAGCAATCCTGAAAGTGACATTCATTTTCACCCTCATATATTCAGCTGCATTCGCTATCTTTACTTGTAATACTTATTTAATTTACTTTATTTCTTGCATGCTTGTTTTTTCAGCAAGTTAACTCTTAAGCAGAATATTCTAGAGATATCTACACCCACAAACTTATATTTGAAAAACTGAAACAGGGAAACTGGGCTAGAACTGAGCAGAGGTAGCTCCAAGCCAAATAGAAGAGAGAACACAGTTGCATTAATGATATGCTATTTTTACTTTTCTTCTTCTTCTTCTTCTTCTTCTTCTTCTTCTTCTTCTTCTTCTTCTTCTTCTTCTTCTTCTTCTTCTTCTTCTTCTTCTTCTTCTTTTTCTTCTTCTTCTTCTTCTTCTTCTTCTTCTTTTTCTTCTTCTTCATATTATTATTATTATTATTATTATTTTATTATTATTATGAGCACAAGTATCTACTTAAGTATACACCTAATTTAGAGTAAGGTAATTCTTGCACATAAACAATGAATAATTTTCAAATCTAAGTTAACATCTTTTATACCTCCACAGTTAATATTGTTTGTTTCACTTTATAAAAAATAATTATGGTGTTTGTCTTTAAAAAACCTGTATTAGGACATACATGTGATCACATTCAACAGAACATTACAGAATCTCTCTTCATTACCTTTAAGTTTTGACTAACCCTGAATTTCTTTAGAACTTTTAGCTGTCTGCTACTGATTGAGGCATTATCTATTCAAAGAAACTTGGAATAATCTCCTTTTATCCCAAACTCTATGTGAATTTCATATTCAATATTACTTATTAAAATTCTAAATAAGTTCAGCTTTATCATCTTAATAGGAAAACAGCATAACTAATTTCAAACAGTAGGTAATCCATAAATTATTTATGTTTGATTTTAGAGTTATTGTGCAAATCACATTCTACAGCAAAATTATCATTCTAATACAATTTGCATAGGGTGGTATTTATTTAAATTAGTTGCACTCCCCAGCCATTCACAAATTAAGGTTACATGAGTCAGAGCAAATATAGTCTTGCTGGGACAAATATGTCTGAGGGAAAAAAAAAAAACAAGAAAAAAAACAAAAAACAAAAAACATAAAAATTAACTGTATAAATTGCAGAACAATAGAAAATTCCAAAACATATGCCTGTAGAAAATTCCCCCATAAAGTAGTTTATCATAAACAAAGTTTAGGAAGCAGGTCATTACAATTCACTCTTTCTGGTAGACCTTGAAATCAGTATGTCCCAGAGACCTCTCACCTTCAACATGTGTGCAAATGCTTCAATACTCTTATGTATAAACTTTTAGCAAGATGGAAATTAAAAGGAAGCATACAGTTCTACCTTCATTAGAAAGTAAAAGAAACAAAAATTTTATTAGAAATTTTATTTTCATTAGAAAATAAAAGAAACAATTATTAGAAATTTTATTTTCTTTAGAAAATAAAAGAAACAGTAAAATTAGGTCATTGATTTTTTATGTAATTTTAATATTTACATTTTTTATAATTGTGTTAATAGTCTTTCAAATTTCATGTACTGGCTTTTACCTCTGAAGACTTAATCTGTTCATTTTTCACTTTTACTAAACTGTAATTTTTCAATCTTATGTCATTAGCTTAAACTGAGAAATAAAAAAATGATCAAATATAATGAAAAAAATAAACAAAGCAAAAAAAAAAAAAAAGAAACTAGACTTTGTGTTTCACAATTTTTGTCCTATATTCAAGGTTAATTCTTTTCAAATACCTTGCCCAAATTGTCTTGTCTGAACGGTAAAATCTAATTTTTATTATAGATGTTTCCCAAATTGTGAGGGAAAATCTATGAGGTACTCATTCTATGACAGCCATAAGTACCCAAATCATTCAAATTCAGCCCATAGTTGGTGTTGGCTTGTTGTAAAATGGATGAGCTCCTTGCCAAATAAACAGCATTTATTACCAGTAAAAGACGTTCTGAAATATTTCAACACTTGAAACAATTGTTTGCAAATGAAGATTGGAGGCAAGCACAGGTAATTTCACCAAAAGAAGAAATGTTCCAAAAAAAAAAAAAAAAAAAAAAAAAAAAAAAAAAAAATCACTGATGACAGCAATACTTGGAATCTGGAAGTATTCATTTAAGATCACAATAGAAAGTTATGAGAAGTGAGTAGGAAAGGGAAATAAATGATTACTGGGTAAGGAAAAACATTTAGAAAATTAAAAAGGATTAATTTTTAAGTTTTTAGAACACAGAATACTAACTTTAGAATTGTGTATTTTAGAATTGCAAACAGATTTGATTTTAAATTTTCTTCTCCAATAGCAATGACCTGTATACAATATGCTGGCCACACAGTTAATCTTGATATGCTAGAGTATACACAATCATGCAAATATCATATTATAACCCAGAATTATGTGCAATGATTTGTGAATAATAGTCAAAATTGACCTTCTTTAAATTAAAGATTCAATTCTGTATTCTACCACTTCTTCATACTTAGTGTTGGAAGTTCTAACAGTAAATCTGTATGTTCCACTTTAGTATGGCTTTTATTTTTCAATTCTTTTATGTTGATCTGAAGACGTACTCACAAGGGCTAAAAAAATTTTGCAAGTTAAGGAATACCTACCAAGAGATAAAGAAAGGAGTATATTACTGCTATTATTTAGCTGTTTTGGGTCTATGAATCACAGCATATTTATTCTTTACAACTAAAATATACTTATGCCATACAAATTTTGTTTTTCTGAGTCTGAGTTACATCAATGAAAATGATTGTTTCCTACTTTTATCCATATACCTGCAAATTTTATGATGTTAAACAAAACAAACAAAAGCAGTAACAAAAGTAACAGCAAAAAGGGAAAAAGATATCTTCACAATAGTCACAAAAAATTTGAATAACCTTGGTATGACTCTAACTAAGCAAGTGAAGGACCAGTATGACAAGAACTTCAAACCTCTAAAGAAGGAAATTGAGAAAGATCTCAGAAAATGGAAAGATCTCCTATGCTCATGGATTGGAAAGATCAAAATTTTAAAAATGGCCATCCTACCAAAAGCAATCTACAGATTCAATGCAATCTCCATAAAAATTCCAACCCAGTTCTTCATTGAGTTGGAAAGATCAATGTGCAATTTCATATGGAATAACAAAGACCTAGAATAGTGAAATCCATACTCAAAAACAAAAAAAAGAAGAAAAAAAAAAATCTGTGGGAATCACTATCTCTGTCCTCAAGCTATATTACAAGGCAATTGTGCTGAAAACTTCATGGTACTGGTACCAAAATAGGCATGTGAATCAATGGAATAGAATAGAAGATCCAGAAATGAGCCCTTATGTATATGGTCACCTGATTTTTGACAAAGGAGCTGAAACATTCAATGGAAAAAGGACAGCCTATTCAACAAATGGTGTTGGTCCAACTGGCACTCAGCATGCAGAAGAATGAAAATAGACCCTTTCTTATCTCCTTGTACAAAGCTCAAGTGTAAGTGGATCAAAGATCTCCACATTAAACCAGATACACTGAAACTATTAGATGAGAAACTAGGGAAAACCTTAGAACACATAGGCACAGGAGAAAATTTTCTGAACAAAACACCAATGGCTCAAGCTCTAAGGTCAAAGATTAACAAATGGGACTTAATGAGATTGCAAAGTTTCTGTAAGGATAAGGACATTGTCAAGAAAACAAAACGGCAGCCAACAGAATGGGAAAAGATCTTTACCAACTCCACATCAGATAGAGGCCTAATATCCAAGGTATACAAGGAACTCAAAAAACTAGACACCAGAGAATCAAATAACCCTATTAAAAATGGGGTACAGAGATAAACAAACTTTCTCAATTGAGGAATAGGAATGGCTGACAAACATCTAAAGAAGAGCTCAACATCCTTAGCCATCAGGGAAATGCAAATCAAAACAACCCTGAGATTCCACCTCACACCAGTCAGACTGGCCAAGATCCAAAACTCAGATGAGAGTAGATACTGGCGAGTTGTGGAGAAAGAGGAACACTTCTCCACTGTTGAAGGGGTTGTAAACTGATACAACCACTCTGGAAATCAGTCTGGCGGTTCCTCAAAAAAAAAAATGGACATAGTACTACCTTAAGACCCAGTTTTTCTCCCCAGAGACTCTCCAACTTACAACAAAGACACATGCATCACAATGTTCATTGCAACTCTATTTATAATAGCCGGAAGGTGGAAAGAACCCAGATGTTCTTCAGTAGATTAATGGATACAAACATTGTATTACATTTACACAATGGAAAACTACTCAGCTATCAGAAACAATGACTTAACAAAGTTCTTAAGAAAATGGATGAACTTAACAAAGTTCTTAAGAAAATGGATGAATCTAGAGAATGTCATCCTGAGTGAGATAACCCAGTCACAAAATAACAGACATAATATGTAGTCACTGATAATGCAATACTAACTCCAGAAAGCTCTGAACACCCTAGAAACAACTCACAGACTGTGTCAAGTTAAAGAAAAAAAAAGAATACATTTTAATTAAAATAGAACTGTATCACATCCATCTTTCCTTCCTACAACCCCTCCCAGTTTTTCTCCTATCCCCTCAAACTAATACCCTCCTTTCCTATATTATTGTTACATATTTACATATGTGTATGTATATTTACCCACAAATACTTAATTACAACCTTAAAAATGTAGTCATATACTTCTATGCAGAAATGCACAATTATCTTTATGTTTTAAAATAAAGCTTTTCAATAAAGAAGGAGTGTTAAAGCAATCTTGTACAATTAAAGATATTGTAGTGGTATCACCATTCCTAATTTCAAACTTTACTAAAAGCAATAATAATAAAAACCCACATGATAATTGCAAAAATATAGAGAGACTGATTAAAGGAATCAAGTAAAAAACCCAATCATAAATCCACATAAATATGAACATCTGATTTTTTAAAAAGATTTTCAAATCTTCCAATCAAATAATAAAAGCATCTTCAACAAATGTTTCTGGTCTCTTTGGATGTCTTCATGTAAAAGAATGCCAATATATTTATATCTACTACCCCACACAAAATTTAAATCTAAGTGTAAGAACAACAGCAACAACAACAAAAATACAGTAACAAATAACCAGATACCCTGATAGAAGAACAGTGAGCTATAGCCTTCAGTGCATTGTTACAGGAACAAAGGCTTTCTGAATATAACACCACTACTAGGCACTAAGATCTGAAACTAATAAATGAGACTTCATGAAAATGAAAAATCTGTTTAAGCAAAGGGCACTATCAATAGGACATCTGAGCTATTTATTAGTTAATTCATTCTGAAGCTTGTTATATCTGTCTCCTGAGAGGCTCTGTTACAGCCTGATAAATAGAGACTGGATGCTCAAAGCTAACCATTGGACTTAGTACTGGGTTACCAAGAAAGAGTTAGAAAAAAGACTGAAGAAGCTGAAGTGGTTTAAAACCCCATAGGAAGAACAACAATGTCAAATAACCAGACATGCCCCCCCCCCCGCCAGAAATCCCAGAAACTGAATCACCAACCAAATTGTACACATCAAGTGACCCATATGTAGTAGAGGATGGGCTTATTGGGCATCAATAGGAGTAGAGGCCCTTGAACCTGTGAAGGCTCAATACCCCAATGTAGGGGAATGCCAGAGCAAGGAGGATGGAGGGAGTCAGTGGGTGGATTGGGGAGTATTCTCATAGAAGCTGGGGGATGGGAATTGGAGGTTTCTGGAGGGAAAACCAGGAAAGAGCATTTGAAATTTAAATAAAGAAAATATCCAACAAAAGAAAAGGGGGGGGGAAGGCATAGGGAAATATCATTAACAGTGTCAGAGATGGGTTCTTCCACAAGAAGGGTTTCAAATTTGGGTCAGTCATTGGTTGGCTGTTCCCTCTGTCTCTGCTATATCTTTGTTCCTGCACTACTAATACGCAGAAAATCTTTTATTATTTTTATTTGTTGTTGGTGGTTTTGATGATAATGTATTGCAATTCTATAAGTCTTGCAAAGTAAGTTTCTCTACAAATACATTGAAAATTGTAGCTAAAATATTTGCTTTATTGTCTTAGTATTTACAGTATTCAATAATTTGATCTGTGAAATGGGACTATTTATTATTTCTTTAATTGATTTTTGTTCAATTTTTAAATTATTGATTGTATTAATTTTTAGAATAATGTTGAGGATGAGATTTTTTTTTCATATTGTTACTAATGCTCAGGATTAAAACAATCAATCTTTGTTTTTAATAGTTTTACTTCCTCTATGTTTTAATTTATGGTGAATTTACCTCAATCTTGCTTTCTGTAGGAGCAGTTCTTATAACTGAATAGTTGTTAAATTTAAAAATATGTTAAAGTGCTGTATTATTTTCTTTTTGTTTTATTAAAATATTAAATTATTTACCTTTTTTTCTTTTTAATAATCATTCTATTTGTTTAAATCTCAAATGATACCCCTTCCTGGGTACCTCTCCACAACTCCTCATCCCACCTGCCTTCTGTTCCCACTCTTACCTCTATGAGGGTTCCCTCCACTCCTACCACACTGCACCAGCATCCCACTATTCTGGGGGTATCAAACCCGCACAGGACTAAGGTCCTTCCCTTCCCACTAATTTCAGGCAATCCCATCCTCTGCTACAGATGTATCTGAAGTCCTTCCCTGTACATCCCTTAGTTGGTGGTCTAGTTACTGTGAACATTGGTTGGTCCTAATAGCCAACATTGTTCATCCTATGGGATTGTAATGTCTCTCTCCTTCCCCTAGCTCCCCCACAAGGGTCCCTGAGCTCAATCTATTTGTTGGCTTAAGGCATCCACATTTACTTGCTTTTTTTTTTCTTTTTTCTTCCTTTTTTTTTTTAATAAAATAGATATTCTCCGTATTTACATTTGGAATGTTATGTCCTTCCTCCACCCCACTCCCATCACCACTCCTCATTGATTTGTCTTCACAAAGGTATGCTTGCTCCTAATCCCCTCTCCACCCCAATGTCTTGGCATTCACCTACATTGGGAAAAATGCCCTCCCTGGACCAAAGGCCTCTTCTCACATTGACTCCAAATGCAACTGAAGCCGTAGGTCTCTCAATGTTTGCAATCGTTGCTATTTTAGTCCATGGGAGTTTTGGGGGTTTTATTGGTTGATAATGTTATTTTCCATGATGTTGCAACCCCTTCCAACTCCTTCAATCCTTTCTTTAGCACCCTCATTGGGTTCCCTGTGTTCAGTCCAATGGTTAGTTGCAATTATACTCAACTGTGTCTGTAAGACTCTGCCAGAGCCCTTGAAGGGGCGTCTCTATCTGGTTCCTGCCAGTAAGTACGTCTTAGCAACAGCAATAGTGCTTGGGTTTGGTGGATGCATATGGGGTGGATACCTGGGTGATGCAGCCTCTGAATGAACTTTTCTTCAATCCCTGTTCCTTTATTTCATCTTGTGTGTCCTCCCATCAGTGCGCTATTCTCCCTTCTAAGAAGGCTTGCTTTTTAAAGGTCTGTTAACTCCAAGTGAACTTTAGTTTACTCAGACCCATTAAGTGTCTATTAGTTTGCTCCTGTGGCCTAATGGACTACTGGCTCACTGCACTCATCTTCTCGGAAGGTACTGTTATGTAACTGTATTTGGTTTTAATGTCCTTACCTAATATGTTCCGAGGTTAATGAATATCAGACTTATACAAATCTTTGTGTTTTTGAGTATTTTTGAGGTTCTACTACTATTGTTAATATATTAACATAATATTCTGTGAAGGGGTAGGGGAGGTGGGATTCAGGAGAATCACCCGAATTTAACTTTCTGTTATTTACTTTCCTTTTGTTATGATGAACAAAAATAAACTATCATAACTTCTCCTTGTCATCTTAAGCAACAAGAAGAAAAGATGAATCCAGTGATCAAAGTACCAATCTTTCTTTTCTTTGCTGAGCAGTATGTTCCTAGTGGGGGTAGAGAACTTACTAATGAGAAAACTTAGCAATGATTAAGGCATGGACGATTTGAAACTGGAATTGACAACACCTATAAATACTGTTACTTTGTTCAGGTGCTAGAGCATAGGGCCATTTGCATCTCTATACAATTAATTCCTTTATAAGAATATTGGCATGCACCCTGGAGTGTTATGATACATGGTAATTCCAGCATTTCTCATTTCCAGTATGGTTTTAATTTGTTTCTTTATTTTGTTTCTTTTTGTATTTTTTCTGTGTAATTTTATTGCTTAAAGGAAAGACTTACTGATTTAGCCTAATAACTGAAAATCCCTCCCAAGTTAACCTTGATTGATTCAACAAGCAATACCTTTGTGAATGTATATTGCTTGACATGTCAGAACTCTCATATCACTTCCCTATTCTAAATAAACAAAGAGAGAAAAGTATATCAACTGGTTTTTTTTTTTTTATATTGTCATTTTATCTACCTAAGAATTTATTGTAGGCATACAAAGAACATATTTGTTTTCTCTGCTGACCTTCATCCCATACTTTGTGTATGGATGTGGTTTCTTTAGAATACTACTAATTCTGTGTCACTAGACAGAATCCAGTGCAACAAACGTACCAAGGGAAGTAATAACTATTGTTGAATTTATAAATTATCATGCTTATTAACTTTGCAAATTTTATATCATGTTCTCAGCAGAGATAAAATATTTTGCTACTTTCCAATTTTAACATGTCCTTTTTTTAAAAAATATGTAATTGCATTAAATGTATCTTTCAAAGAACTTTGGAAAATTGGTTATGAAATCAGGCATCCTCAACTTCCTGATTTTATAAACTATGTTCACACTCATGAGCAGAAGTATAGGGGTATTTGGTTTGATTCGATACATTTTTTTGCATGTTCAGGAAATGCTCCTTTATTCGTAATTTCTCTACTCTTTGTCATTTATTTTCCTTCTTGAAGCTATTGTGTGTTGTAAATAATCTTATTTCAACACTAAATGAAGATGGAAGTTTTCATTTTTATATCAAGAATATTTTGCATGAATTTTTGCATTTTATCATCCAGTTTATTCATGCTTAGTATTATCTTATTTGGTCATATTATATATTATTTTTATGTTCTGGTTTCATTTTGCTAACATCTTATTGATGATTTTTGGATTGATATTAAAACAAGATTCTAGTTGTTGTTTTTTATTTCTGTCACTATTAGTCTTTGTTGTTAGGGTAATATTGACTTTAAAGTATATATAAGATGTTTATGAATATTCTTCTTAGATTTTTTATAAATGGCTGAGAACAAGTGTGTAAAACAAAATTTATTAGCCTGATGTATTTGTCCTCTAAGAGCCTTACTGCAGAAAAACTCACTCTTTCTAGCTCTTTCTAAGCTCTGGCTTACTGGTTCAATTCAGCTCTTCTGACCTAAACTCCTTTTAAGCAAGCAAGCAAGCTAGTAAGTAAGTAAGTATTCCATTTGTTTACATCTCAAATGATATCCCACTTCCCAATTACCCCTCCACTGAGACCCCATCCCACATCAGCCTTCCCCTTTTCCCTTTGCCTGTATGAGAGTGCCTCCCCACCCACCCACACTCTCCTACCCCACCTCTCATTCCAGCATCCACTTACACTGGTGCAACAAGCCTCCATAGGACTAAGGGCCTCCCCTTGTGTTGCCTTCTCTTTACTTCTTTCAGAATCACTCTGTTTGGCCTTGGGCTAACTCTGGGCATCAATTCTAATCTTTGGGATTCTTTTCTGTTTATTACTGTCTTTACCTGCAAACCATCTCTGGAAAACTGTCTCAGTTTTGATTACATATGAAATTACATGAAACACCAGTGTCCAGGAATTTTCTTCACAATCATGTGTATTTTTCATGATATTAATGATAAGAAAAGAATATTTGTATTCATAAATACTATAAGATCAAAAGGTAAAATGTTATTCCAGTGTAAGATACAATTGTTTTAACTACTTTCTGAAACCTATATGACATTATGTTATATGATACCCGTATCACCACATATGTACAACCTGGGTTCA
Organism: Micromys minutus; assembly: GCF_963924665.1. NCBI lineage: Eukaryota > Metazoa > Chordata > Mammalia > Rodentia > Muridae > Micromys > Micromys minutus. Next base: position 38,149,095 of record NC_137974.1, read on the forward strand.
GTCACCAGCACTGCTTGATAGCAAATAACCATCTATTAATTCTGTTTCAGGTAATTTGACATGTTTACACACACACACAAACACACATACACACACGCACACATACACAAACACATGCACATACACACATGATGCTTATAGTGTACATACGTTCTGACAAAGCATGTAAACACATAAAACAAATAATAATTTTATGAATAACCACGTTTATTGATTACTTAATATTTAAATCACATATAGAATAATATGTATAAATATTTTCATTTATATGGATAGAAATACACAAAAATTACATTGACAATAAACTTCTAGTTTCACTGATATATTGTTTATGTGATTGTATTTACATGCATTATAATTAAATATGAAATAAATTGATATTTTATTTTATACATATTATAATTTTTTTACAAACATACACTGTTCTTCTCTATAGTATGCAGGAAATTGAATATTATTCAATCTCTAAAAAAATAAGGAGAAATAAAAGAACTTAAGCAAATTTATAAAATATGTGTCTGAGCTTCAAATTAATTCTTAACAAGTAAATGGAATATTAATATGAGTATGTTTCAGTGAAGCAATTATTTCCCAGTAAATGCATTTTAAAAAAGGATTAAAATCCTGTTCCAAGAACCTCAGCATAAACATAGTCATGATTCATTTTATGAAAAGTAAATTTCTTACTTAATTCAATAGTTTTCCTTTACTAAGTAAATTTGAAGCTTACTTAACTTGTACACTTAATCTGCTCTGATTCAGTTTTAATATATATTTACAAGCATAATTGCTTTTAATGGTTTTTCCCTATGGGTAAGTAAAAAATAACGTTATTCCAAAGAGAGGAACTTGTCCTCCAAACAAATTAATCTGCATATGTAATAAAATTAATAAAATATTTCAGTATGAAACACACAAATGGACTTATTTCCCAATCCCCCTGTCTTAAATTATAAATGTAGCCTTCCACAAACCAGCACATTGCATAGAAGTGGAAAGTATTTTAAGGATGGGGAAGATGTTATAGTTTGCCATTCTCCATTTGTGTCTGGATGCAAGTTTATGAATACGCTACTGTTGCATAAAATCTGTTGCTTAATTTAAGAAAAAATATACTAAGATTGAATGACTACTCACTAGATCATACCAATACATTATTTATTCTTTTGCTTTGACTAGTTCATTCATATCTATGAGGTTTCAATTTATCCAAGTAATAATATTCTTTGCTTTTTATTTAAAACAATATTAATGTTTTTTATAGTGTCTGTACTTCTGAATTACCACTGAGATCACTGACCATACTTACTCTGTTGCCATTTGAATTCTCCCTTCCAAAATTTTATTTTTGACCTTTTAGTAGTGTGATGTACAGGGTCTGTCAAGAATACATTATGATAGAGATGAGAAGGGAGTGCACCTTTGTGAATGCAAATGTAGGGGGAAAGAGGATTAGAGCAGGGTGAGGAAAAGGGATAACATCTTAAATGTAAATTCAGAGTATCTAATTAACAAAGAAAGTTTAAAAAGAATACATTAAGAGAGGCAGGCTTCTCTTTTACATTTTAGAACATTATATAGAAGTCTCATACATTCCAGTCTGTGTGTTCTGCTCTATGCAATTGAGCTGTCATTAAATATCTGTGTCTTAATTTAGAGCTTTTCAGCTTTTAAAGTCATGGGAAATAAATTTTTGTTCTTTATAAATAAGTTATTTTAGGTATTTTGTTATAGCATCACCAAAACATGAAATCACACATAATAGGCATAAACATGCACTTGTTGTGCATTTACTTTTCTAAATTGGGCTGCTTCTTGTGATAGGATGACTACTAACAGCTTCTAATCTCTATGCTCAAAGTTATGTTTGGGAAGCCTGAATTAGCAACAAATATTCTGTAGATTAGGACATATATTTATTTGATCAACACTACAAGAAATATTCTTAAGGTAAGTGTCAATTATACCGAGAATACTTGCTAATCTGAATGCAATAGAAGTATTATGACCAGTATTTTCTGCTTAAGTATTCTCTGCTGAGAGAATTCCAACCTGAAAAACAGGAAGAACACCAGGAAGCAATCCTAACTCCTTAATTTAAAAGCACTGACATGTCTGAATATAATGCAAAAACTTCCAGATGATACCAAACATCAGGTAATCAAACACTACTAGCCCTGTCTAGATTCTAGACAACACAGGATATCCAACAACTGACTTTAGAATCAAGCAATATGCTAATCAATAAGCACTGTTTGTAACTACAACTTTCATGTACTTTATCCTGCAGCTAGTAAAAACACTGAATCTAAACTTTTGTTTTTAATTTGTATACATTTATGCAAAAAATGTTTAAATGTTTTTCTTTTATCTTTGATTTTTTTAAACAACTTTATTTTACAAAACAAAGATAAATGTACAGATTTTAAACATTTTTTGCTTAAAATTATACATTTTGTCAGTACTTTTTTTTCAGATTTTAACATAATTTTTACATAAAAATATATGAATATATTTTTTAGTCAGTACTTGATTTTTTTCAAGGTTTGATTGTATGCCTTGAAAACTTAATAGTTACAATGAGCTAAAGTACATGAAAAACAAAATGTAACATGGAAAGAGTTAAAGTTTTCTTGTTTTGCAAATGTTTTTTTTTTTTTTGTTTTGTTTTGTTTTCTTTATTTCTTGAACTTCATACAGTCTGTGAGTTGTTTCTGGGGGAGTGCAAGCCTCTGGGTTTAGCATCCCACGATCAGTGACTGCATATTATGTCTGTTCTTTTGTAACTGGGTTATCTCACTCAGGATGATATTCTCTAGATGCAGCCATTTTCTTAAGAATTTGGTTAAGTCATTGTTTCTGGTGGCTGAGTAGTATTCCATTGTGTATATGTACCACAATTTTTGTATCCATTCATCTTCTGAAGGACATCTGGGTTCCTTCCAGCTTCTGGCTATTATAAATAGAGCCGCTATGAACATTATGGTGCATATATCTTTGTTGTGTATTAAAGTGTCTCTGGGGTATATGCCCAGAAGTGGAAAAGCTGGGTCTTCAGGTAGTACTATATCCAATTTTCTGAGGTATCGCCAGACAGATTTCCAGAGTGGTTGTATTAGCTTGCAACCACACCAAGAGTGGAGAAGTGTTCCTCTTTCTCCTCAGCCTCGCCAGCATCTGCTGTCATCTGAGTTTTGGATCTTGACCAATCTGACAGGTGTGAGGTGGAATCTCAGGGTTGTTTTGATTTGCATTTCCCAGATGGCTAAGGATGTCGAGCACTTCCTCAAATGTTTTTCGGCCATTCGGTGTTCCTCAACTGAAAACCTTGTGTTTAGCTCTGTACCCCATTTTTTTAATAGGGTTATTTGATTCTCTGGTGTCTAGCTATTTGAGTTCCTTGTACACCTTGGATATTAGGCCTCTATCTGATATGGTGTTGGTAAAGATCTTTTCCCATTCTGTTGGTTGCAGTTTTGTTTTCTTGACAATGTCCTTACCCTTACAGAAACTTTGCAATCTCAGTAAGTCCCATTTGTTAATCTTTGACCTTAGAGCTTGAGCCATTGGTGTTTTGTTCAGGAAATTTTCTCCTGTGCCTATGTTCTAAGGTTTTCCCTAATTTCTCCTCTAATAGTTTCAGTGTATCTGGTTTAATGTGGAGATCTTTGATTCACCTACACTTGAGCTTTGTACAAGGAGATAAGAAAGGGTCTATTTTCATTCTTTTGCATGCTGAGTGCCAGTTGGACCAGCACCATTTGTTGAATAGCCTGTCCTTTTTCCATTGAATGTTTACTGCTCCTTTGTCAAAAATCAGGTGACCATATACATGAGGGCTCATTTCTGGATCTTCTACTCTATTCCATTGATCCACATGCCTATTTCTGTACTAGTACCATGCAGTTTTCAGCACAATTGCCTTGTAATATAGCTTGAGGTCAGGGATAGTGATTCCCGCAGATAATTTGTTTGTTGTTGTTGTTGAGGATGGATTTCGCTATTCTAGGTCTTTTGTTATTCCATATGAAATTGCACATTGATCTTTCCATTCCATGAAGAACTGGGTTGGAATTTTGATGGGGATTGCATTGAATCTGTAGATTGCTTTTGGTAGGATGGCCATTTTTAAGATGTTGACTATTCCAATCCATGAGCATGGGAGATCTTTCCATTTTCTGAAATCCTCCTCAATTTCTTTCTTTAGAGGTTTGACGTTCTTGTCATACAGGTCCTTCACTTGCTTAGTTAGAGTCACACCAAGGTATATCATAGTTTTTGTAACGATTGTGAAGGGTACCTTTTCCCTAATTTCTTTCTCCACATTTGTCCTTTGAGTATAGGAAGGCTACTGATTTGTTTGAGTTTATTTTGAATCCAGCCACTTTCCTGAACTTGTTTATCAGCTGTAGGAATTCTCTGGTGGAATTTTTGGGGTCACTCAAGTACACTATCATGTCATCGGCAAAGAGTGATATTTTTATCTCTTCCTTTCCGATTTGTATCCCCTTGATCCCCTTTTGCTGTCTAATTGCTCCAGCCAGGACTTCCAGTACTATGTTGAATAGGTAGGGGGAGAGTGGGCAGCCTTGTCGAGTCCCTGATTTTAGTGGGATTGCTTCAATTTTCTTGCCATTAAGTTTGATGTTGGCTGTTGGTTTGCTGTATATTGCTTTTATTATGTTTAAGTATGGGCCTTGGATTCCTGTTCTTTCCAGGACTTTTAACATGAAGGGGTTTTGGATTTTTTAGAATGCTTTTTCAGCCTCTAGTGAGATGACCATATGATTTTGGTCTTTGAGTTTGTTTATATGGTGGATTACGTTGATAGATTTCCTTATGTTAAACCATCCCTGCATCCCAGGGATAAAGCCTACTTGATCATGGTGAATGATCGTTTTGATGTGTTCTTTGATTCAGTTTGCAAGGATTTTGTTGAGTATTTTTCATCAATTTTCATAAGTGTGATTGGTCTGAAGTTCTCTTTCCATGTAGGCTCTTTGTGTGGTTTAGGAAGGAGGGTAATTGTGGCCTTGAAAATGAGTTTTGTAGTATTCCATCTGACTCTATTTTGTGGTATTAGGTCACCAATAAATGTCTGATAAAATTTTGCACTGAATACATCTTAACCTGGCTATTTTTTTGGGGGGGAGGCTTTTGCTGACTGCTTCTATTTATTTAGGTGTTATGAGATTGTGTAGATGGTTTTCCTGGTCCTGGTTTAACTTTAGTATCTTGTATCTGTTTAGCAATATATCCATTTACACCAGATTTTCAAGATTTGTTGAGTATAGGCTTTTGTAGTAAGATCTAATGATTTTTTGAATTTCTGCAGTTTCAGTTGTTATGTCTCCAATTTCATTTCTGATTTTGTTAATTTGGACATTCTCTCCTTGCCCTCTAGTTAGTCTGGCTAAGGATTTATCAATATTTTAAATTTTCTCAAAAAAAACGTCCTTTGAATGGTTATTTTTCTTTCTACTTGGTCAATTTCTGCTATGATTTTGATTATTCCTTGCTGTCTACTACTCTTAGGTGTATCTGGTCCCTTTTGTTCTAGAGCTTTCAATTGTGCTGTCATGTTGTTAGTGTATGCTCTCTCCAGTTTCTTTTGGAAGCAATCAGAGCTATGAGTTTTCCCTTCACTGCTACTTTCATTGCATCCCATAGGTTTGGGTATGTTGTGTTTCCATTTACATTAATTTCTAGAAAATTTTTAATTTCTTTCTTATTTCTTCTTTGACCAAGCTATTGTTTAAAAGAGCATTGTTTAGATTCCATGTGTATATAGGCTTTTTGTTGACTTTATTGTTATTAAAGACCTCCCTTTGACCATCTTGATCCAATAGGATGCATGGGAGTATTTCAATCTTCATATATATATATATATTGAGGCTTGTTTTGTGAAGGATGATTGGTCTATTTTGGAGAACGTGTCGTGAGGTTCTGAGAAGAAGGAGTATTCTTTTGTTTTAGGTTGAAATGTTCTGTAAATATCTATTAATTCCAATTGGTTAATAACCTCTGCTAGTTTCACTGTTTCCCTTTTAGTTTCAGTTTCCATGATATGTTCATTGATGTGAGTGGGTAGTTGAGGTTTTCCACTATTATTGTGGGAGTAAAATGTATTTTTTGAGCTTTAGTAGAGTTTCTTTTATGAATATGGGTGCTCTTGTATTTGTAACATATATCTTAAAGATTGAGAATTCATCCTTACAAATTTTTCAAGTAATGAGTAAATGTTGTCCTTCCTTATCTTTGCTGATACCTTTTGGTTGAAAATCTACTTTATTCATTATTAGAATGGCCACTTGAGCTTCGTTCTTGGGTCCATTGCTTGGAAATTTTTTTTCTCAACCTTTTGCCCTGAGATAGTGTCTGTCTTTGTCTCTGAGATGAGTTTCCATTATCCAGCAAAATGCTGGATTCTGCTTATGTATCCAGTCTGATAGCCTATGTCTTTTTATTGGGAGAATTGATTCCATTTATGTTAACAGATATTAAAGTATAGTGGTTAGTGTTTCCTGCTTTTCTTTTCTTTTTTTTTTTTATTTTAGAGGTAGAATTGTGCCTGCGTGTCTCTCTTCTTTTGATTTTCTTGCTTAGGAGTTTTCTTGTGTTTACTAGGATATAGTTTCCCTCCTTGTATTGGATTTTTCATCTATAATTCATTTTATGCTGGTTTTGTGGTCAGATATTGTGTAAATTTAATTTTGTCCTGGAACATCTTAGTCTCTCCATCTATGGCGATCGAGAGTTTTGCTGGGTTTAGCAACTGGGGATGACACTTGTGTTCTCTTTGGGTCTTCATGCTATCTGTCCAGGCTCTTCTAGCTTTCATAGTCTCTGATGAGAAGTTGGGTGTAATTCTGATTGGTCTGCCTTTATATGTTATATGACCTTTTTTCTGTACTACTTTTAGTATTCTTTCTTTGCTTTGGGCACTTGGTATTTTGACTATTATGTGTCAAGAGGAATTTCTTTTCTGGTCCACTCTATTTGAAATTCTGTAGGCTTCTCTTATGCTCATGGTCATCTCATTTGCAAGGGTAGGGAAAATTTCTTCTACAATTTTGTTGAAGATATTTACTGTGCCTCTTAGTTGATATTCTTCACCCTCTTCTATTCCTATTATCCTTAGATTTAGTCTTCTCATTGTGTCCTGGATCTCCCTGACATTTTGGGAAAGGAGATTTTTTGCTTTGGCATCTTCTCTATTTTGTTTATGTTTTCAATGTTGTCTTCTGCCCATGAGATTCTTTCTTCCATTTCTTGTAGCCTGTTGGAAATTCTTGCATCTGTGACTCCTGTTTTTCTTGTTAGGTTTTCTACCTCCAGGGTTGTGTCTTTTAGTGGTTTCTTTATTGTTTCCATTTCCATTTTAAATTCCTTCTTTAATTCTTTCATCCTTTTGGTTCTGCTTTCCTCTGGTTCTTTGATTTCTTTGAGTGTTTTTTTTTTATGTTTCCTCTTTAAAAGTTTCTATTTTTTATGCTTTTCCTCCCATTCTTGTTTAAGAATCTCCATCATCATCTTGAGGTTTGATTTCATATCTTTTTCTGGAGTGTTTGGCATTCTGCTATATGCTGTGATGGGAGAGCTGGGTTCTCATGTGTCCAGTTTGTCTTGGTTTCCATTGGGTAAGTTCTTTTGCTTTCCTCTTGCTATCCTGTTGCCTGTGGTTATACATTGTCTTGTTGTCACTGATTGGTTCCAGTCTTTCTCTTGTAGCAAATGGCCTGAGCTTTTGGTCCATATGCATGTGTCTTCTGGGTGGAAACCATGTCCATACAGCAGAATTCCTGTTCCCCTGAACCAATGGGGGGCGCATTTTCTTTGAGCTTGGCCCAGATCTCTCTGTTCCCAGGCTACTAGCATCACAGTCTCACCAGGCCTGTGTCCCTGGATCTCCCCTGTTCCTGATGGCAAATGGTCTCAGCATTTGGTCTACATGCACGGGCCCTTTACGGGCCCTCCGGGTGGAAACCGAGTCCCTACAGTAGAGTTCCTTCTCCCCTGATCCAACCAGGGGGCTGTGCTTTCTGCGTGCTTGACCCAGACCTCTCTGTGCCCTGGCTACTGAGAGCAAAATCTGACCAGGTCTGCATCCCTGGATCTCTGCTCTTCCTAGTAGAAAATAGACTGACCATTTGGTCTAGGTGCATCTTCTTTGACTGAACCCAGACCCTGTAGTCTTCTGCTCTATACATGTTTAGGGGCACATATTAGCTGGTGAATGCTACTGGATTGGTAGCCCTGTATCTGAGATATCTTGGGGGTCCAGGGTACTTGAGACTGCTGGTTCTCGTACAGGATTACCCTCTTCCTCGGCTTCTTCTAGTTTGTTTTTTTTTTTTTTTTTTTTTTTTTTTTTTTTTTTTTTTTTTTTTTTCTTAATTTCGACTACTAGAGTCACCAACTTCTGTCCATTTGCTAGGTTTTAATAACTACGTCTGACTTCTTCTGCTGCTTGCCTCACTGAGCTGCTTGTTGGGTCTTTCACATGGCAGTCATGACAGGCTTATTTGTGTGAGTGCACCATATGCTCAGTAATAGCATCAGACTTTTAGGCATCGCTTTGAGCTGGATTTTAGTCCCTACAGATATTTCAGACATGAACAATGCTGGTTCAGAGTTTTAAACTCTGGGCTAGCAACCTCATATCTCAAATTGATTCTCTATCTTTCTACTGGAGGTGGGCTCTACAAGTTCCCTCCCCTCACTCTAGGGCATAAAGGCTAAGGTCCCTGCCTTCAAATACTCAGAGTTTCTCACCTCCCAGGTCTCTTTTCCATTCTAATTCCATTCCATCCCCTACCTCATACCTTCAAAAGTTACCTGTTTCCATTATTTCTGCTGGCCCTTAGGGCTTCAGTCCTGTTCCCCCACCTAATAGCTGGTCATGTACTGCTCTTCACCTCCCTGTCCCATTTCCCACCCAGGTTTCTCCTTCCCTCTCCCCTCTAGTAATTGATTTCTTTTCTTTTCAGTCAGGCCATTTGGCTTGTTAACTTTCTTGCATTCAAGGGAAAAGGGCCAATTAACATATAAAGGCATACCTATCAGAATTACACCAGACTTCTGGAAAGAGACACAAAATCCAGAACAGCCTAGACAGAGGTCATGCAGACTCTAAGAGAACACAAATACCATTCAAGACTACTATACCCAGCAAAACTCTCAAACATAAATAAAAAATAATATTCAGTCACTGATAATTGGATATCAACTCCAGAAAGCTCTGAATACCCAAGAAACAACTCACAGACCATATGAACGTGAAATAATAAGAAAAACCAAAAAGTGGAAGCCTCAGTCCTTCTTAGAAAAAAAAATATAGCACCCTCTCAGAGTGTGATACACCTAGACCTTAAATCATTAATAATTCAAGAGCCAAGAATGTAGCTTGTTGAAACTCTTGGTATTTAAAAATCATTATGTTTAATCTTTATACACCAAGATATCTTTGATTATTTCTATTTTATATTTTGTTTTACATGTACTTTATTCTCATTGTTACTCATAAGATTTCAATACATACTATCAAACCTTAAAAAAAATCACGTTCTGACAAAATTATATTCACAGTTTTATGCAAAAATGCTTTTAGGAATCTGTACATTTATGTCTATTTTTAAAAATAAAGTTGTTTAAAAAAATAATTCCAGGATAAGACCAAACTCACATAGCATTTATCTACCAGTCCATCCCTACAAATGATTCTAGAAGAATAACTACAACACAAGGAGGCTACCTAAGACAAATCAAAAACAAGATATTAATCATCTCACAACAAAGCCAAAAGCAGAGAACCATGTGCACATAATGTCACCTACAAAAACAAGTACAATAGCTAAGACAATCATCCGTCTTTAACATCTCTCAATATTAATGGACTCAACTCACCTATAAAAGTACATACACTAACAGACTACATATACAAACAGGATCCAGCATTTTGCTAAACATAAGAAACACACTTAAAGAACAAATGCAGAAAGTACCTCAGAGCAAAAAGCTTGATAAAAGTAATTCAAGAAAATGTTCCCAAGAAACAAGCTAAATTTTTTATGTTCATATTCAATAAAATAAACTTTAACTACTTCTGTAACACACAAAATACTAACCATTTTTCCATTTTCATTCATGTATCTGTCAATATACTTTTTAAAATTTTTTTGTGTGTCTATCCTCCCTTGCTTTGCCTGCCCTCTCCCTATTAATCATTATCTGGTCCTCACTGACCAATTTTCATTTGATTAACATTATTTTTAATTTTAGTGGTAAGTTTGTTGTGGGTTATTCTATGTTCTCAATTAATAGGTACCTTTACCTGATGGTTTAGGGTCTTTGCTACTCCCCTTGAAATCATGATCAAGGATTATTTTATATTACTAGAAGCTCTATTTTGCTCTAGAGTACATCTTAGTAAGCTCCCAAGCAATTAAATTTTGACAAGTATATAAATGATTATTTTCGAGATCTTCCTTTTTCTTCAAATTAGAAGAAAATGTCCATGTCATTTTTTCCTCTTTATTGTTTAATTAAATTTTGGCACAATTATTAGAGATTAGTATATTGATTATTTTGTTTATTTATGTTTATTTATTTATGAAAAACTTGTGAGTCAAAATTTTACCAGTTTATTATGAAGTTGGTTAGTATACAAATAAAGCTTTTCTGTCATCTCTCAGTGCATTTAAACATTTGAGTCAATGAATATCATCTGTCTATTATACCTAGCTGCCTCATAAAGGTACATAATTAGAATAACCTAAGAGATATTGTGCAAAAGTAAGAATTCCATTCCGTAATCCAATATTTGCTATCATCCAAACTTAATACTTACTATAAATCCTATAAATTTCCTCAGAATCACCTATAAAAAATTAAAATTATCTATGGGTCTCTGCATCTGCTCTTATCAGTTGTCAAATGAAACCTAACTAATGACATCTGGACATGGTACAAATCTGTGAGCATGGCAGAAAATCATTAGGGATTATTTGATGGACACCACTCATCAGTCATGTTTGGTTTTATCCTGAGTCTCTGGACTGTCCTGCCTCTGGATGCAGGACATCAGGCAGTTTCAGGTTTGGGCGCCCTTTGGTATGGCATGGGTGTCAGGTTAGATCAGTAATTAATTGAGCACATCTTACAGGTTGAACAAATTATAAGCCCGAGATCATGCGGTTTGAAGGTATCCCTGTCCTGCCACTAGAATCCTTGCTTGGTTATAGAAGATGACTTGATCATGTTCCATATTCTTTCTTTCTAGAAGTCTTAGCTAGGGTCACCATTATAGGGACTAGGTAGTTTCCACTGTAATGTGTCCACACTGTCCCCAAAATGTCCCTCCCGCTCAATTATAGGCATCAATCCTTGTATTCTCCCTTTCCAAGCTTTCTTCTTTCCTACCTAGTCCCTCTTCTTTCCATCACCATCAATCCTCAGTCCACCTGAAAAACCTATGCATACATCTCCTCATTAGAGCTCTACTGGGTATTTAGCAGGATTGACCTTCACTTAACAGATAATATCTACTTAAAAGTTAGTACATATCATGTTTAATTTTATGTGTCTCTCTTAGGATTATTTTTTTCTTGGTTCCATCCATTTTTCCAAAGGTTACAGAACATGCATGGGTCTGAGCTAAGTCCTCTGCATACATATTATAACTGTGTAGATTAGTGTTTATGTGAGACTCCTGAGAGTAAGGGAAGGAAATGTCTATAGCTCTTTTGACTGCCCTTGGGATCCTTTTCTTCCTGCTGGTTTCCCGATCTAGCCTTATTGAGAGGATTTGTGTCTGGTCTTACTGTAGATTATGCAAATATGTCTCTGAAAGTTTTTGTTTTTCAAACATATTTGAAAGCAGATATGTTTCTGAAAGAAAAGTCCTGCTGTTTTCTGTGAGAAGCCAGTGAAGAGTGGGGTGTGGGGGAATCGGAAGGAGTAGAGAGGAGGAAGCTGTGATACTGTTGTAATATATGAGAAAAAATAAAAATTAAAATATATAAATATTAATTACCTATTTGAATATATTACTAAAAGTTCATTTACTGAATTATATCAAATAAATTATCTTTTCTTGCTTACGTGTAGGGAGAGATTTGAGGAAGTTACTTAAATAAAATTGCCAAACCACTATAGTTATAAAGCTGAGGCAAAACAATTTGTTTGAGTTCCTGACCAATCTAAGAAACAGTGTGAAAGTTTGTCTTGAACAAAGATTAAATAATATATAAAACTCCTTTTCTGTCAAAGAGTTTGATAGAATATAGATTCATTCATTCTTCACCTATGCATAAAAAAATCAGTTAAACTTAGTGTATTTAATAAAAGCATGTTCCTGTTTTTTTTGTTTTGTTTTTAAAGTACATGTCTGAGTGGTTCATGTGTATTTTTAGCTGTTCAACATTCACTTCTCAGGTTCCCTCAAAAGACAGAAGATCATGTCTCATTCCTTAGAGAAAAAATTTACAGGTATTGTAGGCAAAAATGTAAGTTATAGAAATCAAAGATGTGTCCACTGGAAGAACAGCAAATACACCTATTTGCTAAACCATCCCTCCATTCAGTGCATTTAGAAAAAAATGTACTTCTGATTTTATAGTCTAAAAACAAGAGGTTTTGCCAAAATATTTTATTTAACATGTGGTCTTATGCTATGGTCTCAGGTGAAGTCTGAGGTTCCTTCTCGTTATCGAAAGATTCCATTTTTTTGAATGTGTACTAATCCTGGTCTTATAAATATTCAAAATTGACATCAGTGGATGACTAATAACAAGACACTCTTCTTGATGGATCATCTGCTTATGTAAATGATATTAAGATTATCAATATCCACTGACAGACCTAATATAAGTCACGAAGTGTCATTACTGTTGCTTTATTAGTAAATGTAAAATTGAGATAATTTATTGTTAAGCATAAGTTTGAGATAATTTTTCATCATTTATTCATATAATATGTTGTCATGCCTTTGTGTATAAGAAAATCATAGGTTAGAGCCACCATTCAGGACATGGTGGAATATAGTGATATGGTCAAAAGTTATTATAAATATAAAATAGACAGTGAATATTCGTTATAAAGATTTTGTATTTTTTCTAAATTCTTTCACACATACATTTATAATCTTATATGTAATTATTAAATATTTTATACATATAGAAGACAATATGTAAAGACTGTACAATGCTACATTTATATTCCTAGTACCAGGGCAGAACAGTTGGAACTAATTGATAAGCTCATTTAACAAGTTCATTTTTGTATAGGCAAAGAGTCAAACATTAACTGTGCTGCCAATGTCTTGCGTATAGCAAGGTGAAAAGGTCCCATGTAATTTCTGATGACCTTAATGAATGCATCCCTGTGAAAACAGAAAGAATGTGAATATAATGTAAGAGTTCAAAGAAGGGTTATAATATTTGATATAAAGATAAAAATAGACAAGAAAGCAGACATGTACTTAAAAGTAGTTCATAAATTAAAGATTTTAATATTCTGATCATGTTATAAAGTATCCAGACATTCCTTCTTGATTTTCCAAGTGTATCTTCATTCATATTTTGCATTGTGGCTGATGCCCTTAAAGAAACAGTTTGTTCACCTGCTATTACACAAACTCATCAATATTCCTTTTCTGGATGACTGAAACATAGTTGGGCAGCATAAATCCAGATAAGGAAGAACATATCCATCACAATCTAAAAAAGTGTGGCTCATGTCATATGTTTTATAAAGAATAATCAAAGAAGAAAAAATAGTTTTGAAATTTCTAAGCTCCAGTACACATTTCCCTAATATAAAACATCCTGTTTAGTGCATGCTTTAGTTACTTTTCCTGCCAGGTATGTTTTAAGGTCTTTTATTCTTTAAAGGGTTTATTAATATTTGATGAGTTTACAGCAGGGAACTATTTTTAGTTTTTATATTGCTTTTATTGTTTGGTCTTCTATAAATTCTACTTTTTTTCCTTAGACTGAAATAATGAAAGTGACATGAACCAAACAGTAGGAGTTTGGGCATAGAGAGAATTTATCTAGATTTCAGCCAATTGTCAAAGAAATATTGCTTGATATCTGACTTTAGAAATATTTTGCACAAAGTGAAAAAATTGTTCTCATGATTTAGGGGGCGGGGTTTATGGATTGTATAACAAAAGGCTCATTCACATAAATACAATTGGCCCAGTATATAGTATTACGTTACTATGCTTTCTCTGGCTTTTATATTATTCCTGTTTCCTCTTCTGTGATGGCCACTAAACATTAGTGAGGGTAGAATAAATGCCATGTTTAGGGCTGAATTCGTAGTAGTCTCTTATTCTCACCATGTTGAATGGCATACACCATTAGGAGCCAGTTGTTTCCACATTCTTTTGGTTTATTCCAAGGAGCAAGTTTTCAGATCAAGGCTGAAATAGCTTCTATCAATGGGCATATATATATATATATATATATATATATATATATATATATATATATATGTGTGTGTGTGTGTGTGTGTGTGTGTGTGTGTGTGTGTGTGTGTGTGTATGTATGTATGTATGTATATATATATATATGTATATATATATACAGGCAGCTTAGAAATCTGAAAATTTAGTTAGAAAATAGTAGTAATTTCACCTCTGCGACCTAAGAATATGTCATAATATATTTCTTGTTGTTTTTTTTTTTTTTTTTCCTGAGGACTTCCTGCCATTGTGAAGTTTTCTTCTGCCTGTGGACTTCATGATCTTCACATCCTTTCTAATCTATGAGTTGTACGAAAACTATAGCTGATTTGGGGGCAGTATCCCTGACACAATGAAAGTATTCAACTTTTTTTCAGGCACTGCTGCTAAAGCAAATTAATGATTGAGTCACTACCCTTGGAAAGGACTTAGAGATATAGATAGTTAGCAGTGATCACCGACCTTAGAATTTGGGAAAAATAGATTATAAAGTTAGATTGAGATGTTTTTGTCAGTCTTTTTGATGTAGAAAATCTTAGGGAATTACTTGTGATGTACAAAAAAAAAAAAAAACAGATTTATAGGGGCTCTGAGACTTGTCCTAAACACCCCTTTCTAAGAATGTGATACCCTAAAGACACAGAACGTCAGACTCAGTGATTTTCCAGTCATCCCAAGACTATTAGATCCTGCCTGTGCCTGACAAATAAAAACCATGGTCCAGAGTAATTCTTAGGAAAAATAGAATATGCTGACTGATAGCCACCTGACCTTCTTGAAAGCCCTAGAAAGTGTCCTGATGCATGTCATAATTAACTCATGTCCTAATCACTCAATACTGAGAAAAAAAACAAGGATAAAACCCCTCAAAGTTTAGAAATATATAAACAAGGTTCTGAAAATGTAAAACAAAGTTCTATTGGACAAGTCAAGCTATACTGACTAAGCTAAATTAAGACAAAACAAAACTGACTGCTTTAGGAACAGCTCCCCTACCCTTCCCTGTAATAATTCCAAGGAGAATGCAAATTGTAAACAACCTTACTGCTAATGTTTCTCCCCCCTTTCCTCCCCCTTCCTCTCCTCGTCCTAAAAATTATACTGCTGACCAATGGTAAAATAGTAGTTCACCCCCTCACAAAAAAGTATAAAATATGTATGCTTTTTGAGTTCGGGGTTGTCTCTCCCTGTGAGAATATACATGAAATAAAACCCTCTGGTTATTACAGCAGTCTATTGTCTATCTGTGTTCTGTAGGTCATGCTCCTGAGATAAGACCCCTCGGGGTATTACAACAATTGAAGTTCATAAAGCCACATTCTTAATAATTAAGCCAGAATATTTTAGGATCAGGGAACAAGTATAAGAGCAGTCTGTCTAGTACTAGCTAATGTTCCTCTCTTCCTAAAGTTGGCTTTGTGATCATGGTGACAAATTTTTGTGACCAATTTTTGTTTGTAATCTGCTTTTTGATATGATTTAACAAAAAATGTTGATAAGTAGATGTGTGCCCTGAGGCTTTAAAGTAAAAATGACTATTATTTATACAAATGTTTAGATTTGTGATTATTTTAAGATTTTATAATATTACATTTTACAATAAATAAAATATTTGATCCTTTCTCTGAAAGCTTAAATTGCAAGCTGCTAATAAAGAAAAACTGGCTGAGAAAATTACCTTGCTTGCTTACACTTTGTTAGTCTATAACACGTTGCTTAGTTACAAATGTATGCTGGCACTTGGGAATAATTTTTTTTTTACCTGTAATACATAAATAGTTATTCATGTAAAAGCATAGGGGATCAACTTTTTTCTATGCATATACACTATAATCGTTCACTTAAAGAAAAATAGACTGTAACCACATGGTGATTTTGAGCACCTTGAAAGATTTTACTGGGATATATGTACCATAGGAGAAAAAATTGGATCTTCGTTCCATCTACCAAATGCATGCATGTAAAATATATGTAAAGTGGTTGCAGCTTTGCTCTGTCTACACAAGTAATGTATACTTGCATGTATGTATGCATGTACGTATATATGCATATATGTATGTGTAAATATATGTACATGTATATGTATGTGTATGTATGTGTATATATTTATGAATGCATATATGTATGTATGCTTGCACATTTATATATGAAAATGCTGGAGCTTGGTGAAGCTTGGTAATCCACCCAATTTGTGTGTGTGTGTGTGTGTGTGTGTGTATGATTATCCTTTTTTTTTTCCTTTTTCTTCTTCTTTTTTTTTTAGCACTTTGCTAACTCTGGTCTATTCCATACTTTACACCTAGTCACAGTTTACCCTGGATGTCAATGCTAGTCTTTAATCCTATTTTCATATGAAATTTTTGGATTAGAATTAGAATAAGTATAAATTGCTCAGTGAGTATGATTATATATTGAAACTTAAAAACAACTCTGAAGCTAATAGTTACTAGATCTAACTGAATTGACATTTAAAAATTGGTAGCTGCCTAGAAATCTCAGAGCGGCTCTTGAGGTAGAAATCTCCCCAAGGTACAAGTTTGCACACCCACCAGCAATGTAGAATGTCTCCCTTACACTCGAAAATGTGCTGTCCCTGTGGTTTTGACCTTACACATTTTGATTGGTGGAAGGTGAAGAAGGGACACAACTATTCCTAATGCATGCACATGTTAAGTGTAAAAGTGTAACACACAGTATGTTGTAATCATGATAGATAGGTTGAAGGTTATCTTGGAAGACTAGGTCTAAGTTTTTGTTTCTCAGAACCAGAAAAGTCAATTCCAGAAAAATTTCACTACTGGGCACATACCCCAGAGAAGCTCCAACATACAAAAAGGACACATGCACCACAGTGTTCATAGCAGCTCTATTTATAATAGCCATAAGTTGGAAAGTATACAGATGTCCTTCAATAGATGAATAAATACAAAAATTGTGGTACATTTACACAATAGAGTACTACTCAGTTATCAGAATCAATGACTTTATGAAATTCTTAAGAAAATGGCTGCATCTAGAGAATATCATCCTGAATGAGATAACCCAGTCACAAAAGAACAGACACAATATGCAGTCACTGATAATTGGATACTAACCCCAGAAAGCTCTGAACACCCCAGACACAACTCACAGACTATATGACGTTCAAGAAAAGAAAAAAAAAAAGAAAAGAAAAAAACATTATGCTTAATCCTTACACACCAAGAAAACTTTGACTAATTCCAGGTTACATCCTGTTTTACATGTACTTTATGCTCATTGTAACTAGCAAGATCTTAATGGACACTATCAAACGTTAAAAAAAAAAAAAAAAAAAAAAAAAAAAAAAAAAAAACAAGCACTGTCAAAAATGTATTTATATACTTTTATACAAAAATGCTTAGAATTTGTATATTTATCTTTGTTTTTTAAAATAAAGTTTTTTAAAAAATCAGAAATTGAGAAAAAAAAAAAAGAGAAGAAAAGAAAAATCACCGTTTGTGGGAAGCCACTCAGCTGCCAAGATCTGCCCCACAACCCAGTCAAAGCAAACCATTAGCCACGTTAAGAATAATTAATCAACAAGTTCTGGAAAGCCACAAACTTTCAAAGATACTTAACTAAAGTCAAAGGTACCTATACTGCTGAAGATCGAGCCAATCAATTAAAAAAAAATAAATACAAGAAGTAAAAGTCATTAAATTTTACCCTAACAGGCTTTTAATTGACATGGCAAAGTCCACACTTCTGTCTTCCATCCTGATAAATAGGAGATCCTAACATGCTGGTAATTTCTGCAAAATAAGTGCTCTTTGTTCTTGTATATTCTTTGAGTCTGAGGTGGAAGGGTATCATTCTTGGCCAAATCACATACCCTTACAACCTCAGTAAGCACAATAAAGTTGATAACAATTTCTAAAACTTAAGGTTGCTATTAAATAAATCCAACACCAAGCTGCATATAAAAAATATTTTAAAATAACAACTCAAATTTAAATCAAAATTGTGAGCAAAATAATAAATTTGAAAAATTGCATGATTTCAATCTTGGCACTAGATTGAAGGCAAGGAATGAAGAGAATGTATCTTCTGATATAAGAAGACATAGTCATCTCTGTTATTCTCAAATAATGTGTAGTCTAGATTTTAAATTAAAATATTAATCAAATAAAAATTAATTATTGCCTATTAATAGAAACTTTGAAGGCCAATAAGTGGAATTAGAGTATAAATTTCTTTTGTAAAATAAATAAAATTATATGTACATCAAGAGATATTGAAATGAAACCACTGTCACTTTGGTTCAGAAACAAGAGGAAGAAAAACAAGTATAGAGTGCAATGTAAAAAAGGAAATAACAGGATTGTCTTTGCTATAAAATTAGCATCTACATGTATAGTTTAGGCAAAATAATTTTAAAAATTAATTAATTTTTAAAAATCTGAAGAAAGAGTATTTACCATTTCCAGTGAAATTTTCTCCACTTACAGTAAGAAAATCTTGGTAGGTGGTGGTGACACATGCATTTAATCTTGGGGCAAGCAGAGGTAGGTGAATCTCAGATACCAGCTGAGTCTACAGAGGGAGTTGCAGGACAGCCAGAAATTCACAACAAACAAAAACAAAAACAGAAACAAAACAAAACAAAAAAACCTGTCTTAACTAAACAACAAACAAAAACAAAGCAAATAAAGAACAAAAAAGAAAAGAAAAAGAAAAAGGAAGGAAGGAAGGAGGAAGGGAATTAAAAAAGGGGGGGTCAAAGAACTGGTGAAAAGGAAATAATTATCAAAGAAAAAAATACTTAGCAATTAATCTAGTAAATCAGGTGTTTAATATTCACTTCTTAGAGGTATTTTGATTAACATCTTAGTTTTTTTTTGTTTTCTCAATATTGACTATTTAAATTGCAAAATGAAATTTGAATTAAGATAGCAAGAAAGAAAGAACAAAGAAAGAAAATCCTTTTGCTAATACTGGCCTCAATGAAAGAAAAATATAGGTTCAAGTTTCCTAGTTTGTCAATGGCAATAAAGTACCAGCAGATTCAGTTTTGATCTTTCCTTTCTATTGGATCATAGCATAGATTTCTTGATATTACTCAAAGTGAACAGATGCCTATCTTAAAGAAAATGTCTCTGTTAGAAATTGTGAGGAAATATTCAATTAAAAACATCAAATATTTAATTCTCAAATAAAACTATATATCAACTAATAGAATTAGAATTTACAGTTGAGAGTAAAGAATTGGGAATCAGAACTTAAGGGTCAGTGTAGCTCCCTGGAACATAACCTGTGGATGGTTACTATGATGTAGAATTAACTAATCATCCTGTAAGTTTAAATAGCAAAACTGTGATGTATCAACTTTAAAGCTAACCTCACATCACAGATGAAATTCTAGAGACAAAGAACAACACCATATCAGAGGTCGATCTGTGTGACATGCTGTCCTGTTTTATAGGTCCTGGCTATAATAAGGTGAGACACTGATGTGTTAGAAGCAATTCAGTGGTGATTACGAACAGGTTTTAGTTCAGAAACTCTTTCTTTATGTCTTTACGAAAGCTGAGGCTGTGAGACTCACTTCTCTAAGGTGATTTATACTAGTGAAAATTCAGTTTCTATGCCAAGACTCTTAATTTTTCTCTAAGGACACTATTGTCATTTTCAGAGGCTTCGTTAACAGAACTAATTTTACATGTACTATTTCTATGAAGGCTTGCGGTTTATTCAACTACATAGCAGACCATAAATACTGGCACGTGTTTAAGGGAAGATTTTAAAACAGGTCACTGGAATAGAAAATGGTGTGGGTTTTTAGAGACCATGACAGTGGGGCTGCTTAGTTGTGGGACCATTAGAGCAGATCATTTCCTTCTTTTTTTATACCTAAAAGATAAATCAAAATGGCTTAATTGAATTTATGTAGCTATCAATAAAGCACTTTACATTTTGTGTTTCATCACTGTCCCTAATTTCCGATAATTTATAGTTTTCAGTGTCAAACTGAAGTTTGCAGAGGCAGAGAATATTGGAATGACAAACTATGTCCTGTGAGTTACAGCTTGAGTCACTGTTTTAAAGTAATGGTAGGATCTGTAGAGCAGAAGACAGGTGATGTTCCTTATCAGTAAAAAAATACATATAATTTAAAGGATATACTATTGAATATCAGAAAATATAAAACTTATAATTTACCTGTTTCATTTTTATGTTATTTTTCCTTCCCATTTAAAAAATCACTGGTTATTTTAAAGACTTACATTTTAAATATTATCCCCCTTTCAAGTTTTTCCTCCTCAAATCCCATATCCCCACACTGCCTCTATGAGGGTGCTTGTCCAGTCAATCGCCCACTTGCATCCACATGAATCTAATTTAAAACATCGTTTCATGGAATATAATATACACTTGGTATTTGCAGTCTCTTAATTGACTGACATACATATTCTGTTTTCATAAAACATGTCATTTCCAATATTTTATTAAAAATTGCTCTCTTTACTCTGTCGCCAATAACTTTTGATTTAGGCACAGTTCGATATGACTTACATAGCCATGTTCAAATGAGCACCTTTTAATGATCACAATAAGTGGCATGTGCCTCATTAAAATGCCTCTGCTGGCAATAGGCTCAGTAGAAGAACTTAATGAAATAAGCAAAACAGAACCCAAATGCCATGGGCAAAGTTAAAAATCTTCTTCCATTTCCCATTAGGTCTTTAGAACATGGTTCAGTTTAGTTTGTCTCAGATATCACTCCTCTTCACGAGTCTTCTTTGAAGCCTTAGATTCTAAGCACACAGCAGGAATATTTTGTCTTAAGGTTTCTGCCTATATTTGAATATATCCAGGGGATTTTTAATCTCTCATTATACCTTAGAAAAGTGACCTGTCTTTCATTTGAAGTGCTACATAGGAAAGATATATACTCAAAAAAAGTGGACACATCACAGTTGACCATCAGTCTGGGGGACAGATACACACTGAACAAACAGGCAAAATCTGAAGATCTCAACACAAACCCAGACATATGAGCCCACTTCTCAAGGGAAACATTTTTTACTTTATTAACCTAGTTTTCACTCTAAGATAGTTTTAAACACAGAAATCATTGTCATCATTATATTTTCTTTTATTTCTTAATTTTGTCAAGAATTCTAAACAGCATTTATTTCCTCAAAATTGTGTGTCCTTTAATATATTCAGTCATTTTTGGCCTCTTTAAAAAAAATTTCATCCATGTTATTAGTTGATTACACTGTTGTTCCAGGTGCATTATTTATGCTTGTTAATATTTGTTTATTTGTTTGTTTGAGACAGGATCTGGCAGTTTGTCAGAAAATTGGACATAGTACTACCTGAAGACACAGTTTGTCCACTTCTGGGCATATGCCCCAGAGATGCTTCAACATACAACAAAGACACATGCACCACAATGTTCATAGCAGCCCTATTTATAATAGCCAGAAGCTGGAAAGAACCCAGATGTCTTTCAGTAGATGAATGGATACAAAAATTGTGGTATATTTATACCATGGAGTACTACTCAACTATCAGAAACAATGACTTTATAAAATTCTTAAGAAAATGGATACATATAAGGAATATCATCCTGAGTGAAATAACCCAGTCACAAAAGAACAGACATAATATTCAGTCACTGATAATTGGATACTAACCCCAGAAAGCTCTGAACACCTAAGAAAAAACTCACAAACTATATGAAGTTCAAGAAAAACAAAGGCCAAAAAAAAAAAGAAAAGAAAATGAAAAATCATTATGCTTAATCTTTACACACCAAGAAAACTTTGACTATTTCCAGGTTACATCTTGTTTTACATGTACTTTATGCTCATTGTAACTAGTAAGATTTAAATGCATACTATCAAACCTTTAAAAAAATCAAGTACTGACAAAAATGTATTTGTATACTTTTATTCAAAAATGCTTGAAATCTGCACATTTATCTTTGTTTTTTAAATAAATTTGTTCAAATTAAAAATAAATAAATAAATAAAATGTATTCTAAGTAAAAAATAAACGAATAAAAATAAAAATGTTCTTTATTTTATATTATATATTGCCAAATACTGAACAGATTAGAAATGAAAGAATTAATTTTTAAATACTTAAGGTCCAAACTCCCATATATTTCCATCAGCAACTAAAATGTATCACAAGTTTTTTTTTTTTTTTTGTTTGGAGCCCTGGTTGTACTTGTACTAGTTCTGTAGAACTTCAACCTCATAGAAGTACACATGCCTCTGCCGCCTGAGTGCTGAGATTAAAATCATGTGCCATTATTACTGGTTCTATATTTATTACTCTAATATCAATTTACAAAACAAGAAATTTGTATTTATTCATCTAATTACTGTAAATAGTAAGATTTTGATGCATGCTATCAAACCTTTAAAAAAATCAAGAACTGACAAAAATATATTCATATATTTTCTCCTAAAATGCTTTTAATAATCTGTACGTGTCTCTTTTTTCAAAAATAAAGTTGTAAAGAAAAAAAAAAAGAAATCTGACCATACTTGTTAATTCAACTCAATCCATGATATTTTATGTGACACAGAAAATAAATTGGTTACCATAAACTTCCCCAGAAGAGGATTATGTTGCAGTCCCAGTGTTGTGCAAATGGGAACAAATGATTTTGGATGATGGTGTACAGAACACATAACAGGACCAAAGCAGAATGCTGTGGGAAAGGGTTTGCTGTTTGTGTTATTAAATTTCTCTGGGAATTCCTTCATGGAATGTGCATGTGAGAAGCAGAGAGTACTGTAGAGAGCGAACATGGCTTGTCTCACAGACCTTACACTGGGGTGAAGGGCTGAGATTGGCATTTATTTAATATGATGTATACCTGGTTTCGTTGTTTTTAAAAATGTGATCAATCGCTCTTCTTTTTATAAATTTTCACAACTTAACAGAAAGAGCAGACATAATATGTAGTCACTGATAATTGGATACTAGCCCCAGAAACCTCTTAACACCCCAGAAACAACTCACAGACTATATGAAGTTCAAGAATAACAAAGACTAAATAGTGAAAGCCTCAGTCCTTCTTAAGAAGAAAAATAAATGTATAGCACCCTCTCAGAGTGTGATACACCTAGACCTTAAATCATTAATAATCCAAGAGCTATGACTACAGCCTTGTGGCAATTTTTGGTATTCAAAGATCATTATATTTAATCTATATACACCAAAAAACTCTGACTGTTTCCACGTAACATTCTGTCCTACATGTACTTCATGCTTATGGTAACTAGTGGGATATCAATGCCTGTTATCACACTTCTAAAAAAATTGCCAAAATGCTTGTAAAAATCTGTACATGTATCTCTCTTCTTTAAATGAAGTTGAAAGGAAAAAAAAGCAGATATATTCAAATGAGTAGAAATACAATGCTGTTATCTGGAAAAGCAGTTTACACTAAAAAGTAAAATATTTTGAAGTTTGGTAACTCTTTCATTATATCTTACCATTTACACAACACTGAAACACAATTGCGGTTGAATGTGTTAAATTTTCCCTTTTTAAAAACTCATGCTTCCTAAGAAAGCAAACATGCTTTTTTCTTGTTAGTTTCCATATGAAAATGACATCTGCTGAGGAAAGCGTGCACAAAGGGGTGAAAGGGGAAAGACAGTATCTGCAGATGACCAACAATCACACAGGACACCTCTCTGTGGAGGCAAGAGGACAATCTCCTGATTGTCCATTGATAATAATTTATATTTCATATTTAATTTATATTTATATAATAATTTATATTTATATAATAAAGCTATGATAGCAGTGTAGGTTTATAGTCAGAACATAGGAAACCTAAATAATATGGATGGAATTGAAATACATTGAACTGAAATAAATTAAATTATGTTTAAGAAAAGTATAGTTGTCAAGGGTAGTCAGTAAGGGAAAAACAAACAAACAAACAAACAAACAAAACAAAAATTAAAAATAAAACACCTTAAAGGAAAAATCAATCAAGACAAAACAACACATGTGAGCTAGTGCTGACTGTCTTTAGTATTTGTGGATAACTAAACTTGTTCTATTGAATCATCAATCTGGCTGTCATTGTCATATGTGTTTTAACTCAGTGAACACATAGTTAATAGAAAAATAAATTAAAATTCTAAGAAGCAATATATTTTATTTAGATAGAAAATGAAGCTTGTACTTTTAAAAATCACCAGTAAGTAAAAAAACAAAACAAAACAAAACAAAAAAACAACAAAAAATACCAAAACTGCAAACAGCCAGATATACTTGAATCAAAATTATATTTAGATAAAATTGTAATAAATTTTACTTCTATGAAAGTCTATTACTATTGTGTTGTATTTATTTCAATTTTGCCAACTGCATATATAAAGTCATGCTTCTATAGATTAAATTAATAAACTAAAGAAACACAAAGACCAGTTATTTCTTTTTAAAATTCTTAAATTTTCTTACTACCTTTAAACAATGAGGTAATCTAAACAACATTTTTAATGTTACCACAGTCATTTTAATATTATCTTTAACACACACACAAACACACATATATATGTAATTTTTTAAATTAGTAATTTTAATCACTAATTGCCACAAATTGCCCAAAATATTTAAGAAACATAAATAAGAAATTTTCTAATTAATTTTTATTTCTAATGATTAAATTACAATAATAAAATTATTTATACTTATAGAGTTTAGTTAGAAAGTCAGTATATTCTTTAATATGCATCACTAAGATAGACGAGGAAAAATTACAAAAAGCTTCTGGATAAGGAATAAGAATATGGCCCACAGAATCAACTGACCAAGATTCAAGTAGTAGGCTCACAGAAAGCAGCAACCCTGTATAGATTTGACCTATTTCTTCTGCTACATTTTCTGGTTTTGTAGCTTAGTTTTCTCCTAGGCTTTCCTAAAGGTGGGAGCAGGAGCTATCTCTGACTCATTTGCCTCCCTTTGGGATGCTTTTCCTTCTATCTGGTTGCTTCATCCAGCCTTGATGTAGAATATGTGCCTGGTCTTATTTGGCTTGTTGTGCCTTATTTGGTTGGTTTCCCTTAAAGTCCTGCTATTTTCTGAAGGGATATGAATTGGAGGATGGATCCAGGGAAAAGGGAAGATAAAAGAGGAGAGAAGGGAATGTACAGTCAGGATGCAATATATGATGGAACAATAAATAAAACCAAGCAAACAAACAAGTACACCAAGCCAAGTAACCATACCATATCAGTCTCTGTGAGCCCCTATGAGCCCCGTTTACTTTATTCGATGGCCCATTTTCTTTCCTTCCCTTCCATTCTTCTGAAAGAATCCTGAGCTCTACCTTATGTCTGAGTATTAGATTCTTCATATACTCTTAGTAGTTGTTGCTGGATGAAGTCTTTGTAATGAGGAATTTGTTAGACTCTGTGACAAGTGTGCTCACTCTTGTGGTACATATCCCAGTCTAGACTGGTCATTGGCTGGACACTCCTTCAATTTCTATGTGCCAGGACAAATGTAGATTAAAGTTTTGTGGCTGGGTTGGTGACCTTATTTCTCCATTGAAAGCTGTAGTGGCTATCCTGGTTGTCAACTTGACTATATCTGGAAAGAAACACAATTTAGAACTTGGAGGCTCACCTGTGATCCTGTTCTTGAGGCATCGTGGTTATGAATTTTAGAACACTAAGGCAAGGAGATCTCTGAGCTCAAGGTCATCCAGGAAAAAGCAAGTCCCAGATCCAGGTATGGGATCTTTAATCTGAGACATACCTTTTGTTGGAGACCTTCATAAGGACATTGGAAGAAGCAAGGCTCACTCTCTGCCTTCTTGGCTTTTGGGACTGAGTATCTGCTAGATCCATGGACTTCACAGCTGCTGCCAAACATTGTCCTGGAGTTGGACTACAGACTGTAAGTCACCAAAAATTTCCTTACTATATAGAAACTACCCTAAGTTCTGTGACTCTAGAGAGCCTGACTAATACAGAAGACTATTCTGGATATAGAAGATGGCATATCCAGGCTCTGTATCCTCCATTGGGTATACTATTCTCTAGGGTAAGCATCCTTGATTCCATGGAGATTCTATTGCCTTCATGGTACTTTTGGAAAGGAGACTGCAGTGTTGAATCTGCAACACTAGATAGATGCTAGTGAGCCACTAGCTCTCAGATGTTGGGAATTAAAGCCAGGTTCTCTACAATAGCAGCAAATGCTCACTTAATAATTGTCTCTCTAGCCACAATGTAGCTCATTTTTAAAAAATATCTAAATTCATTTATCATCATAAATTTGTTTCTAATAAAATTAATTAAGGCAGACATCTGTTGCTCTTGACATTTCAATTAAAACTTATTTCTAAGATTACAACTTTGAAGTCCATAAAATAGTGTGTAACAACATATAGTCATATTTACCAGTATGCTAAAAATATTAGTTGCTAATATAAAATAATAAATAAATTATTTTTACTCTCAATTTTAATATATTATCTATAAACTATACTTGAATGTTTTTTATACTTTGTAAATTTATTTATTATGATAAATGTCTTTTTCTCTACAATTTTGAGGTTAATTAAGATAAATTAATATAGAAAATGTACAGTTTGTATTAGAAGTTTATTTTTAATAATATCTATATTTATTCATCTTTCTATTCTATTTGATATCCCAAAGCAATTGCTCTTTTAAACTTACTTCAAAATATATTCTTGCTATCTCTAAGTGCAGATATAGTTATATACATTGATATTCTGTATATACTCATTTAGTTCCCGAAATTTCTCTTTATATCATTCTGAAGCCATAAGTTAATAGGGGCATTTATATGACAAAGAGCAAGAAGATGTATATGTGAGAGTTTGGATGGATAAAAATAAGAAAAATTATGTATAAGCTCAAATGTAAAGATATTTCTTAAATTAAATAAAAGCAATAGCAAAAATAAGAGTGATGTTCAAATATGTATTTATATCATTTATATCTGAGACCATAGCATTACTATTATGAAAATATAAATAAAGTCTGCTAATTTTTATAACTCTAAACTAAACTTGGATAATTCAGTACAGATTGAAAAGCTAAGTTAACTAAGTTCAATGCTTCATGATTTAAACACATTTTTCCTAATGATTTTCCCATACCAAATATTGTTTTAGTTTCTGTGATTATTAATACTCAATTATAACTTAAAATGTTTTGGAATTACCTAGGAGAGACCATGTTGGGTTTGTGATGGCCTTTACAGAAAGGTAACTGAGAAAGAAAAGTCCCTGAATATGGCCAGCATTATCCAATGAGCAATGTTTCCACATTATTAAAAAGGAACAGCCAGCTGAGAAGTCAGCTGTTCACTTCTTTCTGCTTCTTTTCTTGGATTTATTATGACTAGGTGCTGTATCTTCTATTGCCCAGCCTTTCCTATGATTATGTTCTCAAACTGTGAGTGTGTGTGTGTGTGTGTGTGTGTGTGTGTGTGTGTGTGTGTGTGTGTGTCTGTTTGTGTGTTTTTCTTACCAGTTCTCCTAATCCATATTTATATACAGATTTTCAAATATTTTCTCTCCTCCCACATAATATTGTTTAATTAAAATAAACTACCGTTACCTTTCTTAGGCCCTGAATTAGCATTCTCTTTTCTCAGGATAATACAAAGGATTATTAGTAAAATAAAATTATGAAAGTAAGGACTACTTATTAGGTTCTTGTTGAGTGCACAGTTTCCCTTAAACTCTCACAATTAAGAAGTTTGAGTTGGAGGGTGACTTGAAGTCACCATCTCAATCTGTATTTCAAATTCTGTTTAAAGTCACTAGACTCAAACACAGTGGCAGGCCTCTTTCTTTAGATTCACAATAGGTAGGAATAAAAGAAAAGAGCAACATCTGGCCTGAGTATTAACTTTGAAATCTGATGATGGATATAATTCTTTCCATTCCTGTGATACTGAAAAACGTGCAATTCTTTTTGCACTATAATGCACAAATAAATTAAACATTTAAATAGTAGTCAGATGTCACAGCAGTTGATATTCTAGTTATCAAAAACCCCAGAAAGCTCAGAACACACGAAAAACAAATCACAGACTATATGAAGTTCAGGAAAAAACAAAGGACAAAAGAAAAGAAAAGAAAATGAAAAACCACTGTGCTTAATTTTTACACACCAAGAAAACTTTGACTAATTCCAGGTTACATCTTGTTTTACATGTACTTTATGCTCATTGTAACTAGTAAGATCTTAATGTACACTATCAAACCTTTAAAATATTCAAGTACTGAAAAAAATGTATTTGTGTACTTTTATGCAAAAGTGCTTAAAATCTGTACATTCATCTTTGTTTTTAAAAATAAAGTTGTTCAATTAAAAAAATCTTGTAAACCTTCTACCATAATTTGAAGAAAAAAATTATCTATGGTCCCCTCCATCTCTGGTACTGCTAAAGTGAAGAAGACCCTAAGACTAGCTCAGACATGATCTCAGGGAAAAAATTAATGCTGTAAATATGCTAAAGGAACACAGCAACATAATGATGTGTAACCACATACAGATTTACCTGTAGATCAGCAAAGTTCTCAATGTCTATTATTTTTTTAGATTAGATTGGATTTAATCCCAACCTACCGAGACCTATAACTGAACAATGTGCAGAGAGTGAGGTAATTTGGAGCACTGAGTTTAAATGCAATATTTAATAAATCTCAGTCATCTATGCTGAAGGGGAGGCAGAAAGAATGCAAGAGCCAGAAGTAATAGATAACTCTTAGGAAACAGTGTCTTCCAGGAAAATACAGGACAAATGCACAAAAGAACTCACAGTATCTATACAACATGCAGAGAACCTGCACAAATCCAACACTGACAGAATAAAAAGGCAGCCAACAGATAGGGAAAAGATCTTTACCAACACCACATCTCATAGAGGCCTAATATCTAAGGTATACAAAGAACGCAAGAAGTTAGACACCAGAGAATCAAAAAACACTATTAAAAATGGGGTACAGAGCTAAACAAAAAGTTCTCAATTAAGGAATATCGAATGGCAAAGAAACATCTAAGGAAGTGCTTGACATCTTTAGCAATCAGGGAAATGCAAATCAAAACAGCCCTGAGATTCCACATCATACCAGTCAGAATGGCCAAAATCAAAAATTCAGATGACAGCAGATGCTGTCAAGAATGTGGAGAAAGAGGAAAACTTTTCAGTGTTTTTGGGGTTGTAAACTGGTACAACCACTCTGAAAATCAGTCTGGCGATTCCTCAGAAAATTGTACATAGTACTACCTGAAGACCCAGTTATTCCACTTCCGGGCATATACCTCAGAGAAGCTCCAACATACAAAAAGGACACATGCACCACAGTGTTCATTGCAGCCCTATTTATAATAGCCAGAAGCTGGAAAGAACCAAGATGTCCTTCAGTAGATGTATAGATACAAAAATTGCGGTATGTTTGCACAATGGAGTACTACTCAACTATCAGAAACAATGACTTTATAAAATTCTTAAGAAAATGGATGCATCTAGAGATTATCATCCTGAGTGAAATAACCCAGTCACAAAAGAACAGACATAATATGCAGTCACTGATAATTGGATACTAACCCCAGAAAGCTCTGAACACCCCCCAGAAACAACTTACAGACTATATGAAGTTCAAGAAAAAATCAAGGCCAAAAAAAAAAAAAAAAAAAAGAGAGAGAGAGAGAAAGAAATGAGTCATTATGCTTAATTTTTACACACCAAAAAAACTTTGACTACTTTCAGGTTACATCTTGTTTTACATTTACGTTATGCTCATTGTAACTAGTAAGATCTTAATGCACACTATCAAACCTTTAAAAAAACAAATACTGACAAAATGTATTCATAAACTGTTATTCAAAAATGCTTTTAAATCTATACATTTATCCTTGTTTTTTTTAAAATAAAGTTGTTTAATTAAAAATAATAGTCCCAGTGCTTATAGAGGTAAGTGGATATTGGTTTCCACACTAGCCAAGAAGATATCTCTACATGATAACTTGGATGGCAGGTGACAGTGCCAAAAGCAGTTTTCTCCAGTGATATCTTACTGAGCTTGTCAACCACACTTCACGGCATGCCTCACATCCAGGAATAGTCAGTTAATGAAAATTAAAATCCACAACTGGTGTGTGTGTGGGGGGGGAACTTTTTATTTCATTTTGTTTTGTTTGTTTTGTGATTTTTTTTTGCTTGTTCTTGTTTTGAGAAAGAGGACATTCAAATGAGTGTATAGAATGGTGGATGAGATCATCCTCAAAATATATAAAAAAATATTTAAAAAACAAGTATTTAAAATATCTATGTGTTCAGGTAACAAATGCATGCAAGTATTCAGCACAAATATCTGATATACAAACTTTATTTCTATAAAAGTATTCATATTTGTAATAAAGAGTTGAGCCAATAGTTTTGCTTTCTTGGTTTCCTGCATTTATCATGTAGCTATAGTAAAAGGGTCATCAATGTCTTCTTATTTTAAAACAGACTCATGTAAATTGCCTTTTGAAAATGAAGCATCTTGGAATGTATTTCTCATACCACCCTTAAAAGAAAAAATGACTCCCACTGAATATGGCAGAAATTTATTTATTTCAGGCTTTATCTTTCTCAAGAACTAAAATGATAGGAGATTTTAGTACATCCTTCAAAAATGAAATTGCTTGCTAAATTGCTTTCTAGGCACTAAGTCAAAAGTCCCTCAGATATAAATTATGTGAAAACTATGAGCTTTTCTGAAAACCAAATGACAGCTATAGTTTCTTGAAAGAAGCATTATGATTAATAGAGGAGAGTGGATTCTAAAGAATCTGTTTGTCATGTTTGACCAAACAGCATAATATTCCGCAAACAGACGTTTAGGTGATAAATAGTTCTCTTGTTGAAACACATTAAGACTCATAGATTACCTTTTATATAATCATATTTATTAATGATTGAATAGTTTCACCTATTGTAACACCGAATATGTCTGTTTACTATAATACAATGACTATGTTTAAATATTCCTGTAAATCTCTTTCGCATTTCACTCATTCATCAGACTCATATAATTCAGTGTATGAATGTGGGAGTTTCTTTGAAATGAAGGGCTCTTTAAAAGAGTGCTCTCAGGAGTAAAATTTTGGTCCCAAAAGATTAGAAAAGTGGTTAGTCATTGAAGAATTTAATGTCTATAAGGTTCCATGACACATTTAATTTCCCATTTAGTTACTGGTGGAACCAAAATGAGGAAGAAAAAAAAAAAAAAAAAAAACAAAACAAAAAAAAAAAAAAAAAAACTAGAAACTGGTGAACAAAGAAGAAACCCAAAGGCAAAAAAAGGAAGAATAAATAGAGAATTGAAATTGTTTCTATTCTGATGAAAAATCCACTTGTTAAATATCAGCAATTCTATTTCATATCTTTGAAAAATAGAGCACTAGTTTAATTTCTTTAGTTTTTCTTTTATTTTGCACTGATGGGTACTGGGAAGTATGCATTCATCAATTAGACTCTATGTTCTGTTCAGCTCCGGTTCTTATTCATTCATACAGCCTGGCCTGAAATCTTCCCATGATGTCACCTTAGCCAAAGAGAAACACTATGGAGATCCACCCCCCCCCCACACACATACACAAACACACCATGTTAATGTGGACACAGTATGCAAAAGGTACACTTCTGTAACCTTACAATAAAAGAACCGTGACAGCAAAGTGTGATGCAGAACCAGCTACTGCCTGCAGACCACAATGGTGTACTCAACAAATAGGTGAGCAATGCAGGTTTTAGTGTTTGGAATAGCCAGTGGGGTGACAATGGATGTCTGGGATCAACATCCTCCCCATGTTCTAGCAGGCACGCTTTTATGTGCTGCTTCATTATCTCATAGAAATGGTTCAATAAGTCAACATTTAATGAAAGGAAGAGGTATGTAAAATGGGAAGTAGATGATGTCAGAAAGTACCAGTGTTTGCCAAGGACTGGCATGAACCCTGTGAAACTAGGGAACAGCATTCTGCATCCAGCTTGTGCAATGGGAGTTCCAAATCCCACTAATGATTTTGGTCACAAGGACAATATATTCAACTTTTAAAAGAGATGAGTTGGAATAAGCATCCTTATAGGTTTATGGCAAAATTGTTAAGGAGCCCCATCTCAAATTTAATCCATATACTAATCTACTGAGGTGTTTAAATTACATTCTTTTGCATTTTCATTGTATATGTTATGTATTTACATTTCAGATGTTATGCCCTTTCTAGTTCAACCCTCTCCTGTCCCTCCTCGCCCTGCTTCCATGAGAATATTCTCCCACATACTGATCTACTCCTAACTTACCAGCCTGACATTCCCCCACACTGGGGAAATGAGACATCACAGGGCCAAGGGCTTCTCCTCCTATTGATGCCAGACAATGCCATCCTCTGCTACATATATGCTGGCTTGAGGCATGGGTCTCTCCCTCTGTATTCTTTGATTGGTGGTTAGTCTCTGGGAGCACTGGAGGATCTGGTTGGTTGATATTGTTGTTCTTCCTATGAAGTTGCAAACCCCTTCATCTCCTTCAGTCCTTTTTCTAACTCCCCCATTGGGGTCTTATTCAGTAAATCTGGGACTTAGACTGGGTTCCAATACCTTTGACACATGCAATATCAAATAATGTCAGTATTTCTTGAACTTCATTAAAGAAGAGTAATCGCTTAATTGACAATCAGCTGCACATATGCAAACACTAAATGGATCAATAGCAGATTATGATCAAAATCAGAAAATTGGAATCATCTAAGTTTTACTACATTTACAGTGTTTTTAGAAATGAACCTCTGGAATGTTTAACAGTCTGTCAGACAAGACTTGAATAGTTGGGTATCTGCTCTCAATGCCACTTAGCTTGTCAGATGGATAATGAATTTGGGTTTACTGTTTTTGACACTTATTTTTATCAGCATTTAAGCAAATATAATCACATGTACTTACAACCAATGAATGAGTCATATGTGGGAAAAAACTATGTATGTGAATTTGTTCTTTTTAAGTTTTTTCAATATTATTTTGACTTTTCATGTATTTCTTTTGGCTTCTTCTGAGGCCCTCTATTTGGAATTTCTTCTCTTTCATTTTAATGAACATGCTGATATAGTGAAATAAGCATGATTATATTCAAAATGCACACATATGTATGTTCATTCTGTGGTGATTTTATACAACTTTGAATATATTACCAAAAGACTCTTTTTAGACTTCAATGCTCTCTTCCTCTTGAAGAACTTCAGTGGTTTAAAAAAAATGCTGAAAATTGTAACATTTTCCACTACTGAGTTGAGTCATTTTATCAAGTTATTTGTAATGTTTTCTGGCATGAGCCATATTGAGTTAAGTATTATACATATTTATGTTTATTGTTTTAAAATATATTATATGGACTCACAAGTAATATAAAAATGAACCTAACATAATGCTGTATTAATTTGATATGCTTTATGGTGAAAAAATGTAATTGGAATTTAAGTGTTTTTCGTTCCCCTGGAGATTCATGGGAATTAAGTAGTCACTTATACGGCATAAGTATTGAAATAATCAAATTGGAAGTTTTTGATTTAAGTTTATATGATGTATAGATGTGTTTAAGTTACCTTCCCTTGCCAAACCTACAATAAGTGAAAATCTATTGATAACTAGGCTGTAAAGAAGACTTCCTGTTTTCTGTTCTTCTACCTCTGTTTTCAACACTCTTATCAGCAGCTCAAAATGTCAGATACTCCAGACCATGTGACATTTGTATCTGGACCCATACCACATATATGCATACCCACACACAGATATATGATAACACATAACTAGGATTAATCTTAAACTTATATTTATTTAAAAAATGAATTAGGTTGTTAACTCTCCTAACAGCGTCTGTGACCTTGAACAGGGAGGCAAGTATATTACAACCAGACTTTAAATTTTCTGAGCAATTTTCCCTATTCTATGCAGCAAATTCGCATATAGTCAGCACTGCTGAAGTGGATAAATGCCTATAGAATGTTACTTCCATTGTTGTTTCTTACAGCACTACAACTTTTATCTTTTTTTCCATCTTCTTCCACAATATCTCTTAACTATTTGCTTTGACATAGTGAGCCTACTTTGAGGCCTGTAGGGGAAACAGTGATGCTACCAATAATCAATCTAAGCAAAAATTAGAGACAACTGATCCCTAGGGGAGAAGAATATTCTTGCCAAGAAACACATGGCTTCAGAAGTATATTTTTCACCATTTAAATATCACATATATTACAAGCCAGTATTTGGATTATGAGTAAGTCTTGAAACTTAAAACTGTATCTTGAACACAAAAGGGTTTAAAAAATGGTGTGAATTAACTGAGAGTTTGGCCCTTTGATATTCTCACAGATCTCTCTTTCTTTCTCTCTCATACACACACACACACACACACACACACACACAGAGAGAGAGAGAGAGAGAGAGAGAGAGAGAGAGAGAGAGACTAAAATGCCACAAAATAAATATCAAAATAATATGCATTCTAAAACTGAGCAGTTAGAAGAGGCATTGCCACAGAATATATTTATTTATATGGTAACATTTACTTTTTTCCTCTGGTTTTCTTTTAGGTTTACTAAAGTTAACTACTATACAGAGAAATGCAAATGGCAGGAACATGACAATTATTCATGGTGAAAAATAAAAGGGACTAAAGTTCTTAGTGTGAAGAGATGGAATCATGCCAGCAATCATGTAAAATTGGAACCGTATCTTATCCAGTTGCATATCAAATAAAACCTACATTCTTTGCAAGCCTAGCAAATGAAAGTTTATGAGAGAACCCAAATTCCACTCTCAGTTCCACTTGGATTTTTTTCCAGTAACTTTGAAAGAGTAAGTATAAATGTTTTTATAAACTCTTTAAATTGTTTAAATTTATACATAAATATTATAAATGTTTTATGTATTAATTTTATAATATATAATTAGCATATATATATAATTGTTTATTATTCCATGTCTTGATTATTGACACATAAGTCCATTTGTTTGTTCAATAAAAATGGGAAATAATATTTAAGCCCTTTTTACTGTTTTTGTACACAATACCACAAAACTATTTTCCATACCAGAGATAACAGAAAAGGTCAGCATTTCTCATCGAAATACTCAACAAATGTTTTCAAGTCCTCTAGACTTATTCTAGATAATGCCTACACTTTGCTTCTGTGTATCTGCTCATGATTATGGTTGATTTTAACCTCCCCATGTTATTTTAAGACACTCCTGCTATGAACATTGTGGTGCATGTGTCTTTGTTGTATGTTGGAGCATCTCTGGGGTATATGCCCAGAAGTGGAATAACTGGGTCTTCAGGTAGTACTATGTCCAATTTATTGAGGAATCGCCAGATTGATTTCCAGAGTGGTTGTGCCAGTTTACAACCCCACGAACAGTGGAGAACTGTTCCTCTTTCTCCAGCATCTGCTGTCATCTGAATTTTTGATCTTGGCCATTCTGACTGGTATGAGGTGGAATCTCAGGGTTGTTTTGATTTGCATTTCCCCAATGGTTAAGGATATAGAGTACTTCCTTAGATGCTTCTCAGCCATTTGATATTCCTCAATAGAGAACTTTTTGTTTAGCTATGTACCTCATTTTTAATAGGGTTGCTTGACTCTCTGGTGTCTAGCTTCTTGAGTTCTTTGTATACCTTGGATATTAGGCCTCTATACACATCTCTTTATGAGAATGCTCTCACTGGTTGATGACTGCTTACCCCAAAGAGCATCTCACTGTAATAAGCTCCCAAAAGTTCCTTTTGAAACATTTCTGCTTTGTATTCATTAGTAAACTCTTGTATCTTTTGTGCTTATCCCTGTCTTTCAATTTAGTTTATGGATGATGCTTAGATACATTCATCAGTCTACCTCCATAAATCAGTCATGCTGTGATCACTGTTGTTTCAGTATACTAAGCCATGCTATGTATTTCCTCTTCCCTATAATAGATGACAACAATTTCTCCTATACATCACAGGAACAGCATCCTGCTTACCAGTATGTTCATTTTTATGAAGTGAAGTTATTGGTTCCTAAATCATCATCGCCATTTTTGTTGATGAAGGCTCTGTATGTGATGTGAAGAAAGCACAGAGACCTTTGCACATAAAATGTGTTTCCTTTACTACTGACCTATTTCCCAGCCTCTACAGAGGGGTAATTTATTCAGTGTCACATAATGACTTTTCTTTGACTATTATTTACTCTGTTTCTCATTTA
Organism: Micromys minutus; assembly: GCF_963924665.1. NCBI lineage: Eukaryota > Metazoa > Chordata > Mammalia > Rodentia > Muridae > Micromys > Micromys minutus. The sequence goes on from NC_137974.1 coordinate 38,185,845, forward strand.
TTATTACACTAGAATAGACCACAAATTCATTCTGAGCATAGAGGTAAACGGCTAAGTGAAACATTTGTTTTTCTAAGGCACCATCAGTATAAAACATAGCTCCATTTCCAAAAGATTATAAGAAAACTTATTGAGAAACTAATATGAAGAATAATATCTCAGAAATGTAGATTGAGCTTATCCTGTATGTAACAGCCCATGTTGAAAATGAAAACATGTAAAGAAAATAGGGCACATGAACTAATGTGTTGATCACATACATTGGTGAGAAAAACTATTAACTAGTCAGATTACAATAAATGGGGAAAATTTTGCTGCATTTTATAGGTGTTACTTACTAACAGTTTTAGATTTTTATTTGTTCAAAACTGGGGTTTTACTGAGAAATAGAATGGTTTTGTCTGTTTAGTGAGGAGCATTTTTTGTCACATTGACAGAAGCTAGAGTCATTGTGCAGTAGAGATACTCAGTTGAGAAAGTGCCTCACTAAGATTAATTTTAGCTGCCAATCTGTAGCACATCAGCTCTTTATTGCTAGGCCATTCTAATAAAGTGGTCTTCAGTGTCTTCAGCAAAAGATGGAGCACAAAGCTCTTTCCAAAGACTTAGTGCTAATGCCATATGATTGAAAAGCGTTGACTTACAAGGTTGTGTCTCCTTTCACATTGTCCCTTTGGTCTTGGTATCGTCACATTGTCCTTACTATTTTAGGCAAACTTCCATATCATTGAATCCATAACATACAAATCTACTTTTTCCCTTTAATTGTTCTAAAATATACTTGATTCGCTCTAATTCTGTGACTTGACATAAGTCATAAGCCTGGCAGAAATCAGGGTAAAGAGGATTTTGAGCAGGGTACATAGTCACATTCATAGCAGAAACTCTGTCACAGGGGTATGTCTGCACACCCAGAAAGAGCAAGAAATCACAAGCTTTATCCTGGTCTCAAGGTCTTCATCTCTGGCAGCCGGGGCCCTGACCTACTAAAAATTCAACCTTCATTCTAACTTTCCTACCCATATAATTAATTCCTAGGTCTTAAACTTAGTTTATTTGCATTGCCCTCCAGCTAATTGAGATGAAAATTTCATTAAATGTGTCAAAGGAAACTCTCTAACTCTCCCATTTGGCTTTAATTTGGTGATTAATCATGCTCAGACATTTAGTCTTTTTCCAGTGTATCCACAGTACTCAGGAACACCAAGAAGCAGCCACTATATTCCACTCTCCTGATATTAATGGGTAATGTCCTGAGCCTTGCACATGGCCTGGATATTTCAAGTATGCTATAATCACTTGTCGCCTTACCGAACATGGACTAGGTTTCCCAGAATGCTACTTCCTGGATATTCTCAGAATGAGCTAGGGTCAAATTAGACCTTTTGTTAGGACATTTGAAAGTCCATAATAAAAAGAATTGAGTTAGTTGCTTATTGGTCTATATGAGTGTGTTTGTGTGGTATATGTATACATATAAACATACACATACATCATATACACAGGCATATAAACATGCACATATATAATACATGTAAACAAGCACACACACTCATATATATGTGTATATATATAATGTGTAGATATCTATGTATATGAGTATAGGCCAGTGTCCAATGTTGAGATTTCATGCATTTCTCTACCTTACCTGCTTATACCTCACCATTTTGGCTAAAATCAATTATCTCTGACCACCATCTGATAATTATAGATGTTTAACACCATATAAATCTTTCAGTTGGTGTTATAATTCCAAATATACTCACAGATGCTTAAGTGGCAAATGCATTACCCAGTGAGAAATCCTCCCAACCCCATAATATGTTTTTTCTTTTAGCATGATTTTTTTCTTTTAGAACAGTGAACATGTAAGTGGTTCATATGTACCACTTCTAAGCTGCCTCAATCTACTGGCATGGAAGAAAAACAAAAGCTGTACATGTTCTTTTTGCTTACTTTGGATCTGGCCTGCAGCATGTATAGAGTCTCATGACAAAGGACCCATGTTACTTCTGTAGAGAGCCTGTAGTACTAAGAGCAAAAGTAGATAATTAGCATAGAAGATTATTCTTCTGGTTGTCAAACTTTATATACAATCCTCCAAATTCCCTGTCTGATATACTTAAACTTTCATGAGAAATATAATGAAAAGAGATCACACAGACAAGTGTACAAAATTAAGCACCTTATCACACTTCTTTCATCTTTTCTGGGAGTTTCTCCTTGATAAAACTCTGATTGATAAAACAACTACTTAATACATTACAACACTGTTATTTACCATATTAAAATTTTTAATAGTTTCACTGCTAGAGTTCAGAATATTAGGGATGAAGCCCCTTTCCATAACTGAGCAGTAAAAATCTAATTTCACACTCACCTGAAGAACCTGTACCATCACGCAGGCTTCAAACATTCTTAGGCATGAATTTACTTCGGAGATTGTTGGTTCTGAGAGTTTAACTAAGAAGTACTCTTTTTTTTTTTTTTTTTTTTTTTTTTTGACCATCACTATGACTAAATGAGAGAATAGAATTGAGAAAGAAAGAAAATAAATGTTTACTGCCTTAAAAAATGCAACTGCTGCTTCTCCTCCAGAAAATCCTGGCTTGCAGTTGCTGATAAGAGGACAAGAATGGTGAAGAATCTGAGTATTTATCCAACCTTCGGGTGAATAGAGACACTTTAGTAGAACCGAAAACTGGTATTTATTTATTTGCTTGAAAATTTGTTTATTCATTAATAGTTGGCATTTTAAAAATAAGCTTAGTTTAGTTAGTAATACAACACTAAACTACACATGCATTAGGCTAAAATAGGTGATGATGCCTCATTCAAAGAGAGCCAAATTGTATACAAAGGCAACATACAGGACTGCACTTGATACTAATAGATATTATATCCTTGTCTTCCAAGACTTTTAAATAGCCTCTTCTTCATATAAACATGGTGCATCTCTTCATTACAAATAGATTAATATGTATCCATCTTTAAAAATATAATTTCCTACTTGCAAGGTATGTAGAAACATGACAGACACTAATGGAAACCTTCACAACACAGGGTATTTAGGTATTAGAATAAAGTATTTTGAAAAATATACTTGGCTATAAATTATCTATCGACATATTTACAGTAGCTAGTGTAACTAGTTTGGATGCAGTAGGTCATAAGATCACCATTCAGTAAATCACTATATGTTAATGTATGCATTCATGTAATTATTCTAAGCTTTACTCTTTCTCTTGTGTACATGAGACAGAAAAACTTTTAACATTATTATCTAATATATAATAAGATGCTGAAGTTAACCAAAACTTGATCCTTCACTTGCTACGGTAATTCAATTTCTGTGTTAAGCACCACCAGAGAAGCATGGAATTTACATATAGAAGTCTTCAGAGAAAGATTCAGTTTTTATGGATTTCTAAGTTCACAAACCAATTCACTAAGTGTGTGTGTGTTTGATTTCTTTACCTCATTACAGATAGCTGCTTGGCCTGGCACTTACTGTCATGGTTCAGATTTCTTCTGAAAGGAAGAGCTGAGGCAAGGAACAGCAATGTGTTTACTGAAGAGTGTGTAAGAATGAGGAATGGGCCACTGTTTTATTTAATGTCATTTCTCTGTAGAACGTATAAGAGTAAAACAGGTAAAACTTAGTCTGGAGCCTCATTACTAAGAAAGGCACCACTTGGATTGAGTTAGCAGACTGTAATCAATATATTTTTCTTCTTTGTTTTATAAGGCATATAATTACATATTTTTATTATTACATTTAAAATATGCCTTGGTGGCTATTATTATTATATACCTTTTAGATTGACAAAATAAATAAATGCACATACAAATTATTAAAAGCAGAATTAGGTTTACTCATTCTTCACTTCATTTGAGAGAAATTTTAATTTTGAAACTAAGCTAAGTCTGTCTTATTATAAAAGAAAATATTTGGTGAGTTGAACAAATTCAAATGCCTTTATTTTCTAATAAAAATATACCAAATATTGTTTTATTAAAATGTTAAAAATTAAAGGAATTTGCTTCAAAAATAATTTAAATAGAATATAAAATTAAATTATTGAAATAATTTACTAAATATCTTATGATCAATAAAGCACTAAGGAGGAACAACTTTATAAAAATTAAATACTTTGGGTTAAAGACAGACATAGGCTTAATATATATTTTAGTATTTGAAAACTATAAAAATAAAATACTTCATTTCACATACATTTTAATTAATGTCTATAAGAGTCATGATAACATGTTAGTTATTACTAAGGTGTGAATTGAATATCTGAAAACTTTGACATAAATATGTATATGAAATTTCTAAATATAGCCTACTCATTGAGTCTCTCATACAGCACAAATTGCTGGGGTCAGAAGTGATTGTCTACTTGACTTGGAGGTGTAAAGCAACACTGCCCCCTAGAGGTTTTCCTCAATATTCTCAGTAGACCAGCTTCCTATAGGGCATGAAAAGATTGTACAAATGTATTACATCTATTATTATCATTATCATTAATATCATCATCATCATCATCATAATTTTTTCCATCATTATGTGTGCTGTTAGAGACTATAATACAATTCCTTCTTTTTCTATTTTCTTCCTCCAAACTCTGTCATATCACCTCATTATCATTTTTCCTCTTAAGCACTATTAGTGAACATAAAATGAATATGTAGCTTTTTCCTTTTTCTATATTTTTGTATTATTTTAATATTTCTAATTTATTCTGCTTTCTTACATTAAAACCCAACTGTCATTTCCTTTTTAATCATCTCCTCCCTGTCTCACCTTCCCCCAAACCCCCATCTACTTCTTTTCCATTTCTTTTCAGAAAAGAGCAGGCTTTTTATGTATGTCAGCCAAACATGGCGTATCAAGTTTCAGGAAGACTAGGCACCTCCCTTCATCTTAAGGCTGAATAAAGTAACCCAGTAGGAGGATAAGAGTCCCTAAAGCAGGCAGCATAGTCAGAGACAGCCACTGTTCTACTGTTAAGAGTCCCCCACAAAAAGACCAACTTACACAATTGTAACACATGAGCAGAGGGCCCAGGTCAATGCATGCAGGCTTGCTACTCATCAGTTCTGTGCCTACGAGACCTTAGGAGCCCAGATTAGTTGGTTCTGTTTCCAAGTGGTATTATCAACCCATCTGGCTCATATAATCATCTCCTCCCCTCTTCCACATGATTTTTCAAACCTCCCAACTAATGTTTGCCTGCAGGTCTCAGTCTCAGTTTCCATCAGAGATGGTTGGTTCTGGCTCCTTACCCCCACCCTTGCTAAGACTCTTAGCTAGGATTACCCTCATAAATTCCTTGGATTCTCCACTTCACTAGGTTTCTAGTAATGGCTCCCAATTCCACTTGTCTTTCCCAAGACTGTCTCCCACCCTCCTCCTCTAACCGGATCTCTCCTGTTTCCACATCCATCCAACCAACGCCTATTCATTTGCAAATTGTATTCCATTTCCCCTTCCCAGGAAGACTTATAGATACAGAGCCTGAAACAGCCACCTCCTATTACCAGATCAAATTTCCAGAACTGGGCTATTTTGAAGGCAGACTCCAGGGGATCTTATGTTCCAGGTTTGCTTGCACTTGCCTGTGCTTGCGTATACTTGCTTTCAGAGTGGGCTCAATACTATTCTGGACAAGTTAACAAGATACTGTTTCAAAATTCTTTTAAAAAGTGAGAATATGTCTGGGAAGGTATTTTCAGTGGTAGAGCACATGCCTAGTGTCCCTTAGTAATGGGCTGGGGCATGGGTTAGTGGTAGAAAGCTTGCCTACAATTCATTACAGAGGGCCTAGAAGTGGGGGCATAGCTCTGCATTAAAATCCTTGCATGATTTTTTTGGTTATATTTCTTCTTTTTATTTAATCTTTTTTTTTAATATTCCAGATTTTATATCCCCCAAGGTCTAAACTCTGACTATTCCAAATCCCATACCTCCTACCCTGACCGCTTCAGACCTCTAAACTCCCTTGGGCCTACAGTCTCTTGAAGGTTTGGTGCATCTTCCCTTACTGAACTTACACCTGGTAATCCTCTGCTCATACCAGCAGATATGGGGGGCCTCATACCAGCAGATATGGGTGTATGCTGCTGCTTCCCTTTAAGTGGTGAGAAGAAAGCATAAGCAAGTCAAAGAAAAAGCTGAAAAATTACCAACAGAGAGTAGATATAAATTAACCAATGTGTTTATAGTCTTCAAAAATGGCTCTGGAGAAAGTTGGCATGGCTTGAGTGTTGAAGAAATGTCAGGATTGCTTTGTTGTACCCTACCTTAAGATCACCAAGATCTACCAGACTTTTTAATGATTCTGTACTTGTAAATGAGAATGCTGTTTTGTAAAAGTTTATAAAGAACTCAATATGTTAGATACAAAACAACCCAAGTAACTCAACTAAAGATACAGAATATACAGAATTCTCAACAGAGGAAACTTTGATAGCCAAGAAGCACTTAAAGAAATATTGAAACTTCTTAGTCATCAGGAAAATGAAAATAAAAATGACTAAGCTATTCTGTTTTACCCAAGTCAGAGTGGCTATACCTTTTTGAAAGAAAGAACAAAATAAAAATGGGTAGAAATTTAAATCGGAGATTTACTTACCAAAACAAAGCAAGTACTCCTAAGACAGATTAGAAATGGCTACTCACAAAAGAGGAATAGTAAAATGAGTTGTATATTGTTCTATTAAGAAGTTTTAAGAATATTCATGAGTTATAAGACATCCATTATCCCAAATTGAGATAGGCAGGTTCTTTTTCTTTTTAAGAGTATTTCTGCTGACAGTTTTCCAGGAAAGTTGATGTGTTGTCAAATCCACAGTATATATGATGTTACAGTGAATCTGATGTCTTTCGAGATGCAGAGTCTTTGTTGGTGTTCATTTTTAAGAAAACACGGTGATACCTGTTTGTGGAGAGGGGAAAAAGAAATATCAGTAACCTGAGATTGCTATAAATACTTAAGGGTATTTCAAACTCCTACAATATGCATCTACAAGAATCTAGCCAGCCATGGGTTTCTTGAGTAAATTATATATAACTTTAACAGACTGTCAAACCCACTTTATAGGTCAGGCTGGCATCGAACCCACAGAGGTCAGGCTGGCTCTGTCTCCTGAGAACTAGGAATAAAGGCATGTATCACTATTCCTAGCCCAACCATAAGTATTTCTGATATAAGTTCAGACACTTCATTTTCATGTGTGAGGACCCTGGCGGTAAGGACACAAAACTTAGGCTCATTGTAGGTCTCTTTTCTACAAGTTCCTATGACTCAGATTATTATCTCAACAATATCTTTATTTGGACAGTGATATTCCTATAGATCAAGAGCATATTGATAAGCATAAAATCTGTTAGTCTTTCACATAGTGGAAGCAGATGAAATAAAAACAAGTGAATAGCAAAGAAGGTTTTGGAATTGCAAGCGATGACTGTCTCTATGACAACCGACATGCACATTATGAAAGTAAAATTGTTATATTTTGAGATCAAGGTTTTATGGTGATTTTAAAAGAAAGCTTCAACTGTTTATTTAAGGTCGTGCAAGAAAACAAACTTTCTGATGTTCAACGTATGAATAGCTTTGAATGCTGAAAATTAAAGGTGATAAACAAATGTAATAGAAAATTGCTGGACAATGAAAGAAGGAAAAATTTACTTATTCTTTCAGAAGTATTGCTATGGCTACTTAAAAGCACATTTAAAACATTTAACACTGGAAAATAGCAAATTTTCTATCTATTATTTTAATAAATACCACTGTCTCTTATCTGTTACGTTTAAAGAAATGGAGAAAATTAGTTGCTTTTATAGGAAAGAGAAGATAATAAAACAATTAAATAATTTTATCTTGTCAAATATTCTTAGTGTTTGGAGAAAGCAAATATTGTAATGTAAAATAATGTTACTTTTGAGATTACTTTTAATGATTTATTTATTGCTTTGCTTATATGCATGTATATGTGCCTTAACCAGTTTTTGTGCACACAGTGTAGACCCCTGAAGCCAGAAAATGATGTAATATTCAGTGAAACTGGATTTACAAGTAGTTGTGAATATCATGTGGGTTTTTGTAGAAGAAATCCAAAGCCTCAGAAAGTAAAGTAAGCACTCTTAAACATGACCAATCTATCCTGCACATAATATTAGGTGTTAAATTAGAGTAAGACATAAAGAAAACCACAACTACAGTTAAATTAAGGGCATAAACAGAAAATATATCACAATCCTCTCTGATATTAACTATTCTGACATGAGTGTATTTTGGTCATCTTTATGCCTTATGTTCCAAAGTGGCTTCATGAATCAGAATTGTAAATATTTACCATTTACTGAATTCAAAGTAAAAACTGCAGACAAACACATTTCCTCATAAAAATATTTTTAAAAAATTCATTACAGTGATTTTATAATTACAAAGGAAATAAAATATGCATTTCTTGATTATTTTTGTCTATGACATATAACTGCAGTTATCTGATAAGTGAAACACCAGTAGTCAAGACTACAAGGCATTGTCCTGAATAATTACTGCTATGGAACAACCCTGCAAACTGATAGCGGTACTATCCATGTTCAGTGGGTGATTGCAGGATTTAAGAAAGAAAACTGAGAAACCCATGGAACAAGGCAGTTAGTAATATGAATCCATAGTTGTAAATGGAAATGTCACTTTCTTTTCCTCAGGTGAACAGATTAGATGAGAGCCATAGACCATAGGCATTTCTCTTTAACTATCTTTATGCTTAAACCTGGAAGCTTCCAGCCTCCATCTACTATACTAAGGCAAGAACATAGCTTCTAAGACTAACTGCTGAATAAACTTACCTGTTCTACCTTTTACTGATTGCTAATTTGCTGGTTCAACTTAGCTGATTTGGCTCAAAATCCTCTCCAAAGTGACTGATGTAAATCACCTTCTTTGGCATCTGATGGGACTGTTCTGTTTGGTAAGACTGCTCTTCTTTCCAGTGAACTGCTCCAAAGTCAACTGTTCTGCTCTACATTGAACTGTTGTGCTGTGCAGTCACCTGCTCCAAATGGAACTGTCTGAACCAAACTACACTAAACCTCCTTTCTCTACTCATTGCTCTTATGCAGTCATTTTCAGATCTGTTCTCTTTAGGGGGCATATCCTATCTATGACTCTTTCTGTCAAATCTTTCACTGGTTAGTCACTTTGTCACTCAATTAGACATTATTGTTTGGGATTAAATGTTTGTACTAAAGACATGTCTGTATCATGTGTGGTGTGTCTGTATTCCAGACAGAACATATGTTTGGATGTGATACCTTGCTTGCCAGAGCACCCATGTTGTTGGACTAAAGTTCCTCTACAAGTGATCCTGCTTCCTAATTTATGCCACGAGTTCCTTAATGGACCTTTTCTAGGGATATATAAATTTCTTCACCCAATTTTATTTTGGCTATGGTTTTACTGTTGTTGTTGTATTGTGTTTGCATGATTGTTCTTTTTTTTTTTCTCAAAGCAATAAAAATTTAACTAAGACAATGTGGTTCCATGACATTCCTGGAACAAAATCTAGACAAGGTACAATAGGGATAAGATATGTATACACACACACACACACATGCATACATGCATATATATATGCATATGTATATATACACACAAATACATTCACAGATATTTGTATTTATGTATCCACATAAATATCAAAGATAAAATCAAGAAGAAACATATTCCACATAAATTTACAAGTTTATATTGTTATTCAGTGAATTATATTGAAATTTATATATAAAAATAGGATTTTATCACCTGTAAAATGTCTTTCCTTATGCATGAAGAGTCTTTTACTAGTGATTTTATTTTGATTTAGTTTTTAAGACTAGAACTAAGTTCATCACATAGAATATATAACTGGCATATTAAAGAGACCCACCAAATACAATACTTGTTTCCTTTGAATAATTTTATATAATTTATGAATTCCTAAAAAAGATTATAACTATAAGTTATTCCAACCAAACCCAAATTTTATTTTACGTGATTGCAAACTTATTACTGTAAAATCTCCCTTCTGTGTGTTGTGAAACTGTAAATGATTCCAAAATAGATAACTGCATAGAAGTTAAATTTAAAATTATTTTTAATACAGATATATTGAAAATATTACCCAGGATATTATATCAAATTTTCATCTTCCAATAAATTTAAACATTGTAAATAAATTGAGCATATATTTAATTGGTCTAATAACATAATTTCCACAAATATATCTAAAATAATTGATAGTTTATTGTGATTGAGTAAATTATGCTTAAGTTTGAATCCTTAATAATAACTTGATATTAAAAGTCAACCTGCTTTTTTCTCTTAATGTACAACTGCAAATTAAAATAGCCATAGTGAAACAATAAGATATTAAATTCTACATCTAAAAATAAAACATAAAGCCACCATTAATAATGGTAAACATAACAAAATATTAATTTCATTGAAAATAAAGTAGGGAAAATAGTGGGATTTGATGAAAGTTAAATAAATGCATATTAGTTATATCTTATTCTTATTATTTAAAACAAACAATAACAGCATTGTGTATGTTCCTTTCAAAACCAGGAAAAATATATATGCTTAGCATTGAGGCATTTAATTGAACATATAATGTGCACAAGTGAAAAGTGTCTATTTTGAAGATATAAGTAAAGAGGAGACAAACCTGACCATGTACTTTCTACCTGTTGTTGTGTTTTGAGGGAAATCAAGTTGTTTAAATCGGTAAGTAATACATACAATAAACCCAAGTGTTATAATTTACAGAATATAAGGTGAATTAAAATTATCATATATTTAGAAAGAAAAGAGTAAAGCACCAACCAAAGGGTACACACGGAGGGATTCATGGCTCCAGCAGCACGTGTAGCAGATGATAGCCTTATCAGGCATCAAGGAGAGGAGAGGCCTTTGGACTTGTGAAGGCTCAATACTCCAGTGTAGGGGAATGCCAGGGTGGAGAGGTGGGAGGGAGTGGGTGGGTGAGTGAACACTCTCACAGATGCAGGGGAAGGAGCAATGAGAGAGAGGGATACTGGAGGAGAATCCAGGTAGGGGGATAACATTTAAAATGTAAGTATTAAAAATCCAATAAAAATAATGATTGCATTAAAAAAGAAGCATCATTTGAGCTCATGTATACAAATACTTTAATATATCAATAAACAAATTGTATTCATAGTAAAAAAAAAGTTAATTACTTCAATTCATAATTTTTATATTATTTCATTATATTTGAGTTTTTTGGAATGCCATAGGAGAAATTATGTAATTACATTAGGTTCTCAAATTTTAAAATAATAATAATAATGTTATTAATATTAAACCACATAATTAATTAGGAACGCAAAACATTAAATACTTTCAATGAAAAGCAAATGCTTGAACATATTTTATATTTAAGTGTCTAAAGCCAAGCTCAAAAAGCAGAAAACCCCATGAAAGCTCTCTTGATACAAAGAAGCAAACAACCTAACAACAAAAAAGTAGACACCATGCAAACCACTCATCAATTAAGCCCTATGATCACTGCTAAGGATGGAAATAAATTTAGTTTTTGAATTTCAATCAACACCAAGCAGATTCAGTGACTGCGTGTGTGGTGTGTGTGCGGGTGTGTGTGTGTGTGTGTGTGTGTGTGTGTGTGTTAGTATGTAGCAATAAAAGTTAAAGGATGAACAAAGGATTTAACATGGGATGGAATTAGGTTATGTGGGGATATGGGAGGAGTTGGGGACAGAACAGACAATAAGTTGAAATAAGAAAATGATCTAATTATATTTTCATTTTAAAAAAACCAAATACATTAATCAATTCTCAGGAAAGAAATTGACTTCTTTATAATATGTTCAACTCCACGTAGTTAAAGACTGTTCTTTATAATTAGACAGTACAACAAAGAAGACACTTTGAACCTTTGGAAAAGCAAAATGTAAGTATAAAATTTTTAAGAATTTAAATGATGTAAGTTTAAACACATGTGAATTTAAGTTCTGTTTCATTGAACTTTCCAAGAGATGTCCTTTATCCAACTTGTAGGGGTTCACACTTTAATTCTGGCAATTTGGAGGCAGAGGCCAACTTGAACTTTGTGAGTTCAAGATCAGCATGCTCAAAATAGCTGACTGCTAGAACAACCAGGGATATATCATAGATATTAGAACTTGTCTCAAAAAATAAAATGTGCCCTTTATTTTCGTCCATAATTTCTTATTGTTAGAAATGATTTTATCATAGTTGAAAGATGTTTGTTTTTAAAATCTGAGACAAAAACATCTATAATTAATAATTCATTAATAAAAATAAACCATATAAATAATTTATTTTTAATAAACTGTGTGATTTAGAATATCATAAGAACAAACACTTGTTGGGCAAAATTGTGCAATTACTAGGACCTTGATAAATAAATGCAGCTAAATATGCTGAAGTTCACAAGTAAAAATGCTTTTTAGAATCACTATGTGACATATAAAATTGTGAATAAAATTAAAGATTACTCTGCATCCTGAGTAGAAATTTTGACATATATAGTAGTAAATCATTCAATATGGTAACTCTGTAAAATTAATATTAGACTATATTTACAATAATATTTAATGCAGATATGAAGAAATATGAGCAATTGCAAAGTGGCTAGAAAGATCCATAATCTAAAAAGCATCAAATGATCTTGAATTCAATTTAAACTTAAAATAGGCTTACATGTCTTTAAGTTTATCTTCTAGATTTGTAAAATATCTAAAATGTTTTGTCTTTTTTTAAACAAATCTGAACTATAATCTATAAATATGAAAATATTTTCTTTTCCAAATACTAAAATTTATAATAAACATCAATAATTAAACTATGTTACTCTGGCTTGTAACTACACCATTAGCAGCTGAACAAATATGTTGGAAAATAAATCTGAAGGTTAGCATGAATTTAGATTATGCAATTGGTAAAAGCAAAACCCAATACAGTCCACCACACAGTAAGTTACTGGCAGTTTAGCAGCCTTGGGTGAATAATGCAAGTTCAAAGGGCACTTTTAGTAAAAAATTCTAATTTAAACTCCAAATAGGAAGCATTAGAAGAACAAAATGTATTAAGTACGTTTATTTATCTGACCTACAGTATCCCACAACGAATTATTGAATGTACACTGTCAGAAAGAAAAAAAAAAGATATACATGGGCTAAGTAGCCAAAGAAGCTGCATTCCAAATTTCTGCTATAGATAAAAAAATCCGTAAAATACAAACAAACAAACAAACAAACAAACAAATCAAAAACCAAAAAACTCACCACCACCACCACCAAAAACACCTTAATCTTATTAAGCAATCAGATATATTTGTGATCATTCAGTTGGATTGTGTAAGTTCTCTGGAACAATGCAATTAATATTATAGAACAGGTGGAATTTCAAATTGATATTCAATGTTATTAAACTCTTCTGCCATTGAGAGAAAATAATGAAGACACATTTTCACCAGATATTTCAAGGTATCTTTTTCTTATTTATTATTCTATCATACAAAACATCCAACCCAGCTTCCCCTCCACTCCTCCCAGCTCCCCCTTATCTCCTTCTCCCCAAGATTCACTCCTCCCATATTTTCCATCAACTAGATATAGCACACAAAAATCTCAATAAGACCAAGAACAAATCCTCATAGCAAGGCTGGAGGAAAGCAACCCATTAGAGGATCACAAGAGCAGGCAAAGGAGTCAGAGACATCCACTCACCATTGATAGGAATCCTGCAAAAAACCAAGCTAAACAACCACAGCATGTAGGCAAAGGACATAGTGCTGACCCATGAAGGCTCCATGATCAGCCCTTCAGTCTCTGTGAGCCCCTATGAGTCTTGCTTAGTTGATTTTATGGGCTGTTTCTCCTGCTGTGTTTGAACACCTGGCTCTTACAATTTTTCCCTCCTTCTTTGGTTTCCATGAGCCCAAAGAAACCCCCTTTGGTCCAAAGCCAGGGAGCCAGTAAAGATCTTCATTAGGACTCTTTCTCAGCCTAATATTGTTTGGCTATGGCTGTCTGTAATTGTTCTGTTAAAAAAAATGTAAAACCATATTTTTTAAAAAAAAAAGAATCTGATTTTTTTCCTCCCAGCCAAGTATTTCCAAACAGCAATGACTGAGACTATTTATTATTAATGCCTAGTCCATAAGCTTTGGCTCATTTCCTGACTAACTTGTAACTTACTGAATCCCATTAAAATGTTCATGTTTGCCATTTTGTTAGTTACCTTTTTCTAGTCCCAGCTTGTTTCTTCCTCTCTTAAGGATTCTCTGTTTAGAGCCATACCTCCTCTTTTAGTTGAATTGTCTGTTGTGTTGATGCATAGTTTCTTGACGTGTGTGTGTGTGTGTGTGTGTGTGTGTGTGTGTGTGTGTGTGTATTTTATACTTAGGAATAGCATAATGAAACATATATTTACTAAAACTTCAAAAAGTTACCACACACGCACATACACACACACACACACACACACACACACACACACACACAGAGAGAGAGAGAGAGAGAGAGAGAGAGAGAGAGAGAGCCAGACAGATGATAATGACCCTTTATTAGATGAGGAGTATGTGAAAAATCTCTTCCCACACTATAGACTATAACTGTCTTAGTTAGGGTTGCCATTGTTATGAAGAAACAACAAGATTGTGTAGTTTGAATATGCTTGGACAAGGGAGTAGCATTGTTAGGAAGAGTGGTTTTGTTGGAGGAAGTAGGTCATTGTGGGCCTGGACTTTAAGATCCTTCTCCCAGCTGTCTGATGATGCTGGTCTTCTCCTGTCAGACATCAGATGTAGGATCTCTGCTCTTCCTGACCCATGCCTGACTAAAATGATGCCATGTTATTGCCTTCATGACTATGAACTGAACCTCTGAACCAGTAAGCCAGACCTGATTAAATTTTTCCCTTATAAGAGTTGCCTTGGTATTGGTGCCTATTCACAGCAGTAAAATCCAAACTAAGACAAGGATGAAGGAAACACTTATAAAGGCAAACCTGGACCAACCTGTTTTTTGTTTGTCTGTTTTTGTTTTGTTTTGTTTTGTTGTTTTTCTTCCTTTTTTCTTCTTCTTCTCCTTCCTCCTCCTCCTCCTCCTCCTCCTCTTCTTCTTCTTCTTCTCCTATTTCTCTTTAACTTGGAACTTGCTCTATACTTACTCTTAACCTCAAAGATCTGCTTCCCTCTGTCTGATAAGACAAATTCTTGTACTACTATGCCTGGACCTAAGGTTTTTATGGCCACTAATCTTCAAGAACAAAATCCTACTTCTTCCAGCCTCAAGATCTGCATAACAAAGATGCCTTCCACTGCTGCATTGCAGTTTATTCAAGACTAAACACCAAAATGAAAATAATAAACTAATTATAATATGATTAGTCTCTATTTAACTCAATGCTGGGCTTTTCTCAGACTTTCTTGGTCACTTCAATTAATCAAATCTCTGTACCTTAGTTCCATGTAGACTCTATGTCAGAATCCAAAAAGCAGCAGCATTCTTTACTAAAACAACATAAGAACAATCCCCAGAAGTCAAATCAATTTTCGAGCCAATGTCTTCCATATTTCTATTAGATTGGCTGATTAATTCTCACATAAAGCATTCCATGGCTTTCCAACTCCAAAGCCTAAAATTTCACACTGCTCCAAAGAAAAACATGCCCAAGTCTATCACAGCAATACAAAGTGTACCAATGTCCATATTTCTCAAAACTAAAGCATGATCAGAACTATCACAACAATAACCCAGTCCTTGGTATCAACTTCTGTCTTAGGTCTTCCATTGCTAAGAAAAGACACCATGACCAAGGCAGCTATTACAAAGAAAAACCTGTAAGGGCTGGCTTAGTTTCAGTAGTTTAGGATATTATCATTAGAACAGGGAGCATGGAAGCATGCAGACAGACATATGGCCAGAGAAGGAACTTAGTGTCCTACACTTTGGTCCAATGAATTCAGAAGATATTATCTTCCAGGCAGCAAGAAGGAGGGTGTCAAAGCCTACTCTGACAGTAACACACTTCCTCCAACAAGGGCGAACCTCTTAATAATGCTACTCCCTGGGCCTACCATATTTAAACTATGACAGATGATATTGATGATGACCTTTACCTCTCATGAAATTTTAAGTTTTTCAAGGTTTTATTTATTGTCAGTTTTTAAAAATTATGTTATTAGATATTCTTTACATTTAAATTTCAAAAGTTATCTTGTTTCCTCACTCCCATTACCCCTTCCCCTCAACTTATTTCCATGAATGTGCTCTCATTCCCAACAACCCTCTCCACCTCAGTGACTTGGCATTCCTCTACACTGGGAAAACACACCTTCACTGGACCAAAGGCCTTTTTTACCATTGATGCCAGACAGCACCATCCTCTGCTACATATGCAACATGAGATATGGGTCTCTCCATATGTGCTCATTGGTTGGTGTTTTAGTCCCTGGAAGTTCTGGTGGGTTTGATTGGCTGATAATGTTGTTCTTCTCATGTAGTTGCAAACCCTTTCAGCTCCTTCAGTCCTTTCTCTATCTCTTTCATTGGGGTCTCCATGTTCAGTCTGCTAGTTAGCTGCAAGCATCTTCAACTGTATCTGTATGACTCTAGCAAAGCCTCTGAGGAGACATTCATATCTGGTTACTGCCAATAAGCACTTCTTGGCATCAGCAATAAGTGCTTAAGTTTGTTGGCTGCATATAGGGTGGATCCCCTGTCAAATTAGTGCTTGAGGCATTGGTGTCCACTTTAAGAAGTTGTCTCCATGAATAAGTATTCAAGGCCATTCCTACTTTCTCTATCATCAGGTTCAGTGTATCGTTTTTAATGTTGAGGTCATTTATCCACTTTAATTGAGTTCTGTGCAGAGTGATCAATTTGGTTCTATTTTCATTCTTCTACACAGTGACATTCAGTTACACTAGCATCATTTGTCAAAGATGTCTTCTTTTAATTTCATTGTATATTTCTGGTTTATTTATCAAAAACCAGGGATCCAAAAGTATGTGGATTCATGTCTGACTCTTCAATTTGGTTTCAGTGATCAACATGTTTGCTTTGATGTCAGTACCATGTAGTTTTTTAAATGCTTTCAGTTCCTGGTGAAACAGGTAGATTGAAGTATTGCTGGTCTTTGGAACCCTCAAGTGCGATGTATCATGAGGAAGGGAAGATTTGATCAGGGCACCAGATATGGGACATGTGATGGTTTGGCCAGATTCTGGGAAAAAGTAAAAATGAGAAGGTCTGTGAGACTTACATGATTATTTTTATCAGCTTTGTTCTCAGTTCACTTGTAACTATAATTTCTATTTTCTTGAATTTTAAAACAAAAATAAATAAAGCTCATTTTAGTCAGTTGTGAAGTTTATCATGATTGCTTAGTATAGGAGCCAAAACTATTATAAATGAGAAAATATATTGTTTTGTAATGTTGATAATCTTCTATAAATTCCAATGATATCTGTAATAATTATAATTCTGAGTAGTTACTTGCTGAAATTATTGATTCATCAATGAAATATATAAATATTACATGTAAATAGGAAATATATGAGCAAGCCATGCAAAGCATACTGGAGTTAGTACCATGACCTACATAGTAAACAACCAATCTGGCACCAAACTATTCTTTCACAGCAATAGCAGAGATTTTGTGTTTCTGTATATAGCTGCATAAGATGTTACCATTACAATTACTTGAGAATTTATTAAAGTAAAACATATATATTTCTAATCTCTTATCTATCTATCTATCTATCTATCTATCTATCTATCTATCTATCTATCTATCTATGCTTTATTTATTGGTATAGCTGCTCAGTTTGCAATATGCAAAGAACTAAAGAGAAGTTTCTA
The DNA here is from genome assembly GCF_963924665.1 of Micromys minutus. Lineage (NCBI taxonomy): Eukaryota > Metazoa > Chordata > Mammalia > Rodentia > Muridae > Micromys > Micromys minutus. The sequence continues at coordinate 38,203,777 of NC_137974.1, forward strand.
TCAGTTTAGTAGAGTCAACAGAAACTTCCACTTAATATAAAATGTGTAAGAATAAATTATTCACTTAATACAAAATGTGTAAGGAGTATATTACATTTCTGTACAATGACTCATGTAGCTGTTTATTATTATCATGTATGATGTTAATAGTGATGAATTATTTACAAGCAACAGCATTCAAGGGATGTCTTCAAGTCATAAACTTTTATCATTCCACAAGTCAGCAGATCATTTTGCCTTCCATATCAGGACCAAAGAGCAAGCATCTTGCTAGAAGATGTAACTTGTTACCAGTGACACTCTAAGTGGCAAATCTTAATTCTAGACAGAACCCTATAAATTTAAATTATACTAAGAGATTGTGGCCAAATTTAGTTCCAATAATAGAGGCTGCCCTGTGAATTTGTCTTAACAAATTGTGGAACAACACCCAGAATGCATCTATATGGATTATGGCAGTCTTTATTAAATGAGGAAGCGGGAAGAAAAATGAATTCTTTACCTGTCCAGCAGGTCCAGTTATTCAGGGTCCTGAAGAGATGCTAAGATGGTTAAGGGGGTGAAGAAAGGAGACCAAGCAATGTTTTGTTGTCAAGGTCGCATTTAATTGACACAGGTTCTTTCTTTTATACAAGGGGATAAAATGTGGGTTGAGCACACAGACAGAGTTATCCTGTCAGTTGTTAGCTAGAAGATTTAGGGCTTAACTGCCATCACGGAACATCTGGGCACCACTGATTGTGGAGCTCTGGAATTCACAGTCATTAGTGGAGTTGTAACTTATCTTGTGTAGGCGCCAAGGTCCTGGGAAAAGTCCATGCTCTCACATAGGGGGAATGGGGTGAGGAGATCATCTGGTGGGGAGGAGAGGATCTTCTGGAGATAACTGGTGTTTGCTCAGGTTAGAGCAGTTTGTGATTGGGACAGGAACATCCTGTGGTTGTTCTTGGGAGTCTTCCTGTGCCGCCAACATATCAGGAGAGGCTTTTGTCAAACAATCTCATGACTTTATGGCAGTCATCGTAGAGCTGAGTATCTGTGGCTATATAGCCCAGAGTCATGACCAGGCCAAATCCAATACGGCTCCTTAAAAATTCTCATAGTACTCAAATTTAACTTATATTAACTTCCTTATACAGAAATTATATTCTTTATTTTAATGTATTTCTATGATAATAGAAAACACTAACATCACAGATCCTATTACTTTATTTTCCACAAGACTGATTTTAAGTTTCTTCACTTCTTTTGGTTTCTTTTGTTATTTTGTTTTTATTTTGCTTTTATTGGTTATTTTATTTATATACACTTAAAATGTTATTCCCCCTTCCCAGTTTCCTCTCCAAGAGTTCGACCCCTTTCCTGCATCTGTGAAGGTGCTCTGACACCTGTCTACCCATTACTGCCTCAGCGCCCAAGAATTCACCTATCCTGAGTCATCAAGCCTCCACATGAACAAGCGGCCCCTCCCAGTGATGCCAGAAAAGGCCATCCTTTGTTATATGCCCAGCAGGAACCATGGGTTGCCCCATGTGTACACTTTGGTTGGTGGTTTAGTCGCTGGAAGTTTTGGAGGGTCTAGTTGGTTGATATTCTTGTTCTTCATTTGAGGATGCATCCCCTTTAACTCCTACAATCTTTGACCTAACTTCTCCATTGGGTTCTCAGCGCTCAGTCAGATGTTTGGCTGTATACATCCACATCTGTATTGATTCAGTTCTGACAGACCCTCTCAGGGAACAGTTATATTGTGCTCCTGTCAATAAGCACTAATTGGCATCAGCAATAGTGTCTGGGTTTGTGTCTGCAGATGGGCTGAATTTAGAAATAGGGAAGTCTCTGGATAGCCTTTCTTTCAGAATTTTTGAGGTGGGTAAGTGACCCAATCCCTCAACATGGTGGTAATGCCTATCCACTGGATATGGTCTCTACAGGTTCTATCTCCCCTTTGTTAGATATTTCAGCTTATGTCATCAGTGTTAGTGCCTTGTAACCTCTTGGGTCCCTGGCAACAGGAACGTTCTAGTGGCTACCTCATTTCTCCCTTCTTCACTGCTATAAACCAACTTCCAAATTCCTGACTCTCTGTATTTCTCCCCCATCTTCTCCCATATATGAACTGGCTCCCCCTCTTCCCTCCTTCTCCTCTCTTCCTCCCAGATTTTTCTCCCCCTCTCTTCTTGGAGAGTATTTCCTGGTCTTTCTGAGTAAGACTATAGCATCCATACTTTGGTGTGGTTTTCTTTCTTCTTGGGTTTCCTATGGTCTGTAAGTTGTATCACGGGTATTCTGAGCTTCCTTTTTGTTAATTTCACTTATCAGTGAATGTGTGCCCTTTTGTGACTGTGTTACCTCACTCAGAATAACATTTTCAAGTTTCATTTATTTTTGTAGAAATTTCATGAGAAATTGTTTTTAATAATGATTACTACTCCATTGCGTAAATGTGCCACATTTCTGTATCTATTCCTCTGTTGAAGGACTTCTGGGTTCTTTCTCTTCATTGCCATTTTGTCCTATTACAATGTTTTTGGCCTTATAGAAACTTTGCAATTCTATGAGGTCGAATTTGTCCATTCCTGATCTTAGAGCATAAGCCATTTTTTCTATTTTGATAATTTTTCCCTTTGCCTATGTATTCAAGCCTCTTTCCCACTTTGTCTTCTATTAGTTTCACTGTATCTGGTTTTAAGTTTAGGTCCTTGGTGAACTTGAACTTGAACTTTGTACAATGTGATGAGAATGAATTCATTTGCATTCTTCTACATGCTGACCTCCATTTCAACCAGCTCCATTTTTTTTAAATTAAAAATGCTGTCTTTATTCTATGGGATGGCTTTAGCTCCTTTGTCAATGATCAAGTGACCATAGAAATTTGAGTCCATTTCTGGGTCTTCAATTTTATTATTGATCTATCTGCCTGGCTTTGAACAAATACCATACAGATTTTATCATGTTTTATTTGATAAGAAGGCAGGAAATAATCAAACTTGGGGCTGAAATCAACCAAGTGGAAACAAAAATAAAAAGCCAAAAATTCTGTACAAAGAATTAACAAAACCAGGAGCTGTTTTATTGGTAAAAAAACCAACAAGATAGATAAACTCCTAGTTATGCTAACCAGAGAGCAAAGCAACAGTGTTCAAATTAAGAAAATCATAAATGAAAAGGGAGATATAACAACATAAACACAGGAAATTCAAAAGACACTCAGATCATACTACAAAAACCTATACTCAACAAACCTGGAAAATCTGAATAAAATAGACTATTTTCTAAACAGATACTGGGTACTAAAGTTAAATCGTGATCAGATAAAACATCTAAATTGTCCCATAGCCCCTAAAAATAGAAGCAGTCTTCAAACTCTTCCAACCAAAATAAGAGCTGAGGACTAGATGAATTTAGTGCAGAATTTTAAATTCTATTAGACCTTCAAAGAAGACATAACACCAATACTCTCCAAACTATTTCACAAAATAGAAACAAAGGAACAGTACACAATTTGTTCAATGAAGCCACAATTATGTTTATACCTAAACCACACAAAGTCACAAAAAAAGAAGACATTTAGACCAATCTCTCTTATGAACATCAATGCAAAATATTCAATAAACTTCTTCCAAACTGAATTCATGAACACATAAAAAAGATCACTCACAATGATCAAGTAGGGTTTATCCTAGGGATGCAGGGATGGTTCAATATATGGGAAACCCATCAACTTAATCCACTACATAAACAAGCACAAAGGGAAAAAAAGAACAAATAATCACCTCATTATATGCTGAGAAAGCATTCGACAAACTTCAACACCCCTTCATGTTAAAAGTCTTGGAAAGTATAGGAATTCAAGGCTCATATTTAAACATAGTAAACTCAATATACAGCAAACTAGTAGTGGACATCAAACTAAATGGAGAGTTGAAGCAATCCCTCTAAAATCAGGAGCTAGATAAAGCTGCCTACTCTCTTCCTACATATTCAATATATTACTGGAAGTCCTAGCCAGAGCAATTAGACAACATAAAAAGGTCAAAGGAATACAAATTGGAAAGGAAGACGTAAAATATCAATATTTGCAGATCATATGATAGCATACTTAAGTGACCCCAAAAATTCTATCAGAGAACTCCTAAACTTGCTAAACAACTTCAGCAAAGTAGCTGGATACAAAATTAACTCTAAAAATTGAGTTGCCTTCCTCTGCTCAAAGGATAAAAAGGCTGAGAAAGGAACTAGGGAAAAAGCAACCTGCACAATAGTCACTAACATTACAAGATACCTTAGTGTGACTCTGACCAAGGATGTGAAAGATCTGTATGACAAAAACTTTAAGTCTCTAAAAGAAAAAAAAAAAAATCTTGTTTCTATTTCGAAGAAATTCTAGATAATCTAAGTTTCTGAATTTTGAGTCTATCTCTTTTTTCTCTATGATAGACGGCAGCTAATAACTACATTTTCTTAATCCTGAAAGGAAAACATGCCAGTATACTCTTTTGTCCAACATCAGTGTGGTAAGCTTAGGAGGCATTTGTACGGGATTCAAGATGATTTTTGGTATATATATATATATATATATATATATATATATATATATATATATATATATATATATATATACCAAATATATATATTGATTACTAACAGGTTTCTAAACCTATTGTTTCTATTTTCTTTACAGTATACACAGCCTGGACCTGGAAAAATGCTTTAAAACATCATTTATTTATTTGATTTTTGTTCCATTCTTTTTTTTAAATGTGATTTATTTTGTTTCAAAATTTGTCAAAAACAATGGTGCATAGCTGTGATTATTTCTAGACTATGCTACCAGAGTCTCTAGTAACCATGATGACAGAAGTTGTAATCAGAAGGATCAGAAGGCTCATCTTTCGGAATCTATGGCTGAAGGCAATTCCTGCCAGCAAGAAGATCCAATAATAACAATAAACCATTTATAAGAAATAAAATAATCACATTTATTCCTATTGTTATGAGAAGATCAAAGGCTTTTATTTTGACACAATAATAAAGATTTACTATTAAAATAATTTAGCTGGTATTTTTGTACTATACATTTTTTTACTTATGATTTGTTAATGACCATGAAAAAATGAAACCACATGTGAAAAATGCTTAGGGATAATAACATATGCCTAATCTAGCTCCACAGAAATAATTGAAAATCAATCCAAAAAAGGCATTACACTATGAATCACTGAAGGAATGCAACCTGAGAAACTGAAGTATTTTACTGTGTTAGATTGATTAGGTAATAAAATCAAAAATGTGTTTTTAATTTTCTTTTTTTTAATTGACCAACTTTATTTCAAAAAACAAAAATAAATGTACAGATTATAAACACTTTTGCATAAAAGTATACAAATACATTTTTGCCACTACTTGATTTTTTAAAAGGTTTGATAGTAAACCGGAAATGGTCAAATCATTCTTGGTGTGTAAAGATTAAGCATAATGGTTTTTCATTTTCATTCTTATTTTTTTATTTTTTTTTTTTTGGCCTTTGTTTTTTCTTGAACTTATATAGTCAGTGAGTTGTTTCTGGGGTGTTTAGAACTTTCTGCGTTTAGTATCCAATTATTAGTGACTGCATATTGTGTCTGTTCTTCTGTAACTGAGTTATCTCACTCAGGAAGATATTATCTAGATGCATCCATTTTGTTAAGAAATACATAAAGTCATTGTTTCTGATAGCTGATTACTACTCCACTGTGTAAATATACAATTTTGGTATTCATTCATCTACTGAAGGAAGTCTGGGTTCTTTCCAGCTTTTGGATATTATAAATAAGGTTTCAATGAACATTGTGGTGCATGTGTCTTTGTTCTATGTTGGAGCTTCCTTGGGTTTATGTCCAGAAGTGGAATAACTGGGTCTTCAGGTAGTATTATGTCAAATTTTCTGAGGAAACATCAGACTTATTTCCTGAGTGGTTGTACCAGATTACAACCCCAGCAACAGTAAGAAGTGTTCCTCTTTCTCCCCATCCTTGCCAGAATCTGTTGTCATCTGAATTTTTGATCTTAGCCATTCTGGTTGGAGTGAGATGGAATTTCAGGGTTGTTTTGAATTGCATTTCCTTGATGACTAATGATGTCAAGCACTTCCTTAAATTCTTCTCAGCCATGTGATATTCCTCAATTGAGAATTTTTTGTTTAGCTCTGTACGCCATTTTTTAATAGGATTGTTTAATTCTCTGGTGTGTAACTTCTTGATTTTTTTTTAATACCTTGGATATAAGGCCTCTATCAGAAGTGCGGTTGGTAAAGATCTTAACCCAATCTGTTGACTGCCATTTTGTTTTCTTGACAGTATTCTTGGCCTTACAGAAAGTTGGCAGTCTCCTTAAGTCCCATTTGTTAATATTTGACCTTAGAGCATGAGCCATTGGTGCTCTGTTCAGGAAAATTTCTCCTGTGCCTATGTGTTCTAAGGTTTTACCTATTTTCTTCTCTAATAATTTCAGTATACCTGGTTCAAGGTGGAGATATTTGATCTACTTGCACTTGTGCATTGTTCAAGGACATAAGGAAGGGTTTATTTTCGTTCTTCTGCATGCTGAGTGCCAGTTGGACCAAAATAATTTGTTGAAAAGGCTGTCCTTTCTCCATTGAATATTTACAGCTCCTTTGTCAAAAATCAAATGACCATATATGTGGGGGCTCATTTCTGGATCTTCTATTCTATTCCATTGATCCACATACCTATTTCTGTACCAGTACCATGCAGTTTTCAGCACAATTGCCTTGTAATATAGCTTGAGGTCAGGGATAGTGATTCCCGCAGATGTTTTCCTGTTGTTGAAGATGGATTTCGATATTCTATGTGTTTTGTTATTTCAAATGAAAATGCACATTGCTCTTTTCAACTCTATGAAGAATTGAGTTGGAACATAACAACTGAAACTGAGGAAATTCAAGAAATCATCAAATCCTACTACAAAAACTTATACTCCTCAAAATTGGAAAATATGGAGGAAATGGACGAATTCCTAGACAGATACATGATCGCAAAGTTAAACCAGGACCAAGTAAACCATCTAAATAACCCTATAACAAATAAAGAAATAGAAGAAGTCATCAAAAGCCTCCCAACCAAAAAAAGCCCAGGTCCAGACCGGTTCAGTGCAGAATTTTATCAGACATTTATTGGGAAATACTCTCCTAAATATTCCAAAAGATAGAATTAGATGGAGTGCTACCCAACTCATTTTTTTAGACTAAAATAAACCTCGTACCTAAACTACACAAAGACCCTACAAGGAAAGAGAACTTCAGACCAATCTCACTTATGAACATTGACGCAAAAATACTCAACAAAATCCTTGCAAACCAAATCCAAGAACACATCAAATGATCAATCATCATGACCAAGTAGGCTTCATCCCTGGAATGCAGGGATGGTTTAATATAAGGCAATCCATCAATTAAATCCACCATATAAACAAACTCAACGAACAAAATCACATGGTCATCTCACTAGATGCTGAGAAAGCATTTGACAAAATTCAAAACCACTTCATGTTAAAAGTCCTGGAAAGAACAGGAATCCAAGGTCCATACTTAAACATAATAAAAGCAATATACAGCAAACCAACAGCCATTATCAAACTTAACGGTGGGAAACTTGAAGCAATCCCACTAAAATCAGAGACTTGACAAGGCTGCCCACTCTCCCCCTACCTATTCAACATAGTACTGGAAGTCGTGGCTGGAGCAATTAGACAGCAAAAGGAGATCAAGGGGATACAAATCAGAAAGAAAGAGATAAAAACATCACTCTTTGCCGATGACATGATAGTGTACTTAAGTGACCCCAAAAACTCCACCAGAGAACTCCTACTGCTGATAAACAAGTTCAGCAAAGTGGCTGGACACAAAATCAACTCAAACAAATCAGTAACCTTCCTATACTCAAAGGACAAACATGTGGAGAAAGAAATTAGGGAAAAGATAGCCTTCACAATCGTAACAAAAACTATGAAATACCTAGGTGTGACTCTAACTAAGCAAGTGAGAGACCTGTATGACAAGAACCTCAAACCTCTAAAGATGGAAATTGAGGATGATCTCAGAAAATGGAAAGAACTCCCATGCTCATGGATTAGAAAGATTAACATTTTAAAAATGGCCATCCTACCAAAAGCAATCTACAGATTCAATGCAATCTCCATAAAAATTCAAACCCAGTTCTTCATGGAATGGGCAATATCAATGTGCAATTACATATGGAATAACAAAAAACCTAGAATAGAGTAATCCATCCTCAACAACAAGAAAACATCTGGGGGAATCACTATCCCTTACCTCAAGCTATATTACAAGGCAATTGTGCTGAAAACTGCATGGTACTGGTACAGAAATAGGCATGTGGATCAATGGAATAGAATAGAAGATCCAGAAATGAGCCCTCATGTATATAGTCACCTGATTTTTGACAAAGGAGCTGTAAACATTCAATGGAAAAAGAACAGCCTATTCAACAAATGGTGCTGGTCCAACTGGCACTCAACATGCAATAGAATGAAAATAGACCCTTTCTTATCTCCTTTTACAAAGCTCAAGTGTAAGTGGATTAAAGACCTTCACATTAAACCAGATACACTGAAATTATTAGAGGAGAAAGTAGGAAAAACCTTAGAACACATAGGCACAGAAGAAAATTTTCTGAACAAAACACTAATTGCTCAAGCTCTAAGGTCAAAGATTAACAAATGGGACTTAATGAGATTGGAAAGTTTCTCTAAGGCTAAGGACATTGTCAAGAAAACAAAACGGTAGCCAACAGAATGGGAAAAGATCTTTACCAACTCCACATCAGATAGAGGCCTAATATCCAAGGTATACAAAGAACCCTAACAGCTAGACACCAGAGAATCAAATAACCCTATTAAAAAATGGGGTACAGAGCTAAACAAAACATTCTCAGCTGAGGAATATCGAATGGCTGAGAAATATCTGAGGAAGTGCTCGACATTCTTAGCCATCAGTGAAATGCAAATCAAAACAACTCTGAGATTCCACCTCACACCAGTCAGATTGGCCAAGATCCAAAACTCAGATGACAACAGATGATGGAGAGGTTGCTGAGAAAGAGGAACACTTTTCCACTGTTGGTGGAAACAATGAGAAACAATGAAAATCAGTCTGGTGATTCCTCAGAAAATTGGACATAGTACTACCTGAAGACCCAGCTATTCCACTTCTGGGCATATACCCCAGAGACACTATAGTACACAACAAAGTTATATGCACCACAATGTTCATAGCAGCTCTATTTATAATAGCCAGAAGTTGGAAAGAACCCAGGTGTCCTTCAGAAGGTTAATGGTTACAAAAATTGTGGTTCATTTACACAATGCAGCACTACTCAGCTATGAGAAACAATGACTTAACGAAATTCCTGAGAAAATGGATGCATCTAGAAAATATCATCCTGAGCGAGATAACCCAGTCACAAAAGAACAGACATAATATGCAGTCACTGATAATTAGATACTAACCCCAGAAAGCAATGAACACTCCAGAAACAACTCACAGACTGTGTGAAGCTCAAGAAAAAAAAATAAGAATGAAAAGAAAGAAAAGAAAAAAATCATTATGCTCAATCCTTACACACCAAGAAAACGTTGACTAATTCCGGGTTACATCCTGTTTTACATGTACTTTATGCTCATTGTAACTAGTAAGACCTTAATGCAGACTATCAAACCTTTGAAAAAAACCAAACATTGACAAAAATGAAATTCATATACTTTTATGCAAAAATCATTATAATTCGTACATTTATCTTTGTTTTTTAAAATAAAGTTGTTGAAAAAAAAGAAAAATGTTCATTTTTAAATTCAAACAAATCTTAATGCAAAGAAATGCCATATATCTGGTATATTTTGTTTCAGTATCTTTTTAGCAGCCATTTTTTGTAGAAATATGCTGTAATAAAGTAAGAGATTAAAAGGTATCTTGATATAGAGACTATGAATAAAAACACTTTTACTATAACTATGTTAATGATAATTACCTTTCATTTCTTTGTTCCCAAAATTACATATTTATCATAAAAATTACTAAAGTCTAGTTTCACTTATGTCTGGATTTAACTATATTCAGCATGGTGCCAATAATTTAAAGTGGAACATAGTTTAACTAAATTACATTTTATCTTATTTACCATAAAATTTATGTTTCAATTGCAAACTACCATTCTACAGATGACACATTCAATATATACTGACTATCATCAGTCATTTGGATTAGATTATGTCATTAGGGATCTCATTATTTATTTTAAGGAGACATTTTGAATATTCAGAATGTTTAGAATGTTGACTTCAAGTAATACAAAATGTTGCTATTATTATTTTCATTGTATCTCATTATATTAGGAATTGAGTTGAGTTCTAACCTATTAAATGTGTAAGTATACAATAGGATATTAACTACAGAAACTGGCTCTGATTATCTCTCCACAGGTCTACCACATAGTCTATTTATGAATGACTACTCAAAAATCTCTCATTCTTTGCACATTGTCTAGTTGTGTGTGATGAGGACTGAAAAATACAATAATTTACAAGAATACCCATATTTTAGTAGGAACATTTTATTGCTATGTTTGTTTTACAGGAAAATAATATTATATTGTTTTCTGGAACCCAAGACCTATTTAATTTGAGGTTCTTGGCTTGTTTAATAATATTATGGTTGGTAACACACAGCAGGCCTTAAGTCCAATCAAATAGTTTGGAGGTACTTCACTATATTTGTACCTCAAATGGTATGTCTTACAGACAAGTCATTATTGTAGCAAGTAAGGTTCATAGCTGGATGACACTGATAAGTACATTTTCCTTCACGTATGAAGAATACCTTATAATGCTATTAATGCAAGCCTACAGGCATGGAGCTTCCAGTAAAACATCAGACATATTTCTACATGCTTTGTGGCATAAAAATGTGTTGTCTTCATCAAACGGATCTTAGTGTCTAGCTGGGTATTTTAAACAAGAGAAATGGCAATATATTTGGGGGGAGATTACATTGGATAGGACCCATTGGCCAGTGACTCAAGGAGGCATAAACTACTCCTGGTATTGCTCAGTTTGTTAAGTAGCATAGTATATTTACCCAGGGTATTATCTTCCCCATCATATAAAAACTTCAGTTAAAGTTTTAATAGCATGATATAAGTAGTGAATTACTTAATTAAAATGTTTAATAATTTATGAAAAAGATTAAATAAATTTCTAGCATCATATCCTTGATTTCATAACTTTATATGTACAATTTCAGAGTCTTAAATATAAGTCTTATATGAGGGGTTGTGATTGGTAGAGTATGAAATAAAGATGCCTTCGAATAATATCTTTAATTTTTTTCACTTTTAAGTTAGAATATTAAATGAAGATTAGCAATCACATTCATTAAATAAGATTTTTAATTGATTCAATGGATTCACATGGTTAATGTTTAGTTTAATCTCATATTCTTTTTAAATATTAGATTTCAAGCTCTTTTGAAGAAGTAAGCAGTCACAATCTAATGGAAAAAATTACAAATACTCTGAAATTGCAGAAACTTTAATTTTATACAAAAGGCATGGATTAATTTGGACAATCAAAATTATTTACAATTAAATTGCAAATTGTATTATTATGCTGGATACATATGTAATTTTTGATTATAATAGCAAAGACAAGCTGCTATGCATCACAGAATCAAAAAGAATCAATTGAAATTAGGTTCAAGCTTAAAAGGTCAGCTCTGTCTAAAACCATTCTTGATTTACAAATCAATATAAGTTTAAGGAAGCATGTTCTGTATTATCAGTTAACATGCTTAATGATAAGACAAGATAAAAACTGGTAAAGCAAACCCACAAACAAAATCTTTCAATACCCATATGCTGCTCCATACATGCATATGAGGGCTCAACGATAGGTACATATAAATATAATAGCACATAACCAACAGTTGTGTGGTCACTCATGCCTGACTGAGAATTACTGTTTTAGACACACATTGTTGCTAGCAAATAAGGACACAAAGTCTATAAAGGCAAAATAACTGGTCAGTCCTAATGTAGTAAAGTCAATTTTCTTTTTAGTGATATGTATCCTCAGATCTAAGAACATTTGTATACCAAATGATGAAAAATAATTCTTTGACTGTTACAGAAAATTACAATATAGTCTCCTTTATGCCCCAGAAAACAGGGAGAAAGAACCTATTCTTGGAGAATACTAATGGGAAATCGTGTCTTTAATATATAGTAATGTCCTTATCTCCTGACTGGTTCTACTGATGTTGACCCAGACCCCAAGGAAGGAATTTTAGTGTTTCTCAGGGATATCTTCAATGATACTTTTACCCTACCCTAGTCAATTGATCACGGGAAGCACTGTTTGGACTTTATATATTAAAACGAAAACGGGGAGGGAACTTATTGCTGGGACAGACTGAAAGATAGTCTGTTCCCCTGAAGACACCGCATCCTGAGGTATCCCAGATGATCCTCTACCATCTGACAACACAGCCTGAGACATTGCAGGAGATCCATGCACTCACGGGAAACTGGCATCTCAGGAGATCCACTGCACTCTGGGCAGCTGAGACCAGAGCCTGAAGGCATTCTCGGATCTGTTGCACTTAGAACAACTGAGCAACTAATGACCAGCTTGTCTGCTCCTAAAAACCACAGCTTCAAAGCATTCCAGGAGTTCCTCTGTACACAGGGCCAAAGACACCACCATCAGATGACCTCATGGGAACTCTGTGGAGTGCAGAGCAAGAAACCCAACTTACAGAAAGCCTCCTTGAAGTTCTGCTGCACACAGTGAAGCAGAAACTACAGTTCATAGGAACCCCTGGAGAACAGCTTCACACAGAAAAGCAGGTTGACTGCTCCTCTGAATATCCAACAGTCTGAAGGCCTTCTGGGAGTTCTATTGCAGTCAGGGTAAGAGATTAGCAGCTTCCCTGCCCCTTTGAAGACCCTTCAGTTGAAAGGCCCCACAGAAGGCTGCTACCAGAGGACTTGAAGAAACTAGGGATGAAAGACACGGACTCCAGACAGATTCACTCAGACCAGCAAAGAACAGGGATAACCAAATGTTAAGAGGCAAGTGCAAAACCATAAGCAACAGAAGCCATATATTTGGGCTTCATCAGAACCCAGGTCTCCAACCTCAGCCAGCTTTGCCTATACTAACACAAAATGAGGAAGCTGACCTAAAATCTTATCTCATGAAGATAATAGCATCCTTTAAAGAGTATATAAATAACTCAGTAAAAGAAAAAGGAAAAAAAAAAAAAAAGAAAAAAAAAAGAAAGGAGAGGTAAGTAGGTAGAAGCCTTTAAAGAAGAAACAAATTACTTAAAGAAATAGAGAAAAACACAAACAGGTAAAGGAATTGTATAAAGTACTTCAAGACATAAAAGTGGAAGTAAACATTAAAGTAAACATAAATTGAGACAATGGAATTGGAAATGGAAAACTTAGAAAAAATGGAGATTTATGTTAAGGCATTACATGATTGGACAGGAAGATGTAGGCAGAGAATGAGGAGGAAAATGGAAGAGGAAGAGAGAGAGAAAACAAATGGAGATCAAGATGGAGCTTGAAAAGGATGAGCTAGATCCGGGTGAACTTAATTTTTTATAGGTAGATATAAATATTTTCAGGATCTTATAGGTATTTTTTCTTATATGGAGTGGCAGTTTGTATCTTTGTCCCTTGGATGTAATATTATTGTAGAGAGGATTTGTGAATTGAGAGATGTATATATAAACCTGTATAAAAAGCTACCTGGCCTTAGAGTCATGTTTGTGTTGGGTGATGGAATCAAGAAGGGTTGTAATTCCACCTGTGATGGAGGCAGTCATGCAAAGGGAGTGAGACTGTGGGACCAGCTTGGACCAAGAGACTGAGTCCATGCATGCAGCTTCATATTAAGTAACACCCAGGGAGTGAGACCATGGGGGCTGATAAGGAGTTGGACCAGTTTTTTTATTTATTTACTATAGAAAAGAGGTCAAGAATTACAGATGTGAGAATCATCAAAATAATACAAGAGATAGATGAGAGAATCTCAGGCATAGAAGAAATGGTAGAAGAGATTAACACAGCTTTCAAAATTCAAAACATAAAAATCTCCTAACCCAAATCATCCAGGAAATTTCTGGGACAATGAAAAGACCAAATCTAAGAATAATTGGAATAGAGGAGAATGAAGAATCCCAGGTCAAAGGACATAAAAAGGTTTTCAACAAAAACATAGAAGAAAAGTTCCATAACACAAAGAATGAAATAACCTTAAAGGTATAAAACCTTTATAGAACACCAAATCAATGGGGCAAGAAAAGTAAATCCTCTCTTGTCACATAATCAAAACACTGAACACGAAGAACGAAGAATATCAAAAGCTGCAAGAGAAAAGTGCTAAGTAACGTACAAGGGTAGATCTATCAGAATTACACCAGACTTCTCAACAGAGACACTAAAAGCCAGAAGAGACTTGTCAGAAATCATGCAAATTCTAAGAGAACACAAGTGCCAGCCCAGGTTACTATACCACACCCGCCCCCTCATAAAAAAAAAAAAAAAAAAAAAAAAAAAAAAAAAAAAAAAAAAAAAAAAAAAAAAAAACCTCCTCAATCACCATAGATAGAGAAACCAAACTATTCTAGGGAAAAAAAAATCAAAATCAAACAGCATCTATCTACCAATCTAGTCCTACAAAGGATTCTAAGAGGAAAATTCCTACACCAAAGCAAGGTACCTATACCAAAGGGAAAAAAAAAAATATTAAGCATCTCACAGCATAGCGAAAAGGAGAGATGAGAAGCACATAAAGCAATCTACAAAAACAATCATTACAAGAACCAACAGTCATCTGTCTTTAATATCTCTCAATATTAATGGACTCAACCCACCTATAAAAAGGTATAAGCTAACAAACTGGATATACAAACAAGATCCAGCATTTCCCTGCACACAAGGAGTGTACTTCAATAATAAAGACAGACCTATCTCAGAGTAAAAAGATGGAAAAATGTCTCCCAATCAAATGGTCCCAAGAAACAAGCTGAAGTAGCCATCCTAATATTCAATGCAATAGACTTTCTATCAAGAGTTACCTTGTGTGATGAGGAAAGGGCACTTCAAATTCATCATAGATAAAACCCAACAAGAGAATGTCTCAAATATCTATGCCTTAAATGCAAGGACATCCACATTTATAAAAGAAATTTTACTGAAGCTCAAAGCACACATTGAACCCCGCACAAAAATATTGGGAGAATTCCACAACCCACTCTCACCAATAGACAGGTCAATAAAATATAAAGTAAACAGAAACACAGAGAAACAAGTAGGATTGTGAACAGAATAGATTTAACAGATATCTACAGAACATTTTCTCCCAAAACAAATAAACAAAAAAATACACCCCTTCAAAGCAACCTCATGGTACCCTCTCCAAGTTAGACCATAAAATTGGCCACAAAACAACCCACAATCAATAGAAGAAGATTGAAATAATCCCATAAATCCTATCAGATCACCATGGCTTAAGGCTGGTCTTCAATAACAGCAAAAACAACAGAAAACCCACATACATGTATAAACTGATCAACTCTCTACTCAATGATAACTTGGTCAGAGAAGAAATAAATACTTTCTGGAACTTAATGAAAATATTAACACATAATACTCAAAGTTATGAGACACAATAAAAGAAATGTTAAGAGGAAAATGCATAGCACTAAGTGCCCAAGTAAAGAAATTGGAGAGATCTTATACTATCAACTCAAAAACACAACTGAGAGTTCAAGAATCAAAAGAAGTAGAAGACAGGAAATAGTCAAACTCAGGGCTGAAATTAAATAGTAACAAAGAGAAAAATATGAAGTATCAAACAGGCCAAACCTGGTTATTTGAGAGGATCAACAAGAGAGTAAACACCTACCCAAATTAACTAAAGGATCAGGAGGCTGTATCCAAATTACCAAAATCAGAAATGAAAAGGGAGACATAACAACAGCAATGGAGGGAATTAAAAAAATCATCAGACCCTAGTACAAAACCCTATACTGAACAAAACAGGAAAATGTAGAGGAAATGTATAGTTTTCTAGCCAGATATTACATATGAAAGTTAAATCAAGAGAAGGTAAACTGTCTAAATAGGCCCATATCCCATAAGAAAATAGAAGCCATACGAAACCAGAGTCATACAGATACAGTTGAGGATGCTTGCAGTTCACCATCAGACTGAACACAGGGTCCATAATGAAGGAGCTAGAGAAAGGACTGCAGGAGCTGAAATGGTCTGCAGACCTATTGGAAGAACAACATTATCAATTGACCAAACACTCCAGAACTTGCAGGGAATAAAACACCAACCAACTAGCACACTGAGGTTGAGAGGGTGGTTGGGAGAGAGAACACCTTCATGGAAACAAGTGGGGTAAGAGAGGGGATGTGAGTAGGAGTAATGGAGACAACATTTGAAATGTGTATACAGAGAATATCAAATAAAAACAAAAAAAAACCCAAAAACACCCAATCAAGAAAAAACCTCCCAATCAAAAAAAGCCCAGGACCAAAATGATTGAGTGAAAAATTCTACCAAACCTTCCAAGAAGACCTAATATTAATATCCCTTAAACTATTTTTTATAAAATAGAAACAAAAGGAACACTACCTAATTCATTCTATGAAGCCACAATTACTCTGATACCTAAATCATGTAATGACCCAACAGAAAAAGAACTTCAGACCAATTTTGTTTATGAATATCAACACAAAATAGACATTACAATTCTTGCTATCTGAGGGATGAAAGGTTTGTACAAGATATTAATATCCATTAAGGTAATTCATTTTATAAACAAACCCAAAGAAAAAATCATATGACCATCTCCTTAGATGCAGAAAAAGGATTTCCCAAAATACAACACTCCTTTATGTTAAAAGTATTGGACAAAACAGAAATTTTAGGCCAATACCTAAACATAGTTAAAACAATTTGCAGCTAATAGCAAGTTAAATGAAAGAGTCACAGTAAAATATGGGACAAGACAAGGGTTCCCACCATCCCATATCTATTAAATATAGTACTCAAAGTCCTAGCTAGAATAATAAGACAACAAAAAGAGATCAAGGGGATACAAATTCGCTAAGATGAAATAAAGATATTACTATTTGTAGATGATATGATAGTGTATATAAGTTACTCTCTAAATTCTGCCAATGAACTTCTCCAGCTAATAAACAACTTCAACAAAGTGGCCAGATAAAAAATTAATTCAAATAAGTCAGTAGCCTTTATTTATACAAATGATAAACAGACTGAGAAAGAAATTAGAGAAACAACTTTATTCAAAATAACCACAAATAATATAAAATATCTTGAGTTAATACTAACCAAACAAGTGAAAGGTCTGTAAGAAAATAACTTCAAGTCTCTCAAGGAAAAAAAAATGACAATCTTAGAAAATGGAGAGAGATCTTTCATACTCATGGATTGGCAGAATTAACATTGTAAATTGGTCATCCTATCAAAGGTAATCTATGGATTCTATACAGTCCCTATCAAAGTCCCAACACAATACTTCAAAAACATGAAAAGAACAATTCCCAAATTCATCTAGAAAGATAAAAAACAAAAACCAAAACAAATGAAAAACAAGAGTAGTGAAAAAATTCTTAACAATAAAGGAAAGGCTGGGGGAATTACCATCTGATCTCAGGTTCTACTACAAAGTAATTTTGACAATAAAATGCAGAGTATTGGTACAGAGGCAGACATGTTGATCAACTAAATAAAATTAAAAATCCTGAAATAAAACTACCTTATGCTATGGCTCAAATGGACCTAATAGATATCTACAGAATATTTTATCCAAACACTAAAGAACACACTAAAACACACAATCATTTCAGTAAACAGTGAAAAGACATTTGACATAAATACTCTCCCCTTCATATTAAAACTCTTAGTTCAGGATTACCAGCCACATACTTAAATACAGTAATGACATACAAAGCAAATCAATATCCAACATTACATTAAGTGGAAAGGAAAACTAATACCAGCAAAATCAGGTTTGAACCAAAGCTGTCCACTATCTTCCTACAGTACTCGAAGTTCTCGTTAGAGCAATAAGACAAGAAAAGAAGATCACAGGATACAAACTGAAAGAAAAGAAATCAAAATATTATTATTAACAGATTATATGATCATATATACAAGTGAGCCATAAATTGTTCTAAAGAACTCTTACATCTAATAAATCCCATCAACAAAGTGGGTGGATTAAAAAAAAAAACAACTAAACAAACAAAAAATCCCCAAACTCAGTAGTCCTCTTTTATACAAATGATACATGGCTGAGACAGAAATCTGAGGGACAACAACCTTCAGAGTAGTCTCTAATAGTATAAAATAATTTAGTGTAACTCTAACGAAGTAAGTGAAAGAACTATATGAAAATGCTTCATGTCAATGAAGAAATTGAAAAAGACATAGGAAGATAGAAAAATCTCCTATGCTCACAGACAGTTACCATGATGAACATGGTAAAAAATAGCCATCTTGGCCAAAGCAACCTGTAGATTTACTCCAATGCTCTAAATAAAATTAGTTACATAACAATAAAAATGGAGTTGTGTACTATCATAAAATTTTATTTATAATATTTGACTTTTGATGCCATGAGACTCTCTGCTGCTGGTCTATTGCATGCTACAACTCGTCTCACTTTTGCCCAAATGAAATTGAAGGATCCAATTACTGACATGACATGATCCCAGTTCAGTTTTAATATAGAGAGGAAGCCATGTTTGTGTTTTCTTCATAGGATGCTGAAAGTGCAAGGTGGCTGCCAAAGTGATTAGTGAGACATGCTTATGCTGGAAGAAAAAATGATGCTGACCATGATCTTGCTGGATGCTCTGCTACATGTGGCTGGCCCACTTTTGTTACATCCTTCTGTATGGTCAGTGCCAGAAAAACTTTGTGGCCTGTAATAATATTCAGATGTTAAGATTACCTTGCTCCAAATTAGTGAACTACACTGCAACAGGTACACTACTGGTTTATACCATGCCAGTAAGGAAGTTTGCTTTCTCAGGATCATTTAAAGGCAAGCAAGACTACTTACAGAAATATAAACAATGACCACAAAAGCTTATGTTGCAAGTTTATGGAACACCATTTTTATGTTTGACTTCATTGATTCCAACTATAGCAACATTTTCCTCTTCTTTACTACAAAAGTGCAATATTTTTATTCAAAATTTATTGAGTAAGTGTTATGAAAAAGATCAACAGACAAAGGTGATGAGGCAGATACCAAGTAAAAGAAAATCTTTCATCTTGCTAGTGAAATGTGTGCACACTCATATAAAAAACAGTACGTAGGTTCTTCAAAAGTTAAAACAGAATGGCTATATGGTTAAATAATTTTTACACTGTACAGAAAATTTTATTGATACCATAAATACAAAAGAAGAGAAGTTCATAGGTTGAAGGGATGTCTGAAAGTTATTTATAGTGTCAATAATATCAAATTTGCTTCAACCATAAAAAGAAGAACCATGCAAAGCATACCTTATTGGAATATGACATTTGTAAAGAAAAAAAGGATCCTAAATGACTATTTAACATAATTTTCAGATAGAATCATAAAGAATAGTTATAATTAGTGTCTTGACATTGTAAAGGTGTTAGGATAAGTTTTGAACAACTATTCAAACTATTGCACATATATAAAGTTAAGTTTAAATGTTTAATTGAATAATATGACTATAATTATCAACAATATATCATATTCTTTAAAATTGTCTAGATATATTGTGTGTTCTAATCATAAAAATGGAATGGTAAAAAGAGGTAAAATATTAATTAATTAGGATAAGTCATTTCAGAATGCATGTAAATTTTAAAGTATTATTATGTACAACATAAGCATGTAAATTTTATTAAATTGTTAAAGATATGAGTTCCCTTGTCACATGTGAAAGATTACACTACACTTTGGAGGGCAGAATTCTCCAAGCAGAAGTGTTTATTAAACATTTTTTGTCAGATAGAAACTAATCATACATAAATATAGGAGGAGGTGTTACATAATCATTATTGATTATTTAAAAAAATCACTGAAGCTCATGGACTGAACTGTTCATATCTATGCACCAAATTAATTATACAAGAGTTCAAAGAACACCTTGAAATTCTATAGATAGAAACATTACACATTTCTTCTAATTTGCACAAGTTTCAGAGAAATAGTTAATAAGTCTTAAAATCACTTTTTATTTATTAATATTAAGAAAATTTTGGAGTTAATCATCTTTTTCTTCTAATTTTCTTCACTGCTTTTTCAGTAAACATGCATAGGTTGCATCTTGTATTTGGCTGAAGTAAAAAAAATTGTAGAATACATAGGACTTTGAGTAAGCAGGTCTATGTGTGCCAGATATTGATCTAGCAATACCCTGGCTCAACTCCATTTTAATTTGCTTTTCCATTTTTATCATCCTATGTGTGGGGGGAGCTACATTTCTGCCTCCTATGCTAGAGAATAAACTCATTGCTCATTACAGTGCCTGTATTTTATGCATGTAATGAACAAGGTAGCAGTGGCATTGAATCTTATTATATAACATAATGAATGTAGAAATTTAATACATTTTAATTTTCGTACATTTGAGCCACGTACTTGACATTTCTTCATCTCATAAGTGACATGAAAATCTATATTCTACATTTTATAGCAAAGAAATCCAAGAAATACTCTGCAGGTGCTTTATATATTGTGTCCCACAGGCACATTCTGATTTTGAGTTTGTGAGAAAATTTGATATAAATTCATAGAAAACATTTCCAGTTAAATTGAAAAAAAACAATTATGTCAGGAGTAAAGTTTAGAATTTTTTTTAAAAAAAATGTAAAGCCCACAATCATAGTTTCAAATAAACTATATTATTCATCATTATCTTAATATTAATATAATAATTTGCATAAAATATGGAATCTTGCTGTGTCATTTTCATAAACAAATTATATTATTGATTCTCTTGTCCTTTTGGTGAATCAACCTATTGCTGTGAAGCCAAGTATTAGAGAACGAATAACAATCACAAAACACTTTAAAGCCTTAGATTCTGGCCAGTTTCAAAGAGACAGGAAAATAGGATGGGGAAGGAGAAGAAGGAAGTAGAGGAGGAAAGTTTTGCTTTCATCATTTCATCTATTCCTTCTGACACCTAAATTTTTTTCTTTTTCCTCTTATACTTTGTTCCCTGAACTCTGAGGGAAGTAATTGATAGAGACATTTAATTTAGGGTTGAGTATTCAGATGTTCTCATTCTATTGATAATGTCTGTATTGTGGGTTTCTGCATTTGTGTCCATCTTCTATAGTAGGAAGCATTCCTTATGATGGCAGAACAAGAAACTGACCTATGAACTTAGCAGGATATGTTATATACCATTAGCAGAATGTGGTCATATTTGGTTTTTGCCTAGGTCCATGGGCCATCTGGTTTGAGGTAATCGACAACCTGAGCAGTGTCAAGGATGTGTTTTATCTCATTAAGTGAGCCTTTAAATCAAATCACATATTGGGTTGTTATAACTATAAGCTTTGTATGACCATTGCCTTAGCATATGATTCATGCAGGACACTATTGCAGATTAGAGGGTTTGAGGCTGAATTGTTTAAATGTCTCTCAGTTGATAGTTAGCAGAGGGCTTTATGTAGGCACCACCTTGACTTTACATGGTCAATGATTTGTGCAAATGTTGTCATGAGCAATGAAATATTGCTGTCAGTTTATGGAGAACAACTTGTAGACTCAGAACATAGCCTAGACTGTTTGGGATTTCCTTTTGAACCATTTAGCCAACAACTCAATAAGATGTTCCTGAATCTCAGAGCACAATGCTTCATTGTATGACAAAACAGAGCCAAATGAATCTCTGTCTTCCCCATTATTTGGCAATTTCATTTAAAATACCTCAATAAAAATATTTATTTTTGGAAATTTCCACTGTATTATTTTTCGTTTTTTTTGATCAACTTAATTTTAAAAACAAAGATAAATGAACAAATTTTAAGCATTTTTGCATAAAAGTATACAAATACAATTTTGTCAGTACTTGGCTTTTTTTTTTCTTTCAAAGGTTTGATAGTGTGCATTAAGATCTTACTAGTTACAATGAGCATAAAGTACATGTAAAACAGGATGTAACCCGGAATTAGTCAATGTTTTCTTGGTGTGTAAGGATTGAACATAATGGATTTTTCTTTTCTTTTCTTTTCTTTTCTTTTCTTTTCTTTTCTTTTCTTTTCTTTTCTTGTCTTTTCTTTTCTTTACTTTTCTTTTCTTGAACTTCACAGTCTGTGTACTATTTTTCTGTACTGGCTCTAGTGATCCTTAGTTTTATTTGTTTTTCCACTTACGTTTTTCTTTATTTCTTCTCTCCCTTTGTCCTCACCATTTGGTCTTTCCATTCCATATTTCCTCATCCAGCATTATTATTAACACTTAGAGGAGGGGACAGTGGGAGGTCTCAACCTGAAGGTAGATTCCATTTCTTTTGTTTAAGAATTAACAAAATTTCCTATTAGGCTTTTAATATTATTAAAATGTCGTCTAATTTTAAGTGGTATGGTGAAATCTGCTATTTTAAGTAAATTGTATATTTATAATAACATAAAAAATATTAGATAATTTAATTGTATTTTCTTTTAGCTTATACTCAATTTATAAGAGAAAAAGAATAGAAAGACAGAAAACTCAATGATACTGATTTTATCAGTATGTTCAACCACATAGCTCTTTCTATTTTAACATTTTTATTATTAACAATCAATAAAAAGTTTGCTCATGCACTAGTCCAACCCCATTATTGTTGGATCTACTCAACAATGCCACTGCATATATTCAAGAAAATCTGGAAGGTTTGTTACATGTAGTTGCTGTCGTTTGCATCAAAATGAAAACAATGTTGCTCCAATTTTCTACTTATTTTCGCAACCAGGAACTAACCCCTTACCTACAGCATTTCCTGACAATTGCACAGAATTTGAAAATAATAGTGTTGTATGTTACGGATATTTAATCATAAAACAGTATCTATAAGTTGCTAGCTATGAAATCTACTTTATGCATAATCAGCATTATCTTAAACTTCAGGGTTCTATATGACAAGTAAAAATATTTGAGAAGCTTTGAATTGGAAATATCCCCTCTAGTAGATTGTTTTTTTAGTCTAATATTTATTGTATATGATAGTCTTGTAATACTGATATAAAGAAATCAATTATCCTAAGTTCATATTAGATAAGCAATAACAGATATAAAAATTTGTGACTTAAACTCAGCAAACTACACTGATCCTCTTTATGGTCCTTATAATTGGTAACACAGACTTATCTGCCCTTGATAAAAAGATAAATGCATTGTGTCAGAAGACCTCTATTTACAAGGGTATACATCTGTAAATTGAACTTAGGTTACAAAGTATGCTTTCAAAATAGTATCACTGTGATACTTTTGTCTGTTTTTGTTTTTCTTTGATTATAATGAATACTTCAAGATTTATGGCATGGCCTGCAGGATATTGAAGTGAAAAATTGTGCACTGGGCAGAACCATCAATGGCTCAGCATGAGGTGGTGATAAGTAGAAAACATATTTACTTTTCCGAATGTTGCAATAAGCATTCACCCTTAACTTTTTGATGCTGTTTCCTCAAATTTTGACTGTTCTGTTCAGGGAAAACTGTTCCTCAGGAGATGGAGATTCTTGCATTTACTTTTCTCCTTACTAGGCTCCTGCTGTGAGCACTAGCCCTTTACTCAGAGCAGCCCTACAGAGAACTTCTCTAGCTGATTTCAGATATTATTTCTTAACAGCAAGAATGCAAGTAGACCAGGTAGGGAGAATATAAAAAAATAAAATTCTGATATGTTCTCTACCCTCTAGGTATTTTCCAACTGTGGCAAGTTTTGTTGTGGTTGCTGATAAAAATGAAATCTATTCCTCCCTGTACTAAGCCACTAAGAAGTCAAAGTATTAAATTGAGACATTTGTGTTCATATCAATTATACTAGTGACAGGTTACCCAATGCTACTACTTGCTGTAATAGACTTTATGCAAACAGAAGTTAAAGCTTTTCTTAGAACTGTATATTCATATTTGTATTACCGTTTTTTGGGGGAAAATTTTCTCTAATTTTTTAACTAAATGGTTAATTAAGTATATATGTTTCCATCAACCTTTTTCCTCAATCAGTACCTCACAAAAATAAAAACTACATTGTTTTCCTCTCATGAAGATACTTTCTATCACCTGGAACTGTACCAGGACCTGGCAGGTCTTCATAAATATCTGGCACATTAAAGAATCTATACTATAATCAGAACTTCCTCTTGTCTGAAAAAGAAAGACTTGTTTCTCATTTATTTATCCAAAGATAAGTATGTCAGCTATTCTTGTGTTATTTATTTAAAAAGAAGGCATCAAGTAAGAGACAGAACAAGGATTTGGAAGTGCCATTTTAGATCCACTCACTTTGCCTGTGGTAAAGAAGTTTTGGTATCTCAGTGTTTTATTTCCCAATGACCTATGTCAAAAGGCAGTGTAAGTATCTATTTTAATAAACATCTCTCAGGTTCTAGTTATTATAATAAACACCTGGTTATTTTTTTCCATAGGAACCATGAAATAAGTCGTAAGTACAATAAATATTAGATATCCTGAAGTTATCCTTACATAATTCTCACAATAATTACATTTTGATTTTGGGCACAATCATGTGGCAGCAAATCTTGTAGTTAACAGCATTTTAAAAAATGGCCTCACAGTTATTAAACTCTAAAAGATGGTATGAATTTAAATCATAAGTCCATAAAATATAACAAGATATTTTATCTATTTTTTCCCTTTGAATGTTTTTATCCCCAGAGAATACTAAAACTGTTAGAAGCTGAAGAATTCCTTTTTTCAGTTCACTCTGTGTTTTTGAATTCCCAATTAAGTTTGGGAATACTAATCTAAGAGACATTTACAATTAGCTCGAAAATGGCAGAACCTGTTATATGTAGTTCTGATTTTGTGCATGCTTTTATACACTTACTGAATGTAATTTAATCTATAATTTTCTATGTTATATGAAAGCAAGATGCTTGAGAACCCCCGTTTGAAGTTCACACACTGAAAGATTTTAGGTGGTTTATAAAAGATCTTGGGTTTTGTTTTTGTTTTTGTATTTGTTTTTGTTTTGTAACTATATAATGTCAGACTATTAACACTCAATGAATGGCACACAAATTTACACTAGACTAGGATGGGTAAGACATACAAAATGGAGAAAATATAGGTATCAAAATTATATACATATATGTATATGTGCGTGTGTGTATTTAAATGAGAATTTAATATATTGTCATTTATTTTCAATGTCCTGTCACTAAGAAAATTGATTATTCAGATAAACAGTTTAAAATACATTATTTTTAGACTTATTATATATTAAATTGATGACCAGCGGAGATACTACTATTTCTTAGAGCATGGGGTAGCAAACTCAGGGCTGTAGAACAGATCTTTATTTCTAAATTCTAAATAAAAGAGAAAAGGTCATACCTGAAATCGGAGGTCTGAAAGAATGACTCTGCAATAAACTGTAATCTTGCCTCTTCCAGAGGACTGGACCCAACAATCACATTGTGACTCACAACCCTGGAAAACATTAGTACAATATAAATAAACAAATCTTTTAACAAGCAATTCTATTATACCCTCAAATTTATCATCAGCAATTTATTGCTTCAGAAAATACAAATTTTAGGGGCTACAAAGATGGGTGATAATTTAAGAGCACATATTTTCTTGCAGGGTACCTCCCTAAGAAGAGAGCTCACAACCATCTTTAATCAAAAGTGTCTCTTCAGGTCCTTTTCTTCATGTGTACATTATACAGATTTGCAGAGATGTATGTTCATAATTAAAAAGACCTTCCCCCAATGGACAAGGAGACAACTTGTGGTGGTGTTCTTATATCAGTCAGGTACAGAGCAGATGACAGTCCTTTGTTTATCCCTACTTTGATCCCTCGGGGGCCAAAGCTGATTCATACCTAGGATTCATTAAATAAATAAATATATAAATAAATAAATAAATAAATATTAAATAAATAAATAAATCAAATCAAATCAAATCCAGCCAAAACCGCATGGGAAGAGGAAAACAGACAGAGATTTGTAGACAGTCATGCTCCCCACAGATCTGCTCTCTGGTGCACAGCATAGGCAAGCCATAACAACTGCATGTTGCCACACCATGCATCATGGACGCCTCCCAGGAGCCTACCAGCCATATGGACAGCTGCAGCTGGAGCCACCACAATGTGAGAGTATGTGATGTTCAGATGAGAAAGAGAAGTGGGACATCTTAAGGGTTATGAAGAGAGATGGAACTAGGAAGTAACATGTGGAAAGAAATAGCGTCTTGTGAGTAGCCACCCCTGCCACCTAGGGCCAGGGTGAGATCCCAACCTGAGCTCTAACTAACTCTGTGGATAAGCAGTGGCAGCAGTTGGTGTCAATGTCATTGGCTTATAAAAACACTAGAAAATATGGGAATGTCCCCACTAATGACTGTCACCAGTATCTATGTGGGGTCCATGATTGTGAGTAACTGGCCAGGCACCTCTTTTGATACTAACTCTGAAGAGCTGGCCCCATCTGTTTCTAGTGGCATCACTTGGGAAAGCAGACCTGCACGCTGCCCAGGCAACACAATGATGCTGGCCTAAGTGACTAGTGTGTGGGAGAGCAGGTCTCTGCCATGTGGTGGCATGTGGGTAGAGGTGATGCTTATCCCCACATCAAGTAATGTATATATCTAATTATGGCAGAAAAGGCATAACGGCAGCAAGAAACAATCCTTGGATGAGTTGTATGATGATCTTGCATCCCAGACCTCACCCATCACAGCACACTATGAAAAGAGTGGGCTACCTCCAAATACCTCATTTGCTCATTGTAAACTTTACTGGATGTCTCCTAAAAACTGGTGACAGAGCTCCCAGGGCTTGAGAACATCAGATTTGTCCCAGACCCTCACAAGATTGAGCACTTGGGAGAGTCAGCCCACACCTTGGCTGAGCAAAACAGAGGAGCTCACTATGGAGGTGTGGGTGCAGATGAGCTGTCCCTAAGAGCATGAAAGCAGGAGAGATGACCCCGCTTCCTGAGAATGGAAGAATATGATAGCCTAGCCAGAGTAGTGTTGAATAGCACACCATGTTGATATAGATTAAAAGAAAGCCCTTTGGTTTACAAGCTCAGTTGCCACCCAAGCCCAGATCCAGGGCTTTGAGTTGGCATGCACCAATGTCTATATCATCTGTGAACAGTTAAATGTGTCAAGTGCCAATCCTGCTCTTCCAGAGCCACAGGAGTTCATGAAACAGGGCAACAACAGGATAACTTGGAGGAGTCCTGACTAAGATCCAATGGTTTCATAGATGACTGAGATCTCAAACTAGAGCAATGACTCATTTCAATAAACATATGCAAGTGAAGATGTGTGGACAGAGGGATGCTCTGTGGGACTCACTGTGAACATACTACAGCTCCCACAGTGAGTTTTCAGTACTTTTGTTTATTTGTTGTTTATTCTGAGGGGAGAGTACAAGGGTGTGAGTGGGTATGAGGGTATGGGGAGATAAAGAAGGCTTAGGTGCAGGATGTGAAACTCACAAAGAATGAATTAAAAGTTAAAAATAGTTTTGCAGATTAGGAAAGAATGTAAGATGCATGTATAAGAACTATTGAAATGTATTGTATATATCATGAATATGTATTACAAATAACAGACAGACAGACAGATAAATGGTTCATCCAGTAGAATAAGCACAACCTAAAAGTGGTCACACTTCTGATGAAATCTGAACGTCCATTCTATAATAGCCACCAATGCCTAGAGCCTTCAGACAAGATGGGTTTTATGATCCCTTTCCTCATCCATTATTGAATGTGGACTAGTTGATCTTGTATCTATCAAATTCTTACTAGATACCCTTACTTACTGCATCCCCTCTGGATTCTAAAGTGGAAAAGCTCTGTTGTCTTATGGTTTCCTTTGGAGTGGAAAATCTGCATGCCCGAGAAGCAAGTTGGGGAGCAAAGCCCTTATTCAGCTTACACTTACACATTTCTGTTCAACACTAAAGAAAGTCAGGACAGGCACTCAAATAGAGTAGGGACTGATGCAGAGTTCTGAGAGTGGTACTGCTTACTAGGTTGCTTCACATGGCTTGCTCAGGCTACTTTGTTATAGAACCCAGGGCCACAAGCTCATGACTTGGCCATCTGTCACTAATTAAGAAAATTCTTTACAGCTGGACCTCATGGGGGACTTACTTCTGATGACTCAGGTTGGTGTTAATTGACACACAAAATCATCAGTATACCTGCCATGTCCAAAAGATAATATTTCTCAGCATTCCTCACTGAATTATGACTCTTACCATCTTTCCATCCATCTTTCAGAGTTCCCTGACCTTCACTGGGAGGGCTGCTATCAAGGTCTTATTTCTGGCACAACACTCCACAGTTGCTTGTTTTTCTTCTTTTGACTAGCTCTGAGTCCGTGATGATATCTGTCAAGTTCAATAAGATTCTCCCCTGAAGAGACCTGCAGTAACCTGTGACTATAAATATGAGGAATGTATTTAATCATCTCTCACACTTAATACTTTTACTGTCCTCTCTCTCCCAAGCAGCATACCTCCACTTGTATCTTAGTGCCGACTTTACTCACCTCCCTTTACTAGACCTTGATTGTCTACCTCTGAGAAGTCCTTCTGCTCCTTTGTTACACTGCTCTCTGTCTCAGACTGCACTACATCAGAATTGCTCTCAGTGATGTGATGATAGCTTTGTTTACCTTGGGGACATATTTTCCTAGCTTGACTATTCTACTCACATTTACTTATTTGACTATAAGATCTGAATATAAAAGGAACTTGTGAGTCTTTTATGAGAACTCTTTTGAAAACCTTTGCTCTTCTACACACTATGTTTTTTAAAGGATTATGCCACTTGCACATGCTCTCATGCTTTATGCTTCTCTTCTGAACAAAGCATTTTATTCTTTTTTTTTCTTTTTTTTTTTTTTTTTTTTTTTTTTTGGTATTGATTCATTCTAAGAGCAGTTCTTCAACCATATTAAGCCCATTTTGTCCTTCCTTAAGTCTTTATCTTAATGCTACTTTTTAGTAGATATGTATTCTTGAATATTTTGTAGGGATTTTTTTCCTTTCCTCTCATGACAATGCAATACTATGCATATACTGGTATGTGTCTATAGGTCTTACCTGAAAAAGATAAAGAGATAGGTTATTCTTGACAACTTGTCTATGGCAGGTTCTGGTTGTACCAAATACCATGTTACATTATTAAGTGAATCAGGAACTTCCTATATTTGCAAAACAAAATAAACTCAAAAATCAAGACAATTTAAAAATATATTTGTGTAAATATCAGGTATGTTACAAAAATAGAAAATCCTGCTGTAGGTCTCAGATGCTAGCTGATGCCATTTTTATTTTATTTTTATTTTTTTCATCAACCTTCATTAATTTTATTATAACTCATTTAGTAATTAAACATGTAGACATTACATTTAGTAAAATAACATATTAATCCATTAAATTGTATTTTCTATTATAATATTGCTAGAAAACATAAAAAGGTAAAATGTCTAAAAAACTTTTATGAAATTTGATTGTTTGTTTATGAAAAACCAAATAGGTGACTAATAGATGGAGCACATGCATATTACCCATACATAAAACAAATATTGAAAAAATTTTAAATGTGTGTTTTGCATTTATTATTTGCTGTCATTCAAAGTCATTGTTGACTACTAAAATAAATCTTATTTTAAAGGTTTCTCTAAAATTTCTTCTATGTCCTTTTTGATATCTGTATAATATAAATTAAAAATCTAATAGTTTTACCAGTTCTTTTTTTTTTTACAATTTTATTTGGAAAAACAAATTTAAGCATTTTTTGCATAAAAGTATACATTTTTGTCAGTACTTGGTTTCTCTTTTTAAAAGTTTGATAGTATGATTAAGATCTTACTAGTTACAATGAGCATAAAGTACATGTAAAACAAGATGTAACCTGAAAATAGTCAAAGTTTTCTTGGTGTGTAAAGATTTTTTTTTTTTTTTTTTTTTTTTTTTTTACAATGAGCAAACAGTACATGTAATACAGGGTGTAACCCGGAATTTGTCAATGTGTTCTTGGTGGGTAAGGATTGAGCAAAACTTTTTTGTTGTTGTTGTTTTGTTCTCTTTTCTTTTTTTCTTGGACTTCACACAGTCTGTGAGTTATTTCTGGGGCAGTACGAGCCTCTGGGGTTAGCATCCCACTATCAGTGACTGCATATTATGTCTGTTCTTTTGTGACTGGGTTATCTCACTCAGGATGATATTCTCTAGATGCAGCAATTTTCTTAAGAATTTGGTTAAGTCATTGTTTCTGGTGGCTGAGTAGTATTCCATTGTGTAAATGTATCACAATTTTTGTATCCATTCATTTACTGAAGGACATCTGGGTTCTTTCCAGCTCCTGGCTATTATAAATAGAGCTGCTATGAACAGTGTGGTGCATATATCTTTGTTGTGTATTAAAGTGTCTCTGGGTCTTCAGGTAGTACTATGTCCAATTTTCTGAGGTATCACCAGACTGATTTCCAGAGTGGTTGTATCAGTTTACAACCCCACCAACAGAGGAGAAGTGTTCCTCTTTCTCCTGATGCCATTTTTAAATTTGGAGTTAATGAAAACTTGTGATCTATCAACAGAATATAAAAAATAATCTGATAGTAATGAGAATATGTAGTCAGACGTTGATTGATAAATATTAAAGAGACTAGAGTTTTCTCAAGATAATTTGGCTGTAGATCTGTAAAATTCTAATTATTCACACTGACAAATGTCTAGCCAGTCAGTTAATCTGTGTGTGTATTTATACTTTAATTCACAGAAGGATTAACTGTATTTGAGAGACAACTTTTAAAGTTTAAAGATGTTTGAAAATATGTACTAAGTAAATTGTAGTGAATTGTTTCGATTTCCAAAACTTCACTCATACATTTAGTATTCTTATTAGGATCATAGAATCAATAAATCTCTTTATATGTTTTTATTAAATGTGTGAACATATCTTATAATGTCTTATTTCAAATTTTATGCTGTAAAAGAACATATTGATGCTAGAGATTGCTAAGCTAATAAAAATATTTCATATGTTTCTAAAAGCATTTAAAGTGCTTAAGATGTGAAATAAAGAATGGTTAAGGGGATGGCATTTGAAAGGTAAGTAAAGAAAATATACAATAATAATAATAATAATAATAATAGTAGTAGTAGTAGTAGTAGTAGTAGTAGTAGTAGTAGTAATGATAATAATAAAAGGTGAAATTAATACATTAAAGATATTATGATCACAAATTATATAATACAAAGAATGAACAGCTAAAATGGCTGCAAAATAGGGATAAGGTGGAATTCTATAATAACCTTCAAGGTAAGATGAATGCTGAAGTTTTAAAAAGTCATACCAGTCTTGGGGTTTTCATGTCATCTTTGAATATCAATGTGAAAGGATGCTTCCTGGTTTCCATGGAAACCTGAAATTTCTTGACATAAAAATTTCAAAAATTGGCATAAACTGAAGGAAAAGACCTAGGGACAGCAGTAAATTTCACTTGCTCTGACAATGAGGAAACATATTGTCTTGGGTCCCTTGTTAATAGAAGATTTGGAGGGCTTTACTTTGTTAGGAAATGCAAAATTTTAAAGACTACCAGAGCACTCCAATGCATGCCGTGTCACAGAAATGCAATTTTAGCTAATGCACTATAGCATAGTGTCAGTGGGATACTTTATGTTCCTGAAGGCTGAAACAGTTTTGCAATGGATAGTTAAGTTTTTCAAGTGTCTATACTTGTACCTTAGTTACAATTTAGTTTTCCTGATAGACACTATGACCAAGACAACTTATAAATAAATAATTTATTGGAGATTAGAGTTTCAGAGGCAGAATCTATGTCCATCATTGATATAAGCATAACATCTGGCAAGTAAACATAATGCGGGGCAATAGTTGAGAGCTTCCATCTTGAGACACAACTAGTAGACAGACCAATAGATATATGATGATGCTGATGATAGATAGATAGATAGATAGATAGATAGATAGATAGATAGATAGATAGATGATCAATAGGTAACCTCAAATCAAGTGACATACCTCTTCAAACAAAAATACACCTACTATATTTTTATTAACAAGTCCAACCACTAGAAGCAAAGAACTCATAAGAGAGCTCATTGGGAAATTTCTCATTCAAACTAGAACAACTGGAGTTTTGACACTCCTACATTCTCCCTACAGTACAAGTAATGGTATAAGTAAATATTGTCATTCTAGCTAATTAGTAAAATTTAGAACTTGCTTCAGTTTAATTGTAGCTTAAAGTAGTAATACTATTATAAAATGCTTATATTTGATTTTTGCATAAATAAAGATTTATGTGTGTAATCATTGATTAATGATTAATGTCCTCTTTTTGCTACGTATTTTATATGTCCACCGATATTTCTTGACACAAAGCTGTGTGTGTGTATGTGATTTTGCACGAGAGCATTTACATTCTTATGTTTGTGGAAACCCAAGGCTGATGCTCACAAATTTTCATTGTTCTCCACTTCATTCCTTGAGGAAGTAACACAAAAAAAAAAAAAAAAAAAAAAAAAAAAAAAAAAAAACCCAGAAAAAATATGGAGTTTCTGGTTTTACTTTATGTGTTTAACCACATTACTCTGGGGGTTTCCTGTTCCTGATTTCCTAGGGCTAATCTCATGCAAGCAGAAATGCATTTTCAGGGATAGTAACTCTATCCAAATGCCTGCTGTGTTGAGTACCTAAACCAATGATAGTCTCCACGATGTGATTCAATATTCTTATTATACTTATCATATCAATATATCACTGATTTTATAAAATTGATGAGCTTACTTTTCAATGTTTTATTCAATATTTTATGGTTTAAACTAGTATAGTGATAGTGGATATTAAAAGGCTAATAATATTAACAAAATATTACACATGATTTTAAGACTATTTAAAGCTGCTTAAAATATGACATCAAATTTCAATAATAAGAACTAATTCTTCTACAGATAGTATTAATGAGAAATGACAAAAGAAAAATATTTTATTCACTGGCCTAAATATTTTAAAGTTTCCATACTTTAAAAATGCTTACATTTATTTATGATGTAATGGAAACTTGGAATGCAATAAAGATTACATATCCTTGGCCAACAAGATTATTGTTAGTTAGTCTGGGAGAAAAGCAATAGTACTGGTGTAAAATAAGTGTAAGATCTATGTACCTATGGAGTAAGGGTCACAGATATGTAATAAAACTATTTTGGAGATGAGAATGAGGTCACAATCTGAGAACAGAGATGTAATTAATGAAATTCTATAGACTTGGCTCTGACAACACTTGGTACCTAGCCCAGAAAGACTGACACTGGAATTTGACCCATAAAATATCAACCTACAGATTTATGTTGTTTTAAGCACAAGCAATTTTGCTAATTTTTAATTGCAGCAATATAACTTTGATTAATGTGAGAGTCACATTCCTATAGGTAAAATAATAATTGTTAGCCATTAGGAAGAAAAAATTAAGAATTTTTTCTTTCTAATTTCACAAAGAATTTAGCAGCTGTATTACTGTCATACTGCCCACACTGTAGGCTTAAAGAAACAGTGCCATCTACCAACTAATGTGACCTCTGAAAATATGAACAAAACCAAATAAATTTTTTTCTGGTTGAAACTGTGAAAATGAAGGCAAATAACATATATATTTTATGTTTGTGGTTTATATCACACACATACTCTCTTTCTCTCCACCCCACATATATATGCAGCTGTATGTACAGAATTTATTCCAGCACTTTCAATTTTTAAGTGGTACTCAAAGGACAACAAACTGACTTCACATTTTAACTTTCTTTTTATATAGAAAATAGGTCAGAATTTTTAGGGTAACGCATTTATGCCAACTAAATGTACCAATGCATTTATGAATTGTTTACTTATATGCACATGTATATGTGTATGTGTATGTATAGACAGAATAAGGATCAGTTTTATAATATTTTACATGCTATTAATAGTTTTTATGTAAATGTTATTTCAGAGTATTTACTGATTTGTTAGGAGTCATTTGAAGTATTAACTATGCTTTAATCATATCCAGCAAGAAGTTCAAGAAGCCGAAACTGTCTTTTAGAATATGTACAGGAGAATGTAAGCAAAGCACACGGGGTCTTATAATTCCTGTGAGTACTTTATTATAGTCTTGGGCATTCTCAGAAACTGCATGATACACTTCAAGTAGCAATTACAAATAGGTTACTAGCATTAAAATGCACATTTCAAACGATTAAATATATAAACACATTAAATATCTTCACCATGGCCCTCTGTCTATTATGTCTCCTATCTCTCAGGTTATACACCCCCACACACACAGACACACAGACACACCAGGTATTGTTGTCCATACCTTTACCACTATGAGGTTTTGCACTGCTTTGTTGAGAACCTGTCATTGCTCACCCCTCTAAGAATGTGACTCTCCTCCTGTCATACAGTATTTATGAACTACCTACAGCTTCTGTGTTAATGGTGGGGCCTCAGGAGCTCCTTCTAGCTCAATATTAGAATGTTTAACTGGGATTAAGCATGTGTGTATGTTTTCTATACGTAGTCAAAATTTATGTTAGCCTATGTGTGTAACAGTTATGTCTTGTCAAGAGACAACATTTCACAACCATCCTCTGACATTCTAGCTCTCACATTCTTCACATCTGCTTATGGCAATATTTCTTAGCATTGGTATTGGGGACAATAATGCCCCACCTATGGACATGACATAGTCATTATATACAGTACCTTGAATAATTATTAGTCTCTAGATTAATAATTATTCACTACTACAAGAACCTTCTGAGACCAAAGTTAAGAAAAAAGATCACAAATCTATGGATACAAACACAAATATGTATACATCAATTTAAAGATATTACTGTTAAGCAAAAAAAAAAAAAAAAAAAAAAAGTAAGCAAGGTAAAGTGGAACCACTGAACTAGACCACTCTAGACAAAAAGAACCATGTATTAGGGCAACAATTGCTGAGATGTCTTAAAGAGTAGAAACAGCTAATTTGAGGGGAAATTCCTGTCTTCATGATTAGAGCAAGTAGCATCAGGCCATGGAGCACTTGCTCAAAGAGCCTGGGAGATCATATTTGGACTTGTTTTTGCTTATTCTGGAAGTAGAGGTCCTTTGCCCAAGGTTGTTGGAGAATAGAATTCTCCTCTGTGGTGGAAAACAGAAACCTCTCTCATGAGATTTCTGAGAAATGCTGAATACAGGTTACTGTTTACCCAGTAAAAATCCCTCTATTCACCCTGAAAGAATCTGCATTGTGCTTCTGGGCATCTTAGGACAACACTTTGTGACATAACAAAAACATAATCTAAAGTTTTCACCATTAGGCCTATGATTTCCCAAGCTATGAGGTTTAACCCTATTTACCACAAAAGGCAGGAACTCCTTCTTGGAGCAGATAACAAATACAATCAATATAAGGGTTAGTTACTGCCACCCCATGTTCCCTGGCCCCTTGGGTTGCTGGACTAGATAGAGAGATGCTTAACTGGGGTGCATGAGTGCAGTGCAAGATTTTGGTCTGCTAGAGTTGCTGCTAATGAACACATTGGCTATAACTTTTGAGAACACATTCATTTACTGGGAGAAAGAAATAGGTATTTATGTCCCTGGAGAGGTAGTCAGGATCTCTGTGGCTGTATAGCATTAGCCAGGACAGATGTGCTGGCATGTTCTTCCTCTAAGTACTGAGGAGCTGTAGTATTTGAGGGAGGATTCTTATAATGTCAAACAAGGAGTAAAGCCTGATAATTTCAGGGGTAATAAATTCATGCTAGGGTTGATAGTCAGGGAAACAGCTTTATATGATACCAAGTAAGGAGCAGGGAGGTGCCAACTATGCCATCCTTATATTTGAGGCATGAAACATTCCTCTTTCACTCTGGACCTCTATGGTTACTGGTTACGGCCATAAACTATTTTGTCAGTGCTGTGTCAGTGGGTACATGTGGCCTGGGCAGTGAGCACAGTATAGTGGGAAGTCTAGAATTTGTCAAAAACATATTTTTACCTAATTTAGATATGTCAATTAATTGTGGCTCCTTCAATCAAGATTGAAATGCTGCTCATTTTAATGTTTCTTACTTTAGTATGTATCTTATATCCATTGTTTACAACTGCTGAAATGATAGCATGAGACAAGTTAATAAAAATGTTCTAATATTATCGAAAAACATTATTGGTTAGCTATTGCTCTGCCTTCTGTGTTAGTCAAACACTTTTCAAAAAAATACTGTCAACCAGTATTTCACAAGATGGTAATAACGTCAACTTTACACGGTGTTCTTTGATGCTTTTCTGTAGGCTAATACTTGTTAAAAATAAATATCCTACAAACTAATTCATGAAGCCTCAGTCTAATAAACATCCTATTAGACTACAGCAAGATTAGGTTCCTGACCTTTACAAATCTAGGTGCTCTTCATACGTTTTTCTTTCTAGAAAGTGGTTGAATAATTGTTTGTCATTAAAAAAAAATCTTTTTTAAGTCTAACAATAGCATGAATACATTATCTTTGCTAAGATGTGGTTGCACAGTAATGGAAATCTGTTCCTTCCATTGTGCTATTTCTTGTATTGTTTGTAACTAGTCAGGGTAGTTGCTGTGTTAATGGGAAAATGTGCTACAACTCTTACAGAAATAAAAATATTACTATACTTTCAAGCTTTGGAACTTCACTGGATTTTTCTCTGGTCAAAATGAAGTTTTAGTTGAAATATTATACATGAATCCTTAATTATAATTAATAATTACATCTGTGATATCTTATTATATTAGACAACTGTATGTATTGTAAGTTGATTTGATATGCTCTTCAGCTATGGCATATACAAGTATCTAACCTCCTCTTATGTTATGAAAAGATCTTTTACAAAAGTTTCACACAATCATGTCTTCATTTTTCACACTAGTTTCTATTCTGAGCATACTGAACATTACCCTTCCTTACTGACATTCTTGCAACATTTATTAAACATACTGTACTATATCCAAACCATGATGAATAGTTCAAAGCAACTCTCTTGATTGTAAAATATTAAATATATTCATGTAATGAATAGACTTTGTTTCATGCTAAAACCTTGTTTATATAATGGACCACTAAACTACTAGTTCTTTTGCTAGTCTTGGTTAACATATTATTCTCTACATAGTTGATTTATATAAATGTACTGCTACAGGGTTATCTTTCTTGGTCTATAAATGCTTAAAATATCTTCAGTTTACCTAGATATGTATTCCTTGAGTCCTCCATAGGGTACTGCTAAAAGGAAGTTGTTACATTTTGGAATGTTTCCCCATATATGCCTGTTTCTTCTTATGAATTAATATTATATCAGCAAAGCCCAGTATATTTCCCAACCATTGATAGTTATAATCCACAACTGCACAGATGTTTTGCCAATATAATGATGTATCAGTATACTATTATTTCCCGGCAAGAGTTTCCACTTAATCTGATATAATTAAAGTTGAAGGGAGTTTGGAACTAAACCATACATTTACATTAAAGCTTAAGATATAAGATCAGCTGCCATAAAGCCATAACTGACAAATTTAGGAGACAATATTCTCATATTTTACCAGAGCTGGTGCTCTTGGTCAGAGTGTAATCAAACAAATTAGTTTACATTTAAAAACAGAAGGCCTCATGGGAAGAATAACGCTGTCAACCAACCAAATCCTCCACAGCTCCCATGCACTAGAATAACAGCCATGGACCACATATTGAGATTCCCATGGATCTACTTGCATATGCAGTGAATAGCAGTATCTGGCATCAATGTGAGAAGAGACCTTTGGTCCAGGGAGGGAATGTTTTTCCAATATAGGGGAATGTCAAGGCACTGAGGTGAAGAGGGTGATTGGAAGCTAGTGCACCTTCCTGAAGACAAGTAGAGGGGGAGGGGGGCTGGAAGTGGGGTGGACAAAGATAATAGCATTTTAAATGTAAATACAGAGTATCTAATTAAAACATATTTATGTAGAGCAGTGTATTACTTTAACTGACACAAAACAGTGAGAATATGAATAAGGAACAAGGAAGTAGGAACATGTTCCCTTTTAGTCAACGGCACATGTTACAATAGTGCTTGTTGGTAAATGCCTGATACCAATTCTAAAACTAAAATACCCTAGAAATTTTTACATTCTCAGAAAGTATTATGTTTATTCTCTTAAGCTTTATTGAAAACAAATGTTTACATGTGTTCATTTAGTCAAGAACAACTAACTCCATCTTGATTTTTATAGACAGTAGACAGCAGTATGATTAAATTGACAGTGAATAGATGAATTCTTTCATAATAAATATATTTCTCAAAGAGAAAAATTAACAATTGAAATATTAACTTTAGATCCTGAATGCGCACAATTGTTCACATTTAATGCAGATATTTACCAATCCTCAAAATCATCATCAAGAGTAACTGTGAACATATCATCAATGAATTTTTAAACACATGTTTGTTTCAAGACAATTATTTTTCATGAAGGTTTCTAAAATATTACTTCGATTTTATGGCCCTATTATAATATCACATTCTACCATATAATTATTTAACTTCCAATGAATGTTCATTTATTTTCTATTCCAGAGCTTATAAAAACAATATAGTTTATATATTTCCTTTCTACAATAATATTTTTCAAATTTCAGACTACCTACTCCTCTATCATTTGTATTACTTTTCATACACCTATATTTCAATATCATGGATTAACTCTTACTTTGCTAACTAAATATAAATGGATAGTTTCTCCTATACTGTCACAAGCTGAATATAATAATGAAGTACCACATATATCTGTATGCATTCATAAATTACTAGATACAACCAAGTTAATTTTCAATGATATTTTCTATATGTCCAGATCTTAATTTTCAAAATTTATGCATAAAGCAACACATTTAATACTGCAGGACTCAGTTGAATCATTATTAGTACAGATTCTGGTACCACATATAGGAATCATCAATTGGAACTTATGCTCTTAATGCAATATTGATGTAAGACATGCGTGTCTCTCATTTTAATTAGAGTCCTAATTGCTTTATCCATAAAATACTGAAGAGTTAACTAGGTAGGTTTTATGGAATTTATAATTGCTGATTTTAATACAGGGCAGCACAAAGCCAATAACTTTGTTAAAACGTTCCTAAGAATATGCATTCTAGAATACCTACAGCTATGAGGCAAACATTTCCTTTGCCTATCCACCTCTGTTACTAGTTCTTTAACAGCAAATGCATTGGATGGAATTAGTTAGCTGTTAATCCATGATAAGGTTAAACTGATATTTAATTTAAATTTTATAAAACACTTAATAAAATTTTACCAGTATTTTATCAAATTCTGCTACAAATTTAATACCCCAGAGAAATCACAAATAAAAAAAAAAAATGAAGCAAAGATACTTTTCATATTCTTACAAGTACTCAGGTTAATTTACAGATCTGAAAAACAAATCTCAACCAGGGTACTTGATGAATCTCTAATTATCATTGAACTATGATTTATTAACATATGCTAATTAGACTAAAAATTAAAATAATATGTTTTTATATCTTATCTGTGCACTACCATATTTTTTGAAAACAAAATATTGTTCAGAATATATAGATATTAGGCTATTATTTTAAAAGAAAGTAGTTATAAACTCAAGAGCTCAGAATACCCAAGAAACAATGCACAGCCCTTTTGAAGCTCAAAGAGCAGGAAGGCCAGAAGTTGGATGCCTGAGTTTTTCTTAGAAGTGAGAACAAAACACTCATGTGAGGAAATACAGAAACAAGTAGAGGAGCAGAGAATGAGCAAAAGCTCATCCAGAGACTGTCTCACCTGGGAATCAATCTCATATGCAGCCACAAAACCCAAGGAATATTGATGATGCCAAGTAGTGTTAACTGACAGGAACCTGGTATGGATGCCTCCTCAGAGACTCTGCCAGAAGAGGATGCTTTCAGCTTACCATCAGACTGAACACGGGGACCCCAATGATGGAACTAGAGAAAGGACTGAGGAGCTGAAAGGAACTAAAACCCCATGGGAAGAGCAAAATTATCAATTAACCAAACCCACTACAACTCCCAGGAACTAAAACACTAACAAATGAGTTCCCATGGAGAGTCCCATGTCTCCAGGTGCATATGCAGCAGAGAATAGCATTGTTTGGCATCTGTGGGAGGAGAGAGAGACCTTTTGTTCAGGGAAGGCTCCTTTTCCCAGTATAGGGAAATGCCAAGGGTGGTTGGGAAAGGGAGGACCTTCATGGAGGCAATAGGAAGGGGAAAGAGGTAAAGGAGTAACATCTGAAATGTAAATACAGATAATATCCAATAAAAAAGGAAATACAATGTTAAAGCTGAAAGATGTTTGACATCCACACTTTTGTAAAGTGCTTCTCCTCTTGTAGAATGGGAGATGGAGCACCGGATAGTAGGTTCAACCTTTTCTTGTCTAGTTCACATTTTGAAGATGGACAGAGTTTGCTTAAATCATACCTCTAATATTCTACTTTTTCTTCCTATATTTTCTTCTGTTTGTGTTTTTAAAAGCTAAACATGTACTTGTAGTTCATCAAAATGGTGTTATCCAATTTTGAGCACATTATCCTTCAAATGTTATATGTTGTTTGAAATTTCTTTGCACACAATATTTTCTGGGGCAATAGGGCCTTCACAGGACCAAAGATCTCTTTTACCATTGATGCAGACTTCAAATGAAAGGGCCTGAAGCTATATGGCACATCACAGCAACATATGGACAGATCTCTCTCTCTCTCTCTCTCTCTCTCTCTCTCTCTCTCTCTCTCTCTCTCTCTCTCTCTCTGTCTCTCTCTCTTTTTCTCTCTCTCTCCAGATAGAGATATAGATAGAGATAGAGATAAATATAAATATATAGAGATATAGATCTTACTAATTTGATTATATGCATTTATTTTTTATTTTCACATTTGTGCATTTTAGTGGATATTGTATATATTTAAATTTCATCTGTTAACCTCTTTCTTAGTTTGCCCTTCCAACCCCTTCTCTCTGATTCTATGAGGATGCTCCTGCTCCCACCTCACTACCTTACACTGGGAAAATGAGCCTTCAGTGGACCAAGGGCTTGTCCTATTGATGCCAGGCAATGCCATCCTCTGCTACATATGTGCCTGGAACCATATGTATTCTTTGGTTGGTTATTTAGTGACTGAGAATCTAGTGAGTCTGGTTGGTTCTCTTATGGGGTTTAAAACCCCTTCGGTTACATCAGAGCTAAATGAAGAATTCTCAACTGAGGATATCAAATGACTGTGAAGCACTTAAAGAAATGTTCAACATCATTAGTCATCAGGTAAATGAAACAACCCCGAAATTCCAACTCACACCAGTCAGAATGGCTAAGATCAAATCTAAAGAGACAGCAGACGCTGGAGAGGATGTGGAGAAAGAGGAATGCTCCTTCATTATTGGTTGGATTGCAAACTGGCACAATCAATGTGCAAATCAGTCTACATGTTCCTCAGAATATTGAACATAGCATTACCCAAGGACCCAGCTATACCACTCTTGGGAATATACCCAAAAGATGCTCTAAAATACAAGGACACATGCTTCACTATATTCATAGCAGCCTTATTTATAATAGTCAGAAGCCAGAAAGAACTCAGGTGTCCTTCAACAGAAGAATGGATACAGAAAATGTGGTACATTTTATACAATGGTGTAGTTTCTATTCAGCAATTAAAAATAGTGACTTCATAAAATATTTGGCAAACATATGGAACTAGAAAATACCACCCTGAGGGAGATAATCTTGTCATAAAATAGGAAACATGGTATACACTCCTTTATAGGTGGATATTACTAGCCCAAAATCTTGGCATACCAAAGGTACAATTCACTGACCATATGAAGCTCAATAAAAAGGAAGACCAACATGTGGGTGTTTCAGTCCTCATAGAGGTAGGGACAAAATAATTACATGACAAAATACATGGACAAAGAATGGAGTAGATACTATTCTGAAATGCCCTCCAGAGACTGCCCCACTTGGGGATTCATCCCATATGCAGCCACCAAACCCAGTCATTGTTACTGATGCAAGATATACTAGCTGACAGAAACCTAAACATGGATTTCTCCTGAGAGGCTCTGCTAGAGGCTTGCTGATGCCAATCATTGGTCTGAGCATGGGGTGCCCAATGCAGGAGTTAGAGAAAGGACTGAAGGATATGTGTTTCTAATATTAATGAAAACATTTTATTCTACTGGCTGCCATGAATCATGAGTGAGTACTACTAATAGATATTACAGTAAGAAAAAAACCACTAGGGTTCAATTGCATTCTTACAATTGGTTGCATATTTAAAAAATGAGGCAGCTGAGGAGGAAGGGCATCTCGTAAGAGGACCAGCAGTCTCAATTAACCTGGATTACTGAGATCTCTCAGACACTGAATCACCAAACACACAGCATACACCAGCTGATAGAAGGCCCCAAACACATATACAGCAGAGGAATAGCAGGTCTGGAACAAGTCAGAAAATATACTCCTAACCCTCAAGAAACTCTTAGAGATAAAGGACTGGAGCAAAGGTTTGGGGTGTGGAACAGATGGAGGGTAGACTAGGAGAGGAATAAAATGGGGTATATAAAATTAAAAAGAAATTAAAAGAATATTTTAAAAAAATGTTGTTTATTCATTTCATTTCAAGTAATTAGATGATAAAATAAGAATTTGTTAATAAAATTCTAAATTTACAAGAAATTGTGTCTATGGGTTTCTTGCCAACCCCATGAGGCTTTGTATCTTCAATGGCATGAGATACTAATCTGATTTAATTTAATTAACATTGAAGTGCCATTGATAATGATGTTGGGAAGCTTTCAGCTTCTTTGGTTGTCATTCGATGGTACAGAACTTTTTAAAATCCTTGATAAGGAATAACTTTGCTTCCTTCCTATGCCAGTTTCTAGTAAAGTTTCTTCCATAAGAGACCTTTCTATTTTTTTTACAATAGAAAGCCAATTTTATCATGAAATCAACTTTTTTAAAGGCCTGGTGAGAAGCAGATCTGAGCAGTCAGGGAACAGAGAGAACTCTGCTGAGTACACACAGAAAGTGCTCACCTGCCCTGTCTGATCCAGGGACCAGGAACCCAGCACTGGAACCTCTGTTCCCACAAGCAGCTTTGTGGGGAAGAACAGGGCTCCGCCCATCTGACACCTGGAACAGCAGTTCCCAAAGTTAAAGACTGGTGAGAAGGGGATCTGAGCAGCCAGGGAGCAGAGAGATCTCTGCCCAGTGCACACTGAAAGCTCGCCCCTACCCTGCCTGATCCAAGTACCAGGAACACAGCATCGGGACCTCTGTTCACACCCGGCATATTTGGGGCACAGATCAGGGCTCAGCCCATCTGCCACCTGGACCAGAAGTTCCCAAAGCTTAAGGCCTGATGAG
Source organism: Micromys minutus (assembly GCF_963924665.1). NCBI lineage: Eukaryota > Metazoa > Chordata > Mammalia > Rodentia > Muridae > Micromys > Micromys minutus. Next base: position 38,247,609 of record NC_137974.1, read on the forward strand.
AAGGAGATCTGAGCAGCCAGGGGGCACACAGATCTCTGCAGAGTGCAAACAGAAAATGCGCCCCTGCCCTGCCTGAACCAGGGACAAGGAACCCAGCATTGGGAACTCTGTTCCCACCCGGAGGCTTTGCGGTGCAGAACAGGGTTCGGACCATCTGACACCGGGAGCAGTGGAGACCCAGGGACACACACCAAGTACAGGGGAAAGGCAAGAAATGTCACTGACAACAAGATTGTAAGAGGAAAGTGAAAGAGCATATCCCAAGGAAACCAAGACAACCTGGCAACACCAGTACCCAGCTCTCCCATAACAGCAAACATTGGAATGCCAAACACTCCAGACAAAGAAGACGCCGACCTAAAATCATACCTCAAGATGATGATAGAGATCCTTAAACAAGAAAAGGAAGAAAAGGAAAAAGAATCAGAAGCTTTTAAAGAATAAACAAGAAAAACACTCAAAGAACTCAAAGAACTAGAGGAAAACAGAACCAAAGAAATAAAGGAATGGAAGAAAGAATTAAAAACAGAAATTGACACAATAAAGAAAACACTAAAAGAGATAACCCTAGAGGTAGAACACCAAAAAAAAGAAATCAAGAGTCACAGAAGCAAGCATTTCCAATAGACTACAAGAGATGGAAGAGAGAATCTCGGGGACAGAAGACAACATTGTAAACATAAACAAAACAGCCAGAGAAGATGCAAAAACCAAAAAGCTTCTAACGCAAAATATCCAGGAGATTCAGGACACAATTAGAAGAAAAAACATAAAGATAATAGCAACAGAAGAGGGAGAAGAATATCAACTAAGAGGCACAGTAAATATCTTCAACAAAATTGTAGATGAAAACTTCCCTACCCTCAAGAATGAGATGACCACGAGCATAAAAGAAGGCTTCAGAACTTCAAATAGGTTAGACCAGAAAAGAAATACCTCCTGACACATAATAGTCAAAACACTAAGTGCCCATAGCAAAGAAAGAATACTAAAAGCAGTAAGGGAAAAGGGTCAGGTAACATATAAAGGCAGACCAATCAGATTCACACCCGATTTCCCAACAGAAACTGTGAAAGCTAGAGAGCCTGGACAGACATCATGCACGCACTAAGAGAGCACAAGTGCCAGCCCAAGCTGCTGTACCCAGCAAAACTATCAATCACCATGGATGGAGAGATGAAGGTATTTCAAGACAAATCTAAATTTACACAATATCTGACCACAAACCCAGCACTACAACAAATTATAGGTGGAAAACCCAATACAATGAGGGGAACTACATCATAGTGAAAACAAGAAAACTCCTAAGCATGGAAACCAAAAGAAGAAAGAGACACAGAGACAACTCAACCTACGAAATAATAGCAATAATAACAGGAAACAGAAACCACTATTCCTTGATATCTATTAACATAAATGGACTCAACTCACCAATAAAGAGAAATAGGCTATCAGACTGGATATATAAACAAAATCCAGAATTTTGCTGCATACAGTAAAGCATTTCAGAGACAAAGACAGACACTATCTCAGAGTAAAAGGTTGGGAAAAAAACTTCCAAAGAAATGGCCCCAAGAAAGAAGCTGGAGTGGCTATTCTAATATAGAATAAAGTAAATTTCCAACCAAATGTTATAAAAAAAAACATGGAAGGACACTTTTTACTCATTACAGGGGAAATCTGTTGAGCGTAACTCTCAATCCTTAACATATATACTCCAAATACAAAAGCACCAACATTCATAAGAGTAATCTTCAGGAAGTACTATATCCAATTTTCTGAGGTATCGCCAGACAGATTTCCAGAGTGGTTATATTAGCTTCCAACCCCACCAACAGTGGAGAAGTGTTCCTCTTTCTCTGCAGCTTCGCCAGCATCTGCTGTCATCTGAGTTTTGGATCTTGGCCAATCTGACTGGTGTGAGGTGGAATCTCAGGGTTGTTTTGATTTGCATTTCCCTGATGGCTAAGGTAGTGGAGCACTTCCTCAGATGTATCTCGGACATTCGGTGTTCCTCAACTGAAAACGTTTTGTTCAGCTCTGTACCCCATTTTTTAATAGGGTTATTTGATTCTCTGGTGTCTAGCTTTTTGAGTTCCTTGTACACCTTGGATATTAGGCCTCTATCTGATGTGGTGTTGGTAAAGATCTTTTCCCATTCTGTTGGTTGCCGTTTTGTTTTCTTGATGATGTCCTTAGCCTTATAGAAACTTTGCAATCTCATTAACTCCCATTTGTTAATATTTGACCTTAGAGCTTGAGCCATTGGTGTTTTGTTCAGGAAATTTTCTCCTGTACCTATGTGTTCTAAGGTTTTCCCTACTTTCTCATATAATAGTTTCAGTGTATCTGGTTTAATGTGGAGATCTTTGATCCACTTACACTTGAGCTTTGTACAAGGAGATAAGAACGGGTCTATTTTCATTCTTTTGCATGCTGAGTGCCAGTTGGACCAGCACCATTTGTTGAATAGGCTGCCCTATTTCCATTGAATGTTTACTGCTCCTTTGTCAAAAATCAGGTGACCATATACATGAGGGCTCATTTCTGGATCTTCTATTCTATTCCATTGATCCACATGCCTATTTCTGTACCAGTACCATGCAGTTTTCAGCACAATTGCCTTGTAATATAGCTTGAGGTCCGGGATAGTGATTCCCGCAGATGTTTTTTGTTGTTGAGGATGGATTTCACTATTCTAGGTCTTTTGTCTTTCCATATGATATTGCACATTGATCTTTCCAATTCCATGAAGAACTGGGTTGGAATTTTGATGGGGATTGCATTGAATCTGTAGATTGCTTTTGGTAGGATGGCCATTTTTAAGATGTTGATTTTTCCAATCCATGAGCATGGGAGATCTTTCCATTTTCTGAGATCCTCCTCAATTTCTTTCTTTAGAGGTTTGAAGTTCTTGTCATACAGGTCCTTCACTTGCTTAGTTCGAGTCACACCAAAGTATTTCATAGGTTTTGTAAAGATTGTGAAGGGTACGTTTTCCCTAATTTCTTTCTCCACATGTTTGTCCTTTGAGTACAGGAAGGCTACTGATTTGTTTGAGTTAATTTTGTAGCCAGCCACTTTGCTGAACTTGTTTATCAGCTGTATGAGTTCTCTGGTGGAATTTTTGGGGTCACTCAAGTACACTATCATGTCATCGGCAAAGAGTGATGTTTTTATCTCTTCCTTTCCGATTTGTATCCTTTTGATCTCCTTTTGCTGTCTAATTGCTCCAGCCAGGACTTCCAGTACTATGTTGAATAGGTAGGGGGATAGTGGGCAGCCTTGTCGAGTCCCTGATTTTAGTGGGATTGCTTCAAGTTTCTCGCCATTAAGTTTGATGTTGGCTGTTGTTTTGCTGTATATTGCTTTTATTATGTTTAAGTATGGGCCTTGGATTCCTGTTCTTTTCAGGACTTTTAACATAAAAGTTTTCAGTTGAGGAACACTGAATGGCTGAAAAACATCTGAGGAAGTGCTCAACATCCTTAGCCATCAGGGAAATGCAAATCAAAACAACCCTGAGATTCCACCTCACACCTGTCAGATTGGCCAAGATCCAAAACTCAGAGGACAGCAGATGCTGGTTAGCTGTGGAGAAAGAGGAACACTTCTCCACTGTTGGTGGGGTTGCAAGCTAATACAACCACTCTGGAAATCAGTTTGGCGATACCTCAGAAAATTGGATATAGTACTACCTGAAGACCCAGCTATTCCACTACTGGGCATGTTCCCCAGAGACTCTTTAATACATAACAAAGATATATGCACCACAATGTTCATAGCAGCTCTATTTATAATAGCCAGAAGCTGGAAGGAACCCAGATGTCCTTCAGAAGATGAATGGATACAAAAATTGTGGTACATATACACAATGGAATACTTCTCAGCCACCAGAAACAATGACTTGACCAAATTCTTAAGAAAATGGCTGCATCTAGAGACTATCATTCTGAGTGAGATAACCCAGTCACAAAAGAACAAACATAATATGCAGTCACTGATAGTGGGATTCTAACCCCAGAGGCTTGCACTCCCCCAGAAACAACTCACAGACTGTATGAAGTCTAAGATATAAAGAAAACAAAAAATATACTTATATTTACAAACAAGAAGACTTTGACTGTTTCCATGTTGCGTTTTGTTTTGCATGTATTTATGCTTATTGCAACTATTGGGTTTTCAATGCGTACTGTCGGGCCCTTGAAAAAAATCAAGTACTGACTAAAAAAAATACATTCACATGGTTTTATGTGAAAAATTATTTTAATGTCTGAAAAACAGTACTGAGAAAAAAAAGTATAATTTTAAGCAAAAAAATGTTTAAAATCTGTACATTTATCTTTGTTTTGTAAAATAAAGTCTTTTAAAAAAAAACACCCATTTATTTGCTTCAATAGAACAATGTGTGTGATGCGAAACCAGTCAATCTGTGGTCTTTTATTTCCCTTCTGGATTGTAACATAAAGTGATAATCAATGTAGAAAAAAACCAAAGTATTCTGTACTTAGTGGGATGTTACATATGGTACATGGTGATATGTAAAAAGATTAAAAAAAAATAAAAAAAGAGTAATCATAATAAAGATCAAAAAATACATTTCACCCAACACAATAATTGTGGGAGATTTTAATACCCGCTCTCACCAAAGGACATTTCATGGAAACAGAAACTGAACAAGAACACTGTAAAACTAGCTGAGATACAACTGGAATTAATAGATATCTACAGAACATATCATCCAAAGTAAAAGAATACACCTTCTTCTCAGCACCCCATGGAACCTTCTCGAAAATTGACCACATAATTGGACTCAGAACGAGCCTCCATCGATATAAGAAGATTTAAATACTCCCATGCATCCTCTCAGATCACCATGGTCTAAGGCTGGTCTTTAACAACAACAAAGACAACAAAAAGCCCACATACACATGGAAACTTAACAACGCTCTGTTAAACGATAGCAGGGTTAAAGAAGGAATAAATAAATTAAGGATTATCTAGAACTCAATGAAAATGAAAACACAACATATCCAAAACTATGGAATGCAATGAAAGCAGTACTGAGAGGAAAACTCATAGCCTTGAGTGCTTCCAAAAAGAAGCTGGAGAGAGCACACATCAGCAACTTGACAGCACAGCTAAAAGCTCTATAACAAAAGGAAGCAGATACACCCAAAAGGAGTGGACAACAAACAATAATCAAAATAGGGCAGAACTAGACCAAATAGAAACAAAAAGAACCATTGAAAGAATCAACCAAACCAAGAGCTGTTTTTTTTGAGAAAATCAACAAGATTGATAAACCCCTAGCCAAACTAACTAGAGGGCAAAGAGAGAGTATACAAATTAACAAAATCAGAAAGGAAAGTGGAGACATAACTCCATAATATTTCATTACTAGCTTCTTGCTTTAACACCTGTAAAAATGCATTTTGATTGCTTTCAGCCCTTCCATCTTTTCTCCCTCCTGTTCCTCTCCAGTCCTCCTCTCCTCTACTAGTCCCTTCTTGTATGCATACCTTTCTATTTTGTTTCTGATGTCTAAATGTATTTGTATTCCAGCAAATGTTCCTTACTCAGAAATATAAATGGGGAATTAATTAATTTAATTTATGCAGATCTCCAACCAGATTCTTGAACTATTTCTTCCAGTGTGAATTTGAAAAACACTCTCACAATCTGTTCATGAGTTAGAAAATTGCTCCCCAGAAGTGGCAATGTTTGGGCGGGTTGTGGAACCTTTAGGGTGGAAAACATTAATGGATCAAGATTTTTTCATGATGTGTGAACATTCAGAATTATAATTTTATTTGTTTCAGTTATGAATAAGTTTTTGTTTAGCTTCTGTTTTTAGTTGTGTAGAAATTTGAGCAACAAGCAGCTACTAAAATCCATGATGTCACAGACTTTTGCCATGCCAAAAATAGAACTCTTCAACATATTTTTCTTGTCAAGAATTCACTCACAATGATAAAAAAAATAATTTTTACTGTGCTCTGATTATACAATAAAAGCACAATTTTTGACCCAACTTACCAGTGTATCTGTTGTACACAATATAATCATATTTTTGGATAGCACCTTTCAAAATTTATTACTAAAAGAAAATGCTATTTCCGAGTTTTGAGTATGAATAACCAGGACCAAGCAAAACTGTGCCATTTATCTGTGTTTAAATATGTTTATAAGAGCCATGTTGGAGGATGGACACCTTTGCTTTTGGAAAAATGTCTCTTTTAGTGGTAAATATAAACTGTATTTATTTCTAAACAAAATGTTCTATATTAAAATTTGACATATGTACATGTAGTAATTAAAAAGATTATACAAATCTCCAATATTTGGCTGGTATTAGTATGGTGCAAACAGATTTTCTTTCTATAACACAAATCACATTTTCTGAGCAAAATCAAGACCCTTGTGTGACAAGCTATTCTGCCAGATTTTAAGTAAATGAAATAAACAATGAGCAGAGGAAATAGCCAAAGGAACTAAATTTGCTGATTGTAGCATAGTCTAAACATTAACAAAAACCTTCCCTTAATCTTTTTCTTTGTTGTCAAACTCATTTGCATATATCAATGTTGGCAATGTATTCTATAGTGAAATAGGACTACAGATAGAAGTGGTTTACCATACAAAATAACATGATACCTATAGTACTAACATACTATGTTTTGTGTTGAGATATTCATATTTGTGAATATTAATATTTTATTACATACATTTATAACACATTTAACCATTTTTATAATATAATAAATTGCTTTAAAATATGTGAGCAAATTATAAATGTCAATAGTTTAGCTATCAGTACAACTGTTCAAACTCACATGCTCAGACATTTGTAAATTTTTGCATTCACCTAAATTTTCTTGAAATGTAAGATAATACTACATATTTCCAAATTCTCAGATTTTAATTACGGCTAGCTTTATATTCAACTGCAAACTATTTGCGTCTATCACAAGTTTCATATAAGCGATACCAAAGAGAAGTTATTCTTCTACTGCTTCCTGTTAGCCATCATACCTTTGTTCATATTTGTTTGCAAGGTTGTGTGCTTTAAATCATCCCTCTGTATTTACTAAACATTTATTATCTGATTGATGAGTTTCTGTTGATGGCCATATTATACATAATACTACTATAAAAGTCACAAATGCAAATATAGTTCTCCTTATGGAAATAGGGAAAGTTGGAATTTTGTAAGATGTGAAAACCCATTTTCTCTGTGATCTGTACCATACATACTCCAGTTTCAAAGAATATGACATTCTCTTCTGGCCACTGCAGGTACCAGTTACACTTGTGGCACACACACGAATACATGTAAAGATGATCCGGATAGAGAGTATTGTGGGAAGGTTACTGCTCATAGCAGTTAAATTTCTATTTTCACTGTTGGTTCTTCATTTCTTTACCTCTTTCATTTTGAATTGTAACTATGTGCTTTTTCTCTATGACTGTTTATATTTAATAATAACTTGATCAGTAAAGAAATAAAGAGATTAAAGACTTCCTGGAATGCAATGAAAATTATGACACAGCATAACCAAACACTTGGGACACAATGAACACAGTGCTAAAAGAGCACTCAAGGCACTAAGTGCCCTCACAAAAAATTGGAGAGATTCACATTACCAATTTAACAGCACACATGAAAGCCTTAGAACAAAAAGAAGCAAACATACTGAAGAGGATTAGACAACAGGAAATAATCAAATTGAGGGCCAAAATCAACCAAACAGAAACAAAGAGAAAGATATAAATAATCAACAAAACCATGAGCTAGTTCTTTGAGAAAATCAACAAGATAGATAAACCCCTAGCCAAACTAACTGAAGGGCGGCACAAAACTGTATCCAAATTAATAAAATAAGAAATGAAAAGGAAGATGTAATAGAAGAAACTAAGGAATTCAAAAAATCATTAGATCCTCCTACAAAATCCTATACTCAACAAAACAGGAAGCATCTAGATGAAATGGATGGTTTTCTAGACAGATACCACATACGAAATTTAAATCAAGAGCAGGTAAACCAAAGGACACAACACCCTCCCCCCCAAAATAAGATAACTTCAGACCAATTTTGCTTATGAATAACAATGCACAATACTCAATAAAAATCACTAGTTTTTTTTTTTTTGTTTGTTTGTTTGTTTGTTTCTTGGTTTTCTGTTTTTGGTGGTTTTTTAATTTTTTGGTTTAGATTTATTTTTTTGTTTTTGTTTGGTTGGTTTGTATTTGTTTTTGCTTTTTTTTTTTTTTTTTTTTTTTTTTTTTTTTTTTGTTATTCTTGATCCCTTTACTTTCATTCTTTTCTGAATTGCTCTTACTAACCAGGACCACATTTTGGGACCCAGAGTTCTCTTCAGGGAAAAAATGATCAAAAATAAACTCTAGGAACTTTATAAGTTGCTGGTTCTTATTAACTCTTTCTACCAGGAACAAATTTAAAGATCAAATATCATTTCTTCAACCCTGCATTCCCTATCTTTTTACCTCCAATAAATGTCCCTGTCTTATTCTATACACAATTTCTAGGAGAGCCTTATCTTTTACCCCATTTTACCCCACCCCATTCCTTTTAAAATCCCTTTATTTTATGTGCCTGTTCAGGCACCACCTCTATGCACCAAGTTCACCTGATATGGCAATGAGGAATTAGATCAGACTGGCTGGAGTGGTCACAGCACAAATGAGTCTGTGACAGTTTGAGAGAAAGAAATCAGAACTTCATTCACAATAGTGCCAGGGTTGGTTTCTGTAAATGGGATGGAGTCTCTGGATGACCTTTCCTTTAGTCTCTGCTTCTCACTTTGTCTCCATATTTTCTCCCTTGAGTATTTTGTTCCTTCTTCTAAGAAGAACTGAAGCATGCACATTTTGGACTTTCTTCTTCATGAGCTTTATGTGATTGGTGAGATGTATTTTGGGTATTCTAGTCTTTTTGGCTACTATCCACTTCTTAGTGAGTGCATACCATGTGTGTTGTATTGTGACTGGGCTATTCAGGGTGATATTTTCTAGTTGCATTTATTAATTTCTAAAAGTGTCTTCTGATGGAATGCCCAAGCCACGCAGTTTCTCATTTTCATCTCAAAGTGGGAATTTGTGGTGCAATTGGAGCTGTTTGTATGTTTTGTATGTTCTTAATTAATTGTTGTTTGCATCCTTGTTTGTAATGAAATAATAAATCAATTAATTTATTTTATTTTAATTTTAAGCTTTTCATATAAGCACTAAATTTATGTCATTTTTACTATCTCCTCATACAATGCATCTTTTGATCATAACATTTCATCTCAAATTTCTGAACTCTCTTTTAATTATTGCTATATCTACACATATAAGTTGTATTTACATAGCATTGTATGTACACACATTCAGATATATGTGTTTATACATTATATATGCATATGTGTATCTATATATATATATATAAGTATACACATATGCACATATATGTATATAATTATCTTGCTGAGTCCATTGAGTGTGATTTCGACTTGAAATTAAGTCCCAGAGAGTACTGGCTAAACTCATACTCAAAATGTATCTCTGAATTGCCTTGGACTGATCTTTCAGTCTACACAAGTGCTAGGTTTACAGTACTGATCCACTTTCCTAGATTTCTTTAGATTAAAAATGTATTGTTTGAAAAGATTATTTTTTATTTTTCTTAAAACTGCTATTACAGACATCACACTTAGGCAATGCCTTCCAGCGTTCCTATAATTAAAGATTGTTTTGTCTTTTGTTGAAAGAAAAGTGGTATTTTATGGATACATTTCATATGTCAAATATAATTTTAAGGATATAAATCACCATATTTAAGTAAAAATATTTTAGATATTCAAGGAGCTTTTTTTCTTGGATATTTTATATATTTTCATTTCATAAGTTATCTTCTTTCCCAGTTTCCTCTCCAGAACCTCATATCTCGTATCCCCTCCTCCTACTTCTATAAGGATACCTCCACCCTCCAATTTACTCCCTTCTCAACACCCTGGAATTCCCCTACACTACAGAATCAATCCAGCCTTCACAGGACCAAGGGCTTCTCCTCCCATTGATGAAAGACAATTTTATCCACTGATACATATGCAACTGAACCCATGGGTTTCTCTTTGGTGGTTAAGTTCCTAAGAGGTCTGGAGAGGGATCTGGTTAATTGAAATCGTTGTTCTTCAGGGACCTATTTTACATATTTAACTTATTCCAATATATGGAAAAGAAATAATGTAATGTAATAATAATAAGTTATGTACATTCCTAGGAATTAATATAATAGAAAGTTATGTGTGTATAAATTTTAATTGTGATATGCACTCATATTAATACATAGTAATAATTGTGCTATTATCAATACCTTTTATAGACAATTCTGCTTTCTTCATGCTAAATATAATTTGTTGCCAGAAAAAGCTATTCTTTTTTATGAATTGAATAACTTTATTAATAAAACAAAGATAAATGTACAGATTTTAAAAGCATTTATGAATGACAATATATGAATATATTTTTGTAAAGACTTGATTTTTTTTTAAAGGTTTGATAGTACGCCAGAAATCTTACAAGTTAAAATGAGCATAAAGTACATGGAAAACAAGATGTAACCTGGAAATAGTCAAAGTTTTCTTGGTGTGTAAATATTAAGCATAATGATTTTTCTTTTTCTTTTTCTTTTTTCTTTTTTCTTTTTTTTTTTTTTTTGGCCTTTGTTCTATTGAACTTCATATAGACTGTAAGTTGTTTCTGGGATGGTCAGAGCTTTCTGGGGTTACTATCCAATTATCAGTGACTGCATATTATGTCTGTTCTTTTGTAACTGGGTTACTTCACTCAGGATGATATTCTCTAAGTGCATCCATTTGCTTAAGAAATTCATAAAGTTATTGTTTCTAATAGGTGAGTAGTACTATATTGTGTAAATATACCACAATGTTTGTATATATTCATGTACTGAAAGATATTTGGATTCTTTCCAGCTTCTGGATATGATAAAAAGGGCTGCTATGAACATTGTGGTGCTTGTGTCTTCGTTGTATGTTGGAGCATATCTGGAATATATGAGCAGAAGTAGAATAACTGGGTTTTCAGTAGTGGTTATACCAGTTTACAACCCCACCAGCAGTGGAGAAGTGTTCTTCTTTCTCCACATTCTCAACAGCATCTGCTATCATCTGAAGTTTTGATCTTAACTATGCTGACTGGTGTGAGGTTGAATCTCAGGGTTGTTTTGATTTGCATTTACCTGATGGCTAAGGATGTTCAGCACTTCCTTAGATACTTTTCCCCCATTTGATATTCCTCAATTGAGAACTTTTTGTTTAGTTCTGTACCCGAGTTCTAATAGAGTTGTTTAATTCTCTTGTGTATAACTTCCTGAGTTCTTTTTATACCTTGGATATTAGGCGTCTATTTGATGTGTGGTTGGTAAAGATCTTTTACCAATCTGTTTGGTGCCATTTTGTTTTCTTGACAGTGTCCTTAGACTTTTAGAACTTTGCAATCTCATTAAGTCTCATTTATCAATAGTTGACCTCATAATGGCAAAATCCATTGGTGTTCTGTTAAGGAAATTTTCTTCTATGCCTATGTGTTCTAAGGCTTTCCCTACTTTCTCTTCTAATAATTTCAGTGTTCCAGGCTTAATGTGGAGATCTTTGTTCCACTTTCACTTAAACATTGTACAAGGAGATAAGAAAGGGTCTATTTTCATTCTTCTGCATGCTGAATGTCAGTTGGAACAACAACATTTGTTGAAGAGGCTGTCCTTTTTCCATTGAATGTTTACAGCTCCTTTGTCAAAAATTAAGAAACCATATATGTGAGGGCTCATTTCTGGATCTTCTATTCTATTCCATTGATTCAAGTGCCTGTAGCAGTACCATGCAGATTTAACACATTTGCCTTGTATTATAGCTTGAGATCAGAGATGGTGATTCCAATAGATGTTTTCTTGTTGTTGAGGATGGATTTTGCTATTATAGGTCTTTTTTTACTCCAATTGAAATTGCACATTGTTCTTTCCAACTCTATGAAGAATTGTGTTGGAATTTTGATTTGGATTGCATTGAATCTGTAGATTGCTTTTGGTATGATGGTAATTTTTACAATAATGATCCTTCCAATCCATGAGCATGGAAGTTTTTTTTCCATTTTTCTGAGATCTTCTGTGATTCTCTTCTATAGAGATCTGAAGTTCTTGTTATATGGGTCCTTCTCTTGCTTAGTTAGATTCACACCAAGGTATTTCATATTCTTTGTGACTATTGTGAAGGGTATCTTATCCCTAATTTCTTTCTACACATGTTTGTCCTTAGAATATAGGAAGGCTACTGATGTGCTTTAGTTAAATTTATATCCAGCCACTTTGCCAAACTTGTCTATCTGCTGTAGGAGTTCTCTGGTGGAATTTGTAGAGTCCCTTAAGTACACTATCATGTCATTTGCAAATAGTGATGGTCTTACTTCTTCCTTTCCAATTTGTATCCCTTTCATTTCCTTTTGCTGTCTAATTGGTTCATGACCTCTGCTAGTTTCAATGTGTCTTTGTTCAGTTTCTGTTTCCATGATCTTTTCATTGAAGAGAGTGGGGTGTTGCGGTCCCCCACTATTATTGTGTGGGATGCAATGTATTTTTTGAGCTTTAGTAGGGTTTCTTCTATGAATATGGGTGCTCTTGAATTCGGACCATATATATTAAGCATTGAGAATTACTCCTGACAAATTTTTCATTGTAATGAGTAAAAAGTGTCCTTCCTTATCTCTTTTTATCACTTTTGCTTGAAAAATCTACTTTATTCGATATTATACTGGCCACTCCAGCTTGCTTCTTGGGACCATTTGCTTGGAATGTTTTCTCCCAACCTTTTACTCTGATATGGTATCTATTTTTGTCTCAGAGATGAGTTTCCTCTATGCAGCAAAATGCTGGATTCTGTTTATATATCTAGTCTGACAGCCTACGTCTTTTTTACTGGGGAATTAAATCCATTTATATTAAGAGAAATTAAGGAATAGTGGTTTCCGTTTTCTGCTATTTTTGCTTTTAGAGGTAGAGTTTTGCCTTTGTGTCTTTCTTCTTTTGGTTTTCTTCCTTAGGTATTTAGTTTTTTTTTTTTTTTTTTTTTTTTTTTTTTTCCCTAGGATGTAATTTCCCTCTTTGTATTGAGTTTTCCACCTCAAATTCGTTGTAGTGCTGAGTTTGTGGTCAGATATTATGTAAATTTAGTTTTATCTTGGAATATCTTGGTCTCTCCATTTATGGGAAATCAGAGTTTTGCTGGGCAGATACTTGTGTTTTCTTTGGGTCTGCATGATGTCTGTCCAGAATCTTCTAGCTTTCATAGTCTCTGTTGAGATGTTGCATGTGATTCTGCTTGGTCTGCCTTTATATGTTGCATGACCTTTTTCCCTTACTGCCTTTAGTATTCTTTCTTTGCTTTGGGCACTTGGCACTTTGCGTATTATGTCTAGGGAGGAATTTCTTTTCTGGTCCACTCTATTTGTAGTTCTGTAGGCTTCTTTTATGCTCACCTTCATCTTATTCTTAAGGATAGGGTAGTTTTCTTCTACTATTTTGTTGAAGATATTTACTGTGCCTCTTAGTTGATACTCTTCTCCCTCCTCTATTCCTATTATGCTTAGGTTTGGTCTTCTCATTGTGTCCTGGATCACGTGGATATTTTGAGTTAGGACCTTTTTGGCTTTTTTAATCTTCTCTTACCGTTTTGTCTATGTTTTCCATGTTGTCTTAGGCCCCTGATATTCTATCTTCCATCTCTTTTAGTCTGTTGGAGATGCTTGCAACTGTGACTACTGATTTGTTTTTAGGTTTTCTACCTCCAGGGTTGTCTCTTTTAGTGTTTTCTTTATTGTTTCCATTTTAAATTCCTTCTTCAATTCCTTCATCTCTTTGGTTCTGTTTTTCTCTAGTTCTTTGATTTCTTTAAGTGTTTTTCTTGTTTCCTTTTTAAAAGCTTTTATTTCTTTATCCCTTTTCCCCCTTTCTTTCTTAAGGATCTCTATCATCTTCCTGAGGTATAATTTCTTTTTCTGGAGTGTTTGACATTCAGCTGTTTGCTGTGATGGTAGAGCTGAGTTCTGGTGTTGCCAGGCTGTCTTGATGTCCATTGTGTAATTACTTTTGCTTTCTTCTTGCAATCATCTTGTCTGTGATTTTAAGTCATCTTGTTCTCAGTGATTGGTTCCTGTCTCTCCCATATTACCTTGTTGTGTCCCTATTTCTCCAATGTTCTTGGTGGCAGATGACCTGAGGTTTGGTCTGCATGCTCAGAACCTCCAGTGGAAACCGACTCCCAGCGGCAAAGTTCCTGCTCCCCTGAACCAATGGGGGTGCGCTTTCCACATGCTTGTTTCAGACACTCTGTGCCCTGGCTATTTGCATAGCAGTCTCACCAGGCCTGTGAAAGGTATTCTTTAAAAACGATTCCTTTCTTATATACTTATTTGAATAACAACCACTTGATATTCTGAACGATTTGATGTATTGAAGCTTTAGGCATAACTGAACAAAATATAACTAATTTTAAGTAATTCTAGTTTGAATATATACTTATCTCAGAAGCCAAATATTATTTTTCATTCTTGATTTGAATTTAGACTCTCCCTTTGATGTGTATAAGGTATATTTACCACAATGTTGAGTCTGCCAATTCATTCCCTCTAGCTACTTCACTTTGAATAAAAATCAATTATATATGTATCAGTAGATGCTGTTAAAGTGAAAATTTAAAAACAGAACAAAACATGTCTGTTCAACACAATTATAGTATAATTTGTGTAATATTTGCCTTTTATTTCTTAATATAATAATACGCATAGTTAGATATGCATAAATGTTGCAGGTCAGCACATTAAAACATGAAACATGATATGATTCTTTTATTATTGATTATATGGTATATATATAACTTTATAGCAAATTTAAAAATGTTACATCATTATGCTCTTAAGCAATACATTTGTTTTTAATTTTATCATGAAGATCCATATTACCTCTAGCTTAAAAACATTTTTTGTTTCACTTAAACTTTATAGGCATGAAATGTGCACTGCTTATTTTGTTATATTTGAGTATGAATGCATGTATAGTTACTATACTTTAAATCCTCATAGTAATAATATTATTAACAAATACACCCTCCATGTGTATACACACAAACACACACACAGACACACACCTTCACAACAAATAAAATGTAGCACTACCAAAATATTATGACCAAAAAAAAAAAAAAAAAAAAAAAGGAATTCTTTATGTCTTTCTTTAAAATTACACCCAACACGAGTCAGAGGAGGATACAACCAGCACAGAATATATCAGCTTAGATTTTTGGGATGAGGAATAGGGAGAATTTTTAGTTCTTATTTTTTTTACAGTTATATGAAGATTTATTTGAAAATTGAAGACTGTATATATATATATATATATATATATATATATATATATATTACAAAATTAATTCCAAGGATTTAAGGTCATAAATAAAAGGTACATACAAAATACTAATTATTACTTTTTTATTAGATACTTTCTGTATTTACATTTGAAATGATATTCCCTTCCCACACCCTGTTCCCATCTTCTTTTTTAAATTGTGTTTACTTAGAATAGATTCCTGCTCTCACTCTCAATTTCAGTGACCATGTAATTAGTTTCCTACATTTATATATTTTCTAAAGTGCAAACAGGTATTGAATGCAAGATAAAACACCAAATGTCAAAGTCCGTGGTTTCTCAAGGATAGCCTTCCTTCCTTGCCCTTCCTCATGGGTGTAGTTGACCCTAAGAATATGCAACTCAGATTCTTGGACTAAGGAGTTCAGACCTTTATGATGATAAGCTGCTTTAACTGATTAATTCACTTTTCCAAAATTCTTAATAATTTATCTGACTTCCACATCCTCTCTTTAAGAATATTCTTATTCATGCTCAGTACTTGTTGAAGAGATATTTCCCCCTCTTCCTTTCACATTTACGTTAAACTCTACAGTTAATTGCCTGACCTAGAAGACTTTGAATGAATTTACTCTTTGCAACCTCGCTCATCTCATTACCCACCAATTATTATCCACACTCCTCTTGCAGCTGCAAGAGGCTCATTGCTCTTTGTGAAACACAGTGAGGCCCTGAGTCTTCTATGTCCTCCTTTTCCACCTCAAATGCTATTTTCCCAAATAACCTCATGGCTTCTCGTCTCATTAAATCTTTGTTTCTGCTCTGTGGGGCCAAGCTTAGCACTCGGAATAAATTGTATTTTTTTCCACTTACATGATGTCCTTCTATATAACATTTTATAAAAGTAAATTCATATTAGTGAGTATGTTAGTGTATAGCTCCACTAATGATAACATGATAAAAAGAAAAACTCAAATTATTTGTCTTTTTATAGCCTTTCTTTAGACTTTAATATGAGTTGATCTTACTCAATGAATGGTTGAATGCATAACTAAAAACTATGCTACAGATTCCATAGGTTGCTTCTGTTCTTTCAACATTAAGCTATACCTACTGGCATATGAACATGCTTACTTGTATATTTTTGTAGCAAGTGTTGATGCTTTAGAGGTAGCTCATCTCTTACAAAAGGAAGTATTTTGCTCACTGTCCAGAACATTCCACATTTGGAACATTTTTCTGCATCAACTCCTACCTTGAAAACATGTCTTATTATTAAAAAATCAAATTTTTTATTTACAAAAGAAAACATATTTATCTCAAACACTGCAAGTCAAGGCCTTGTACATTTTCTTGGATTCACAATACCAACATTTTAAGCTTTTGGTATACAATTGAAATTGTCACTTTTATAATTCTAGCAACAAATCAAATCAACTCTAACAGCATGCAAATATGACTAAATACTGATTTTTTTCCTATAAAAGTGAAAAATTTTCTAGTTAGTATATTTTTCAGTGATTACAGAATCAAATTTTTCAGCTCAAAAATAGTACACAGTCAAAAAATTACTAGTCAGTAGCCAAGGAACCAAAATTCAGATTTTAATAAATATCATGCTCCAACAATGTAAGATATTGATGAAGATTTCACAGTAATAAAAAAAAGTCAAAGATCAAACACTTTAAATACATTGGTAGTATGTCAGAGATGCAATTACAGTAAGGCAGGGGAAACAGAGTTAAGGTCATCAAATGTTCTCTGACAACAATCCCTGCTTTAGTATATGCTAGAACTAAAGAAATAATCATATATTCCAAAGGATTTACCCAACAATATCAAAGAAGTTAGGTAAAATACAAAGGGAAACAAGAAGGCATTAAGTTGGCCCAATACTTTTGCTCTGGATCATCAATGTTACAACTTCTCCATAATTCTTATTGCAATCAATGGATGAATTTTTGGGGTGTCCCCTTTTTCCAGGATAATTGGTTTGTCTAGCTCGCACCATTTGAAGGATTTGTCTTTGTAAAGGGAGCCCTTTCTTTCACTATGTAAAGCTGTCCTGGGATACTGCTGCCCTTATTTAGCAGCTTTCTCCCCACAGTTTCTTTCTCTCTTTTCTCTTCTTTTTACCAGTAAATGTTAAAAAAATAATTATACACTATAACCTTTCCTGAAGTTAACCTCCTCCAAGTTATCTCAGTCCATCGTACTTTAAACTTATACCTGCAGCCTACAGGCCTCGCTTTCAAAGCTCAATTTCTACTCTCTTCGGTGGGTTTCAGAGCATTATACCCAGTTGTCTGCTTTTGCATCCATCTGCACAGACATCTGTTTAGTTTGCTCTGAGTAAGAAAACAAACTATTACCAACTGTGAGGTGTGTAAATAATGGAATTGTGTTTCTCACAGCATTAGAGAATGGCAAGTCAACAATGAAGGATGGAATGGATGTGGAGTCCGTAGTCCATTCTTCTCAAACTTTACCCTAACACCAAACGTGGAGGGACTAGTGTCACTCTGATTCCTATTGTGGCACATTAGTGTCTTTCCTTGGTGTCGACTCTGAGGACACAGTCATCAGTTAAAGGCCCCTAATCAGATCATTGCATGGGATTTCCAACCTAGGACTTGGCGCAGGAAATAGATATTCACAATGTAATGACTCATTAGCTTAACCATATGATTCACAACTAGTCATTCCGAGAGAAACTCATTTTATTAGTTCCTATGTATGTTTATATATTAGTTTCCATGTATGTATGTTTATAGGAACTATAAAGTGATACTTTGTTCATATTCTAATATCTATATGCCTTGATTATCTAGACAAATTATTATCTCAGCTTTTATTTTGATTCACATTAAATAATGTGCAAAATTCAGGATGTATTAATATCAAATACATCATATTTTCTATTTATTTTAGTTAATATCTAAAATTATATATTATTTTTGAACACTGGAATCTATTTTTTTGGTTTTTCTTAACGATATGAGCTAATTTGTATTCATATTTTATGTACAACATCTCTATCACAACATAAATACAGATATTTTAACTGATTGCTCATTGACCTACCTAGCTCAAAAGAAAGCACAGATTCTACCAAGTGACATAACCTGAGTTTCAATTGATATTTTTGAAGGAGAGAGCTGAAGGATTCCATTAGTAGTCCTTTTACCGAAATCCATGTCCTATAATATGCATACACACATATACTGATGCAGCACGGGAGCACACACACACACACACACACACACACACACACACACACACACACACACACACATACACACACACACACACACAAACACACACACACACAATTCCCTTATGGCCTTCCTCCTATTCTTCCATAAGAATCTCAAAGTCGCATTCACTGTTTCACCATGGGTGTGTGAACTTGTCTGTGTCAGCTGCTGGTGGAGCCTCTAAGAGGTTAGCTATGTTAGACTCCTATCTGAGAGTATAACAGAGTATCAGGATTTAAGATCGACAATTGATAAATGGGATCTCATGATACTGAAAAACTTCTTTAAGGCAAAAGACACTGTCAATAAGAAAAATTGGCAACCTACAGATTGGAAAAAGTCTGTACCAATCCCAGGTCTCATAGAGGACTAATATCCAAAATATGTAAACAATTCAAGAAACTAACCTCCATAAAAACAAAACAGAAGAAAATAAGGGAAAAGAGCTAAACAGAGAATTATCAACTGAGGAATTTTAAATGGCTTAGAAGTATCTAAAGAAATTTTCAGCATTCTTAGTCACCAGGATAATGCAAATCAAACTGACTCAACGTTTCCACCTCACATCAAACAAAATGGTTAATATCCAAATTTCAGATGGCAGCACATGTTGGTGAGGATGTGGGGAAGGGGGAACACTCCTGCATTGCTGGTGGAATTGCAAAGTTGTACAACCACTGTGGAAATCAACCTGGTGGCTCCTCAGATAATTGTAGAGAGCTCTACCTAAAGGCTCAGTTCTCATATATCATCATTGAAATCATATCTTTCACCATATACTGAAATACATAGACAGTGTACTGTAATATAGGATTTTGAATTGCAAGTGTTCTATTAATGCACACTTTGGTGGCACAAGAGAGAGTATTATGATATATCCTTTTTGTTGAGAGATAATATAAGTAGCATAAGAAAAATAATTATACAGATAATAAAATACTAGTTATGCTATTTGTATTAAAATACAGAGAGTAAGAATGCCTATCCTGACATGATATAGGATCTTAGGATCATGGTATGGAAATTATGATCTGCTTTTAGGACTGGGGAAGTATATTGTTTTACTTATTTCCTTTTCATCTAAATTGTAATCTCTCCTTTTTGATAACCAGTCATTTTGCATTTTCACTCTGATTCATTCTAAAGTAGAACAAAAGTAAGAAAAAAAGACATTGCTATTAGTCTCCCATTGTGATTCCTCCACCCCCCTAGATGGGGAGCTGTAATGAGAGCTTTTAAAGTCCAACTTTCATTTTTATCCTTGGGAAACTGAATTGCAGTAGGAAATTGAATAAAGAATAATAATGAGGATTTGTTAGTAGTTTGAAAACTAATCTATATTTCCATTACATTTCCCATCATCCAGCATTATAATATTTTAATACTGTACTCAGAGAGATAGAAATTGTCTGCTCTCACATTCTTATATTTGGTCTATATTGATCTCATAATGACATCACAGATAATATTTTAAATTTAGTTTCCTTTGATAAAGTTCACTGTGATAAACAAAAAGATAATAAAGAATATGTAAGGTAATATGCTTACTCATATAGAGAACAAAATAAAATAGAAAAAACTAAAATAATCAGACACATGAGTCACTAATATGATAGTACATTAATGTAAATACTTGTAAGCAAGTTCATCTAGTTAAATACCTTATTAGTACTATCTTTTAACAAAGGTGAATCATTAACATGAAATATAAAATGAATATAGCACATCGCAAGGCTAAAGATATATTTTTTTAATATCTGTTCTGTCATAATGTATTTAGCTAACTTAATGAATTTGACAATCACCATGATTTGAGTTACTACTAATAACATGATATTTTAATTATTGAAAAGTGTTTCTGAGCTCATTTTTTGTTACTATGTCATTTCTCTTCATTGTAATTAAAATATACTCAAGGAACAAACAGAAACTTGTGAAGAAAAAGTTGGTTTGGTTTCTCTGTCTGATCACAGTTGATGGCTGCTGGGAGTGTGAGTAGGACCTCACACAGCAGCCAATCAAGTGTGATGAAAAGAAGTTGCACTGTACTTGTTCCCCATATATTGTTCAGTTTCCTTTATTATACAGCCAGACTACATGCCCCAGTGTGGTATCTCTAAGGGCTAGGTCCTCCCACAATAATCATTAGTCTAAAAACTGCCCCACAGACCTAAACTAGTATTAACAAGGATTTGTGTCCGGTATGTTCATATCAGCTTTATTTGTAATAGCCAGAAGTTGCAAACAACCCCACTCCTCAATGACAGAACAGATATAGATAATGTAGTTCATTTATGCAATGGAATATTACTCAACTATTAAAAACAAGAATATCATGAATTTTGCAGAAAAAATGGATTGAACTGGAAAATATCATCCCAAGTGAGGTATGGAGACCCAAAAGTACATACATATATGTACTCACTTACAGGTGGATATTAGTAATCAAGTACAGGATACCCACAATGCACTTAACAGACCCAACGAAACTAAACAAAAAGAATGGGACAAGGGATGATGCTTTATTTTCACTGAAAAGGGAGATGAAATAGTCATAGGAAGCAAATGGAAGAAGGAAACTGGATTGAAAAGTGAATGAGCAGGGTAACGGGTATGTTCAGGACTGATTGTGGGGAGAAAGAGGAGAGAGGACCAGTGAACCAGAAGAATGAATGGAAATCGGTGGCTGGCTGAGGTAGGTAGATTGGACGTATTGCTAGGATATGCCAGAGATGTGTAAGGTGGTGACTTTAGTTGAGACTCCTAGCAGTAGGGATATGAAACCTGAAGTAGCCACCTCCTGTGTATAGGCAGAAACCCCAGTGGAGAATTAAAGATAACACCGCAACTACAAAAATTTGATCTGAAATTTATCTTGATTACAAGAAATGCAGGGACAAAAATGGAGCAAAGAAATGGACAAGCAATAACCCAGCATAATAGACACCCATCCAATGTGCAAAGCAGCAATCCCTCACACTATTAATGATGCTCTGTTATGTTTGCAAACATGAACCTGGCATAACTGTCCCCTGAGAGGTTCTGCCAAGCAGCTGGCTGAAACAGATGCAGAGATCCACAACCAGACATTTCATGGAGGTTCCCGACTTTGATTGAAGAGTTGAGGGAAGGATTGAGAGCCTTAGATGGGATGGGAACCCTAAGGAATACCAGTCCTGCAGGAAGAGTCCTCCCTGGGAGCTCTCAGAGACTGAATAACAGACCAAAGGTCATATTGAGATTAACCAAGGCCACACATATATATGTAGCAAATGTAAAGTTCAGGTTTTATGTGAGTCTCCCAAAAACTGAGGCAGAGGCTGTCCTTAAACTAGTTGTCTGTTTTTGGATCCTGTTCCAATTGGGTGGATTTGTCTGGCTTCAGATTCCTAACCATATAGACATACCAGGGTGGGTGGATATCCAGGGGATGGCGGAGAGAAACTTGGCCATCTCAGAAGAGAAAGGAAGGGGAATGGGTGAGCAGCAACTATGTGGAGGTGGAGGAGAGGGAATGTGAATGAGTTATACAGTATGTATATATATATATATATATATATATATATATATATAATTTTTTTAAAAAGCATACTTAAAAAACATAATAATGAATGTGAAAGGCAAAAAATAAAAAAGAAAAGAAAAGAACCCAAAAGAAGGTACAAGAATCAGAAACCCACTCAAGAGTCCTATAGAAACAGTAAAATGATAGCAATAATATATATTCTGAGGATGTGGTGCAGATCTTTCCTTGCTCAATACATTTCCTTTCAGTTCCCTGTGATTTCATATAAATTTTTCTCCTTTAACTTTAGAGGTATTCATGGTGTCACCCATTCTGTCTTGCATTTTTTTGTGGGTTCCCTGAATTCAAAAGAAAGGTATTTGACAGAGAAATACTATTTAGGATTGAATATTCTGAAATATCTGCTCTCTAGGTTTTATCTAGTTATTGCTTCCAGTGAACCTTCTTTGATGATACTGAACACTGTACTGTTCTATGAGTATAGCAGAATATCTTTGGAAGTAATTTTATCATAGTACTTTTTAAGCCAGTGTAATGAGGTGTTACCATAGGTCCCTGGGTTATCTAGCCTTGGTTTTTTTGGTCAAACCAATCAATCTAATATATGGGTCACACCTATGTGAGGTTGTTTGAGGATTTTTTTTGGGGGGACCCATTTGACCAAGAACTAAATTATATATAACCCAGTTCTGGTAGTAGAATTATGTCAAATGACAAGAAATTGTCTGTGAGATTCTGTCAACTCATTATTTAGAGATTATATTTAGTTGTTGCATATATGTATATAAATTCTGTAGACATGCTACTGAATCATCTATCAGTGAGAGATACTTTTTTTTTTTCAATTTGGCAGCTCAAGAAATTAGTGGCTCTTTCTAATACACACCTATTACATGAATATTAATTGGGGTTTATATGATTTCATTTAATTACAGGATATAGCTGCAGGGTTAATTCTTCAAAGAAAAGAAAACATGGAGGACAAAATTAAAATCTGTACAATATGAGAGATTTATGTGAGCAGAGTTAATATTGTTTGGTCAGGTAAGGGCAATGGAAAATATATTAACATCATTTTATTCATAAATCTGCAAAAAATGTAGGGACTAATGTAATACACTTACTTCTCAGAATAGTTACAAGTATTTCATCAACTTTTAACAAATTTTTATTTATAGGAAATAATCTTGTTCATGTTTAAGACCAAGAAGCCAAACAAAACATTATAAATCTTGGAAAAATATCCTTTAGAAAAGTTAAAGTGATATTTTGTACATTTTAAGAAATAATATTTGAGATCTTTTGTACACTTGCACTTGGGCTTTGTGCAAGGAGATAAGAAGGATATATTTTTATTCTTCTGCATACAAACTCTCAGTTAAGTAAACACCATTTGTTGAAGAGGCTGTCTTTTTTTCATTGAATGTTTTCAGCTCCTCGTCAAAAATCAAGTGACCATATGTGTGAGAGTTCATTTCTGGTTCTTCTATTTTTTTCCATTGATCTACCTGCCTATCTCTGTACCAGTACCATGCAGTTTTAAGACAAATGATTTGTAATATAGATTGATGTCAGGGATGGTGAATCGCACAGACGATCTCTTGTTCTTGAGAATAAATTTCACTATTCTAGGTTAAATTTTTTCCAGATGAATGTGAAAATTGCTCTTTTCAGCTCTATGAAGAATTGTGTTGGAATTTTGATGGGGATTGCATTGAATCTGTAGATTGCTTTTGTTAAGTTGGCCATTTTTACAGTGTTGATCCTTTCAATCCATGTTCATGGAAGATTTTTACATTTTTTACGATCTTGTTCAATTTCCTTCTTTAGAGATTGGAAGTTCTTGCCATACAGGTCCTTCACGTGCTTAGAGTCAAACCACGGTACTTCACATTGTTTGTGATTATTGTGAGGGATATCTTTTTTCTAATTTCTTTCTTTGAATGTTTGTTCTTTGAGTCCAGGAAGGCTACTGATTGTTTGAGTTAATTTTATATCCAGCCACTTTGCTGAACTCGCTTATCAACTGTAGAAGATCTCTGGTGGAATTTTTGGGGTCAAATATATACACTATCTTGTCATCTGCAAACAGTATTGTTTTTACTTCTTCTTTTCCAATTTGTATTCATTTGATTTCCTTTTGCTCTCTAATTGCTCTGTCCAGAACTTCCAGTACTATTTGAATAGTTAGGCTGAGAGTAGTCATCCTTGTCTAGTCTCTGATTTTAGTTGTATTACTTCAAGTTTCTCACAGTTAAGTTTAATGTTGGCTATTGGTTTGCTGTGTATTGTTTTTATTATGTTTAGGTTTGGGCCTTGGATTCCTTCTCGTTCCTAGACTTTTAAAATGAAGGGGTGTTAAATTTTGTCAAATGCTTTCTCAGCATCTAGTAAGATGATCATGTGTGTCTCTTTTTCTTTGAGTTTGTTTATGGTGGAATACATTGATTGATTTATGTATATTAAACTAGACAAAATATGCATTTACTGACTATTAAATACTAGCCTCAGTAATCTCTGAATATCTGCAAAACAAGTCATAGGCCATATGAAGCCCCCCCCCCCCAGTAAAAGAAAAGAAAAAGAAAAAAGAAAGGCTGAAAAGTGGAATCCTCAGTCCTTCTTAGAAATCAAAGCAAAAAAAAAAAAAAAACAAAAACAAAACAAAAATATCACTGAGTGTATAGCACTCTCTCAGAGTGGGGTACACCTAGAACTTAAATCATTAAAAACTCAAGATCTAAGAATATAGCCTTGTGTCAATTTTTCGTAGTTAAAAATTATTATGTTTAATCTTTACACACCAAGAAAACTTTACCTATTTCCATGTTACCTTTTGTTTTACATTTACTTTATGATCTTTATAAATAGTAAGATTTCAATGCACACTATCAAACCTTTAAAGAAAATGAAATACTGACAAAAATATATTAATATATATTTATGCTAATTGTTTTTAATAATCTGTACATGTATCTGTGTTTTTTTAAATAAAGTTGTAAATAAATCCTCAAGAATTGGAAACTAAAAAAAATCTAAAAACAAAAGTTTATTAAACCTTATCTATATATAATTGAAAATAATTTTGCTTTCCATTATGCAAAAATACAGATTTTATTTTAAAAATAACATTCTACATAAATACTCAGTAAAAATTCAATTTGCTATTGAAATAAACTGAAAAGGTTATATCATGTTATATTATCAAAAGTATATATTTGCAGTTTTTAACTTATAATTTATAGCCACAGCAGCTTTTATTGGAATGTATATTTGTTTTACTATTAAAGCTTATGAGATTCTATAGAATGTACAGGAAAGTGCTTGTTGTTATGAATCATCAAAATGTTAAATTCAGTGTGTTATAGTTGGTAGGTTAGCAAGGTGAGCTGGTAATCTACTGCCACAAGGAAACTTTTTTAATTGAACAACTTTATTTTAGAAAACAAAGATAAATGTACAGATTTTAAGCATTTTTGCATAAAAGTATACAAATATATTTTTGCCAGTGCTTGTTTTTTTTAAAGGTTTGATAGTGTTTATTAAGATCTTATTAGTTACAGTGAGCATAAAGTACATGTAAAACAGGATGTCACCCAGAATTAGTCAAAGTTTTGTTGTTGTGCAAAGATTAAGCATAATTTTTTTTTGATTTTTTTGAACTTCATATAGTCTGTGAGCTATTTCTGGGGTGTTCAGAGCTTTCTGGGGTTAGTAACCAATTATAAGTGACTGCATAGTATGTCTGTTATTTTGTGACAGGGTTATCTCACTCATGATGATATTCTCTAGATGCATCCATTGTATTAAGAATTTCATAAAGTCATTGTTTCTGGTAGCTGAGTAGTATTCCATTGTGTGAATATACCACAGTTTTTGTATCCATTCATCTACTGAAGGACATCTGGGTTCTGTCCAGCTTCCGGCTATTATAAATAGGGCTGCTATGAACATTGTAGTGCATGTTTCTTTGTTGTATGTTGGAGCATCTCTGGGGTATATTCCCAGAAGTGAAATAACTGGGTCTTCAAGTAGCACTATATCCAATTTTCTGAGGAATCGCCAGACTGATTTCCAGAGTGGTTGTACCAGTTTACAACCCCAAGAAGAGTGGAGACATGTTCTTCTTTTTCCACATCCTCGCCAGCATCTGCTGTCATCTGAATTTTTAATCTTAGCCAATCTGACTAGTGTGAGGTGTAATCTCAGGGTTTACATTTCCCTGATGGTTAATGATTTCGAGCACTTCCTTAGATGCTTCTAGTAATTCGATATTCCTCAATTGACAGCTTTTTGTTTAGCTCTATACCCATTTTTAAATAGTGTTGTTTGTTTCTAGGGTGTCTAGCTTTCTTGACTTCTTTGTATACCTTGAATATTAGACTTCTATCTCTTGTGGTACCACAAGGAATTTTGATGCCAGTCAAGAAAATGAATCATGAGTGAAAATCCCTAACCCTTGATGATGAACCAATAGTTCTATTGTCTTCACTTCTAATTTGCTCAGTGTACACCTCCAATATTAATAATATATTTAGTGTAAAGTGCTGATGATGGGTTGATAGCTAAAATCACCCCCCCTTATTTGCTTGCTCTAGGTGCCATAAAGAAAAAAAGATTGAAATCTACAGTATAGAGATTTTGAAGATACTACAACAGATGCTAAAGAAATTAATGTAAAAGTACACTTTAAAATTTTATTCTAAACTAAAAAAAGAAATAGATGAATTTCTAGTTGCATAACCTACGGAAGTTATATCAGTGTGTAGTAAATAATTTAAATAGACCCATAACAAAAGACATAGCAGTCATAATTATAAATTCTTCATATAAAATAATCTCATGCCTAGATAAGTGTAGTATAGAATTCTATCAGAATGTCAAAGATCTAACATTGAAACTTCTTAAATTATCACATGAAATGGGAAGAGGAAGACTATTCTGAAAGGTGGTTTTATACACTGTGTTTAAAATTAACTATATTTGGCTCCGCCCATCTGCCACCTGGACAAGCAGTTTCCAGAGATAAAAACCTGCTGAAAAGAAGATCTGAGTTGGCAGGGGGCAAAAAGTTCTCTTCTGAGTGCGCACAGAAAGCACGCCCCTGCCCTGCCTGATCCAGGAACCAGGACCCCAGCTTTGGCACCTCTGTTCCCAGCCAAAGGCATTGAGGCTCAAAACAGAGGTTGGACCATCTGCTACCTGAACCAGTGGAGATCCAGGGACACAGACCAAGTACAAGGGAAAGGCAAGAAATATCGCTGACAACAATATGGCAAGAGGAAAGCGAAAGAGCATATCCCAAGGAAAGCAGGACAACCTGGCAACACCAGTACCCAGCTCTCCCATCACAGCAAACATTGGAATGCCAAACACTCCAGAAAAAGAAGACGCAGACCTAAAACCATACCTCAAGATGATGATAGAGAACTTTAAACAAGAACAGGATGAAAAGCATAAAGAATCAGCAGTTTTTAAAAAGGAAACAAGAAAAACACTCAAAGAACTCAAAGACTAGAGGAAAACAGAACCAAAGAAATGAAGGGATAGAAGAAGGAATTTAAAATGGAAACGGACACAATAAAGAAAACACTAAAACAGATAACCCTAGAGGTAGAACACCTAAAAAAGAAATCAGGAGTCACAGAAGCAAGCATTTCCAATAGATTAAAAGATATGGAAGAAAGAATCTCAGGGGCAGAAGACAACATTGTAAACATAGACAAAACAGCCAGAGAAGATGTAAAAAACAAAGAGCTTCTAATCCAAAATGTCCAGGAAATCCAGGACACAATGAGAAGACCGAACCTAAGGATAATAGGAATAGAAGAGGGAGAAGAGTATCAACTTAGAGGCACAGTAAATATCTTCAACAAAATCGTGGAAGAAAACTTCCCTACCCTTAAGAATGAGATGACCACAAGCATAAAAGGAGCCTTCAGAATTCCAAATAGGTTAAACCAGAAAAGAAATATCTCCCGACACATTATAGTCAAAACTTTAAGTGCCCAAAGCAAAGAAAGAATATTAAAAGTAGTAAGGGAAAAAGGTCAGGTAACATATAAAGGCAGGCCAATAAGAATCACACGCGGTTTCTCAACGAAAATTATGAAATCTAGAAGAGCCTGGACAGACATCATGCACACCCTAAGAGAGCACAAGTGCCAGCCCATGCTGCTATACCCAGCAAAACTATCAATCACCATAGATGGAAAGATGAAGATATTTCAAGAAAAATCAGAATTTACACAATATCTGACTACAAACCCAGCACTACAACCAATTAGAGGTGGAAAATCCAATACAATGAGGGAAAATACAGCCTAGTAAGAACAAGAAAACTCCTAAACAAAAAAAAACCAATTTAAAAAAAAAAAAAAAAAAAAAAAAAAAAAAAAAAAAAAAAAAAAAAACAGACACAACTCACCCACAAAAGCAATAATAGCAGGAAACTGAAACAACTATTCCTTGATATCTATTAACATAAATGGACTCAACTCCCCAATAAAGAGACATAGGCTATCAGACTGGACACATAAACAAAATCCAGCGTTTTGCTGCATACAGGAAACTCATATAATAGGCAAAGACAGACAATATCTAAGAGTAAAAGGGTGGGAAAAAACTTCCAAACAAACAGCCCCAAGAAGCAAGCTGGAGTGGCTATTCTAATATTGAATAAAGTAAATTTCCAACCAAAAGTTATCAAAAAAGATAAGAAAGGACACTTTTTACTCATTACTTGGGAAATCTGTCAGGAGGAACTCTAAATCCTTAACATATATGCTCCAAATAAAAAAGCACCCACATTCATAAAAGAAACCCCACTAAAGCTCAAAAAACACATTTCACCCAAGACAATAATAGTGGGAGACTTTAATACCTCACTCTCAACAATGGACAGATCATGGAAACAGAAACTGAACAAGGGCTGTTCAAAACTAGCAGAGACTTTGAACCAACAAGAATTAATAGATATCTACAGAACATATCATCCTAAAGTAAAATAATACACCATCGTCTCATCACCCCATGGCAGCTTCTCGAAAATTGACCACATAATTGGGCACAGAATGAGCCTCCATCTATATAAGAAGATTGAAGTACTCCCATGCATAGTCTCAGATCACCATGGTCTATGGCTGGTCTTTAACAACAACAAAGAAAACAAAAAGCTCACTTACACATGGAAACTAAACAATGTTCTGGTAGACAATAGCAGGGTCAAAGAAGAAATAAAGAAAAAAAATTAAGGATTTTCTAGAATTCAACGAAAACGAAAACACAACATACCCAAACCGATGGGATGCAATGAAAGCAGTACAGAGAGGAAAACTCATAGGCCTAAGTGCTTCCAAAAAGAAACTGGAGAGAGCTTACATCAACAACCTGACAGCACAGCTAAAAGCCCTAGAACAAAAGGAAGCAGATATACCCAAGAAGAGTAGACGGCAAGAAATAATCAAAATTAGGACAGAAATAGACCAAATAGAAACAAAAAGAACCATTGAAAAAATCAACAAAACCAAGAGTTGGTTCTTTCAGAAAATCAACAAGATTGATAAACCCATAGCCAGACTAACTAGAGGGCAAAGAGAGAGTATACAAATTAACAAAATCAGAAAGGAAAGTGGAGACATAACAACTGAAACTGAGGAAATTCAAGAAATCATCAGATCCTACTACAAAAACTTATACTCCACAAAATTGGAAAATCTGGAGGAAATGGATGAATTCCTAGACAGATACAAGATCCTAACGTTAAACCAGGACCAAGTAAACCATCTAAATAACCCTATAACACCTAAAGAAATAGAAGAAGTCATCAAAAGCCTCCAAACAAAAAAAGAAAAAAAAAGCCCAGGTCCAGACGGGTTCAGTGCAGAATTTTATCAGACATTTATTGGGGATATAACACCAATATTCGCCAAACTATTCCAAAAGATAGAATCAGATGGAATATTACCCAACTCATTTCTTTGAGGCCACAATAACCCTCGTACCTAAACCACACAAAGACCCTACAAGGAAAGAGAACTTCAGACCAATCTCAATCATGAACATTGATGCAAAAATACTCAACAAAATCCTTGCTAACCGAATCCAAGAACACATCAAAACCATCATTCATCATGACCAAGTAGGCTTCATCCCCCAGAAAAGTCATAGTATTAGGTTCCCTGAGTTAGGGGAACTGGATACACAGTCAGGCAACAGGTTCAGTTTCTATTCCAATTGTAAAGAGACCACTGCATATCACCTACATACTTGGGTTGGATTGTACAGGTCCAGGAAATTATAGGCATTTTCAAACATCTTTCCATAAGTATTGAGAACAAAATGTGGGTCCTCTACAGGAGCAGGGAGCACTCTTCAATGTTCATTCCCTGTCTTTCTAGCTCCTGAAGCACCATAGCTTTAAAGATGTGTTGGATAACAGAATAAATTCATTTTATCTCTACCTTTATAAATAAATATTAATAAATATGTCCCTTCTCTTTATAGAATGCAATATATATATATATATATATATATATATATATATATATAAATTTTAAGTCATTTAATATAGCTATATGTTCTTTAATGGAAATTTACTCATTGAATATTTAAAAATATTCATTATATATTTGGAAAAATATTTCCAGAACAAGGCTCTAAGTTCACAAAAATAGGCAAAAATTGGGTGCTCCTGTTAGTGCACTTTGCAGCATCCCTTTCCTGAAGAATGCATTAAAATGGTTAATGCAAGGAACTCTGTACATTATGTGGCTAAATCTAATTATCTCTGCAAGATATTTCTCTGAGTACAGTTTCTGAAGCAGAAATTTTCATGGTTTATATTTGTTTCAGTAGATGTACAAATACTAATGAATTTCATAGCCAAAATGTTTTCAAAAATTTAATTATCCCAGATTCCCAATAGCACAGATAGTGGAGGAAAGGAAGTTTTTCCATCACTCCAATTAGTAATATGGGAGTTGTTCTTATACAAAATGTATGACTTGGGATTTTTTTCTTCATTTTTATATATGGGAAATAACAGGCAAAAACAAAAATAATAAGGCTTTAGAGAGTTTACATCTGGTTTCATGATATTAATATACCCCATACAATCTATATTAACATTTACTATTTTTCATATTGTTGGGAGATAGAAACAGTATGTTAGTTAAGCAGAGAGAGTTTTGTAAGGATACACAAAAGAATCAAAATAATATAGATAGTAGTTCAACATAATTCCATTGAAAACAAAAACCATGCACTGGAAATTTTGAGCCTCAGTTACTTAAGATGTAATTCAATACTCATTATTTATTATTATTATTTATTATCATTATTTATTATTATTATTAAATACAGCTTTCTTTTGAGTTCAGGTAACTAGCCTATGTTGTTTCCACAAGAGCGTAGGTGGTTATGCATCTCAGAAGGATTACTGAATATATAAGCACCTGAGGACACACTGGCTTTCTGAGTATGCAGGCTCTGAGTATGCCTGCAGAGGAAGGAGCTTGATAAATAGCCAGGCATGTCCATGTAGACAGACTGTCGGGAAGGCTATAGGATGACTACAGGCTGTAAGGCATCAGTCAGTCTCCTCACTGAGTCTACTGTGTACATCTCTGTTGACTCTGTAGGCAGGAAGCCCTTACACAAGTCTGGCTTCTGTAGAGATTTTTCCCATGTTTCCTACAGGATAATTAACAGAACAATCTTTTCATCTAGTCCAAAGAGAGTAGTTTGAAGCTCTCTAGTGAGAAAGCTTAATAGCATGCCATATCAAAGTAGAAATATTTGGAGCAATTATGTTGTTTATCCCAGAGCAATTATTAAAGGGTACATTCAGAAGAGAGAGGCAAAATTTGAATAACTAACAGCTTAGCTAAAATCAAGAAATACATTATTCGACTGCACAACTTTCAGCAGAAAATTCTCTACATACATTTTACCTTCATACAACAACAGAACACCTCTGTCTAACTGATCATACATAAATGTTCATCTGGAGATGTTTATTCTTTTTCCCCAAAGTGAGAGAATGTATGATCTTTTGACTTGACACCTTAGATGCTAATTTAAAGGCCTCATTGTTACATTCACTCCCACAACAGTACAAAATATACCAAAAGAGGATTTTGAAGTAGCATAAAGTTAAGGTCTTATTAGTATATGAAAATAAATAACATAATTATAGCTTTAAGAATGTATGTAAAACCTCTCTGTTCTCTACTTCTGAAGTCACAGTTTTAAGGCTTCATTCTACATCACCCATCACATATTTTATTTGATATTGACTAAAAATTAATCTTCTGTGCTCTTTTTTTAACTAGATGAAATTAAATGACTCACCTTTCATTCTCAGAATGTGTGTGTGTGTGTGTGTGTGTGTGTGTGTGTGTGTGTGTTTGCACATATCATAAATGGGTAGATAGATGATAGATGATAGACAGATAGATAGATAGATAGATAGATAGATAGATAGATAGATAGATGGGGTTTGTTAATATTTTAAAAGAAGGATATTAAAGATAGTCTTTATAGTCTTCTTTCAAATATCAATATGTTAAAATGTTAATCAGTTGACAATAATGCAAATCAGTGTCTATATTGGAAAATAAAATCATCATAATAACTCAAGAGTAGTTACATATTTGACAACATTGTCACCTGATAATAGAAAAAAAATATTGGATTGAAATGTTGAGACAGTATCTATTTAACGAATATTTCATCCATGTTTTAGAAAATGCAAGTCCTGAAGAAAATAATGTGAGTGTTCTTCAGTTTTGTACATCACATAAACTAAGAACACTGTCCGTCTATTTGGCCAAGCACTATGCTGGATCATTTTGTTCATTTAAGATGAGATAGGAGCCTTGTCAAACAGTATGCAAATTTAAATCAACTGATTGGCAAGAGAAATGTGAATCTACTTCCCTGATTCCTTACAAATATATGTTTATGATCACAATGGCAGGCAATGCCTCAATAATTATTCACTGTAATTTTACAGTTTTTGAGGAAAATCACAATTATTGGCAATTAACAATTCCATATTGTAGTGATTTTTTATCTATTGTAAAAGTGGGGTAAGGGGTCATGAAAACTTATCTTAAATAATGTAAAATTTCCACATTTACATTTTCTCTACATTAGTAGTATTATTGCCTCTTGGAGATAATTTCCTTTTTTGATGCATGTCCTCTTCTGAACTTACCTTTCTCCAGTAAGCCCAGAGAAGTCCACATGCTACACTGTATTATTAGAATGAGGAAACTTTGTTTTTTTTTTTTGTTTGTTTTTTGTTTTTTTAAATAATACCAAATTATGTTGGCCTCAATTACAGACATAGCCAACCCTTAAAACACAAATATCTTAGAAGGAAGTGGGTTAATGTTACTCGGCACAGTGGTTCATCGATAATGTATTAAATTATCTGATTCTAGTAGATGTGCAGTGCCTGTAGTGACAGAATCAAGCCCAAGCTGAACAGAACAAATTCTCTTATTAAGAGAACTCACACAAGAGCATTCTAATTCCAATAATCAAAAGGAAAGAGAAGAAAACAAAATGTCACAGATTAAATGAATTGTTGAACACTGTTTTGGTAATATTTCTGAAATATGTGAGAGACACTATTTTTGAGAGGAGAGAAAAATAAGACATGTTTGACATCTATTTCTGATACAAAGTAACATACAGAAAATATAGAAAATCAATAATCACTTGTTTCTTTCACTGAAAGAATTTATGGATTCTACTTACATCCACCTTGATTAAGTTTCTGCTTCTTAATATCTATCCATCCAATTCTGCCAAAATCTAATACAGCTGTGTGCTGATATAGGATTTTGATACATTCTGGAATTATTTTTTTTTAATATTCTATTGTGTTGAGTATTTAACTTTGCTTTGTATTGTATCAACTAAAACATTATCAAGGATCACTGACCCCTCAAATATAAATCACAGAGTTCATAGGAGTGATGGTTTTCCCCCATTTACACTCAAGATTTTTACAGCTGTTAGAGATTCTTAAAAATTAGTTGTCTGGGAATTTATATGAAATGAGTATAGGTAGGAAATATTCAGATAACTTTTTAATAAATTTAAAACTGCTTTTCAGATTATTTCTTCATTACTTAAAACACAGTAAAAAAAAATAAAGCCATCAGGATATCCTTGGGAAAAAGTGGAATTTATATTATCCGAGGCTTATTGCTTGGAAATGGTTTTAGAAATGCCAAAATCCTTGTGTACAGCCCTCTGGGAACTTAGTCTTCTTAGCTATGCTAGGATTTTGAGCAGGCCTGTACTTCTGCTGATTCCTCACTGGGGAAAAGGCAAGTGTTACAGTTTTATTTGTAATACTTTAAAAAACAATGTTTGAAACTAGAATTCAACCATATAATCTATGTTTAAATATACATGCTATATATTGAATGATTCCTTTTAATAAAATATTTCAACTAAATCACACTGTTATTCATAAAAATTTAGAAATTTAAATCATGTAACAGTTAATTATGTATATCTGTGCAAGTAAAATAATGCATTTCCCAGAGATTGAGATGGTTGTAAAATGAAATTAAGCTTAAATTAAAACATGTGAAACTCTGCATCAGTGGCAACACTAAAATTTACAAAGCAAGCATCATTATTGCAATTTCAAACATAAATGTTCCACTATGTAGAAGCTAGTCATGGAGGTACTTTTCCCAGCACTAGAGAGATGAGAAGTCATAAAAAATGATAAAATGCTCAGGGTATCCTTGATGGCAAACTCAAGGTCATTCTAGGCTATCTAGAGAGCTACCCCCCAGAGGAGGGAAACAAAAAATTATAAAGAAACAAGTTAAACGTAAAAAAAAACATGAAAAGAGAAATACAGTTGTTTATTATTATGTATGCAATCAATGGTATCTAAAATATGTATTATACACCTGTTATATCTTCTAAAATGTCAGAAAGTAATATGTTGACCCTTAGTTTGGTACTATCTGGAAAGGCTGAGTCCTTTGAAAGGATGGGCTGGGTTGCTGGTTTTTGTTGGTATAGGAAGGTCCTCCAAGGAGGGAACCCATCACTTTATTTGCCTCACTTATGTTTTCTGGCCATGGTGTATTTACTTTAACATCTCTTTTCCCAAGCTACCCTGTATCCTTCAAAAAACTGAGCCCCGACTAATATCTCCAACCTCTGGTCTTGTTCACTATTCTATGTATTTCTTATAATGCTGGAAACTCACACTTCCAAGTATGAACTTTTTTTCTTGCAAATTTGGAGGTAAATTATTCAGTAATTCAAGAAATTTCCCAGTTAACAAGTCATTAAGTATATGGAACACTGTGTAAATTACAGCCAGGGAGAATATATTAGGCCTTAATGATAGCAGTTGGTTCATCTTATAGATATAAACATCGTTATAAATAAATAAAACCATAACATGCCACAATTTTCTTATTTTTCAAAAGAGAGCTATGGAGCACTTGGCGTCTGTAAAGTATGTGAATGCAGCAATGTGTAAGTGCACACATGCCTGTTTGCTTGTATGTGTGAATGTGTGTTTTGATAAAAAACAATGTAGTGGGTGAAAAGCTGATCTAAGTTCTGCATCTTACAAAATTTTACACATAATTCTCATCAACAAAATCCAATTAACCACACGTAAACCAATAAAAGCTCATCACTTAAAACAAGAGTACACCATGGTATGTGATAACCAGTTACTCAACATTCAGTAAACTACTTTTCCACCATTTTAAAAGCTTCTGTTTTCAGAAATAAAGAACCACTGAACACATTTACTCAAACATTTACAAAATGAGCAGCAACCTGACATAAATATTCCTAGATAATACTTCCTTTCTCTGCTGAGTCTTCTAAAGCTTACAATTTAACTAGATCAATTCCCTGTTTCTCTCCTCTAACTCCTTTTCTTGGCCATCATATTCCTGCCACATTGTTCTATAAATATTACTGTTACATACAAACATAATCACTGTCATTTAAATCTGTTTATTGTTGGTCTGTGCATATGGTTTCAGGAATATCATTTGGTATACGATTACCATTTCAGTGCTCATGATTTGGGAAAACTACTTTTCTCTCTCCTGACATTTGTTAATTACATGTAGCTCTTCATGAGAGGTTGACATAAAATAAGATTTTCTCCACTCCTTTTCTAAGTAACTTAGTGATGTCATTGTTCAAGTCTTGCTTAGGCAGCCTTATTGAGCCTGTGGTGCTAAGAATAGCACAATTAGGCAGAAGAGCTGTGAGCATAGTCTTGTGTTCTGTGGCTAGACCCGAGCTCCTATCTTCCTCCTTGTTCTGTCTCAATGTCCTGAGCATTACTCTGCTTCTCTCTGCTATACCATCCTTCCCGGAAATATTAAGAGTGTGAGCCAGAATAATCCTTATTCTCCTAAATTTGCTTTTGTTAGTTATATGGTCACCATGATGACAGGCTAAATATTTTTTTTAAAAGGAGTATATTTATGTGTTTAAAGATGCACACAAGAACAGACTGCCAAAGCAGAGGACACCTTACTTTATACATTCAGGAACTGTACATCTATAAGAACGTAGAACTATTTTATACCATCTGTTCTCTTGGGAATTAAGATCCTCTGACTCTCCTGAACTAACTTGAATGACAATCAGTAGGTTAACAATCTGTAATGCTGACATGACAGAGGAGGTGAAACCCTGCAAATCTTCTATTCTCCCTATGGGTCTGATACCTGTGGGCCTTTTGTTCTGCAACTACCAGAACCAAACAAGGCACAGGTTTGTTACATAGCTGTCACTGACATATTTAACTCTTGGCTTTTTCTAATGTCATTAACAAAATAAAGTACCAAATTTATTTTATTGTAATTTGTATTAAAGTAATAATGGAAGTTTCTTTTTCATTTGTTTTGGTTGGTTGTTTTTCTGTTGCTTGTTTGTCAAATTTATAGTATAACCTAACAAATTCAATCTATACATTGATACAATTTCTGAGAAAATATTTTTCATTCAATAAAATCAATTTTAGGCAGTTTTGCTAATAGTAACACATTTTTACTCGTGATCATAGAGCAAAAGAAGTAATTACATTTTGTACCTGATATTGTTTATTTATACCTGTCTTTTGTCAGTCATATGACTCTGATTTGGTTTCTCTAATGCAAGGATTTTCCACTTAGACTCTGTGTTAAGCAAATGCTATATACAAATTTGTTTGTTTATATATCTGAATATTTCGTATCTGTTTTTTTTTTCCACCTATATGAAAAGATAATGGATATAGCAACACCCACTGTTTGAGTCACCAAAATAATGGCCATTGCATGGACTCAGAAGACCTGGTACAGATTCCTGAAGGCCCCAAATTTGATCTTTTTGTCTCTGTGAGCTCATGTAAGCCCTGTTTATTTAATTTGGAGGACCATAATCTCTAAATGTTCTTCATCTTCTCTGACTCTTGGTCTTTCCTCCTCCTCTTCTGCAGAGTTCCATGATCTCCAAGAGGAGGAACCCAATGGATACCTCCATTTAGAATCTCTTGCTCTGGAAAATAATTGGCTATGGGTCTCTACATTTGCTCCCTGTGATAGCAAAAGAAGACTCTCTGATGGTGGCTGACCAAGGACTAGGCACTGATCTAGGTGTATAGATGCATAATATTAGGAATCACTCCACTGATTTTTGTTGTTGTTGTTCCAGTCATTTTTTTAATTCTATGCTAGGTCGATGGGCTACCCATTTTTTATATTTTGCTCATCCAGAGTGTAAGCAGAGTGTAGGCTTCCTCACATTGCATGGGCTTCAAGTTAAAACAGACATTGACTGGCAACTCTTACAAGTTTTGCTCCTTCATTGCATCAGAATATCTTTCAGACAGGACAGATTATATGTCAAGGTGTTTGTGCCTGTGGTGTTTAGGTTTATTTTTCCATAGTCTTGGGGTACCTTCTTGTCCCATAGAGATTAGTAAATGTTTTAATGTTTCATCCAATGTATTTTTTAATAAATGTTCAAGTTTGTTATCAAAGTAAATTTTTCATTTTTCATTTTTAATATTTTCATAAATACATAGTGTTTTAGATCTTCCCAGAGGTGCATCTGTCCAGGACTTTGACCTATTTTAATCTGTCAAGTACTAAAAATAATAGTAAAAATGGGCATAGATATTGTGTGATTTCCCTGTTGTATTTGAACCACTTTGATTCAGATTTTGGACGTCTTATAAATTATGATTTTCCTGGAAAGACTATGCATATGCTATATATATTCTGATATTAGATAGTTACGCACTACACTATTATTAGATTCTTTATCGAATAAAACTACTGAATTACAAACTGTGTAGCAGCCAGGCATCTCAGTTCATAGTTAGAGTGCTAAAAAATATATCCTTTCTGCTGTCACAGACACTTGCTATGAGTAGTGTTGTTGCCAATTACTAGACTCATTATACGCAGTCAGCATCTATTCTTATCTGGGTTTGTTTTGTCAGTACTTGGGCATAGATTAAATGCCTTATATAAAATTTCTGGCACAGAATGATACCGTTAAAAAAAAAAGTACTTTTGTGAGTGTGCTTTTCATCAAATGTAGGCTATAAAATCTATTTTGCATACAGAAGCTTTGTTCAAAGGCTATTATCTATAGGAGTTCAGAATCTCAAAGAGAGAGAGGCATAGAAAATCTGCAATTTAGTATTGCCCCAGAGGCACTTTACATAACAGTAAGAGCTCAGCTTAAACACTGAGCTTAATCACAAAGCAGCTATAATGAATCTAACACTGGCAAAGTCCTAGGATTCTAATTTTCTAAGCATTTGTGAAGCGCTAAAGTCAAGTCTCTCCACCTCAACCAATTCCACATTCTCTTTCTCCACCTAAATTATCTTACACTTTGGCCTAAGTCATAGGTCAGAACTCTTAACAGTGTCAGAATGAATTAGATTGCTGCAAAAAGATCAAGGGGATACCTCCTTAGTAGACCAATTCAGAACAAGACAGCCCAATTAACTGGAAGGAGGCACCAGTGAAAGCAGAGGCAAGAGCATAGGTCCTTACTTAACTGAGAAAGCTCTTGGCCTTAATTTTGATTTCTTACTAACTTTTCGAGTTCAATATATCTGACCAGAAATCCTTATTTGTACAAAACTAACTGTTGTTTGGAATGAACTGACTGATTTACTTATAAGGAGAAACTTCATAAAACCATTCTATATTTTTCAATATAAATTTCAGACAACAATGACCGCATTCTACAAAATTACTGGTGCTTATAGAGTGAGTCAAATTCTGAGGTACAACCCACTTAAACCAGAATTTGTTTTTCATATCTTCTCAGCCTTTATCCTGAAGATTCTTATATGATATTAAAAATGTTACTTGTATTTTCTAGACTAATACAGTCCTTACTTCTTTTTAGATAAACAGAGAATTCAGAGCTATTAGCTAAAACTATTGAGACCAAATTAAAACAATTTCTTAATTGATAGTCTGTACTTCTTCATTTTATCATACCTACTTCTGATTTAGGGTAGAGATATTTATATAGTTTGCTTTCTATAAACTTATATGTTTTTTTAAACATTTATTTATTTACAGTCCATCTGTTGCCTCTCTTTCTGGACCCCTTCATATAGTTCCTTATTACATTCTTTCTCCCCACTGTCTCTGAGAGGTTATTCTCCCACCACCAGCCTCGCTTTCATGGGCCTCAAGCCTTTCAAGCATTGGGTTTATCTTCCACTGAGACCAGACCAGACAGAACTCTACAATACATGTGTCAGGGGCCTCAGCACAACTCATATATACTTCCTGAATGGTGGGTCAGTTTTTGGGAGATCCTTGAGTTCTGAGATAGTGGAGACTGCTGGTATTCCTTGGGCCATTCTCTTTTTCTGCTTCTCCCATTCTTACCCTAATTAAACCATAGTAGGTTTCCTCTACTTCAGTTCATTGACTGGGTAGAAGTATCTGCATTTGTCTCAGTCATGTGCTAGCTGGGCCTTTCAGAGGACAGCCATGATAGACTCCTGTATATAAGCACATCATAACATTAGTAATAGTGTCTTACCTTGGTGTTTCCACATAACATGGATCCCTTGTTGCATTGGTCACTGGACTGCCTTTTCCTCAATCTCTTCTGCACTTTTGTCCCTATAGGTATTATAGAGACTAACCCTTCTGAGTCACAAATTTTGACTGCAGATTAGTAACACTATCCTTCTTCTTCAGACCCTGGCTATCTACTGGAGGTGAATCTTAGAGTTTGTTTTCCATTTCCTTAGATGAAAGTAACCTTTCATTAAAGATCAATCCCATTGAGTTCTGAGAGTCTCTCATCTTCCAAGTCCCTGGTATTTTCTAGAGGGTATCCCTATTTCTACTTTCTGAGGTTGCATGTTTTTCTTTATTTTGCAAGCTCTCTAGGCTTTTTTCCTGTCCCCATTGCCTAATACTGTTAGCCTTTTCTACTCTTCCCTACCCCACAAATCTCTACTTCCCTTTGCCTCCCATGATTATTTTCTTCTCCCTATTGAGTGGTATTGGATCATCATTACTTGACTTTTCTGGTCGTTAAAATTCTTAAATTCTATGGGCTATACCCTAAGTATTCTGTACCTTTAAGGTTTTGGTTACCTTACTCAGAA
The DNA here is from genome assembly GCF_963924665.1 of Micromys minutus. Taxonomy (NCBI): domain Eukaryota; kingdom Metazoa; phylum Chordata; class Mammalia; order Rodentia; family Muridae; genus Micromys; species Micromys minutus. Next base: position 38,288,493 of record NC_137974.1, read on the forward strand.
TATTTTCTATTTCCATACATTTGCCTGAATATCTCATGATATCCTCATACTCAATAACTTAGTAGTATTCAATTTTGTAAATTAACCACATTTTCTATATTCATTCTTTCATTTTGGGACATGTGGGTTGTTTTCAGTGTCTGTTTATTACAAATATGACTGCTAAGAACATTGTGGAGCATGTGTTTCTCTGGTGTGCTGGGGCAAATTTTAGGTATATGTCCAAGAATGATATATCTGGGTCTTCAGGTAGTTTTGCTTCCAATATTCTGAAGAAATACCAGATTAATTTTTAGAGTGGTTATACCAATTTCAAAACATACCAACAATTGAGGAATGTCATTAGATGCTATAAAAGGATATGGCAAAATTATATCCTTCATTTTAAAAGTCTTAGAAAGATTGGGAATACAAGATCCTTACCTAAACATAATAAAGGCAATACACAGCAAGCCATCAGCCAATATCAAATTAAATGGAGAGATACTTTAGGCAATCCCACTAAAATCTGTTCATACCTATTCAATATTCTACTCAGGGTTCTGGCTAAAGCAAGTAGACGGCAAAAGAATATCAAGGGGGATACAAATTGGAAAGAAAAAATTCAACTTATCACTATTTACAGATGTCATGATAGTGCACATAAACAACTCCTGAAAAATCTAATAGAGACCCTCTACTTCTGATAAACCACTTGATAGAGTGGTTACATATAAAATTAACTCAAATAAATCACTAGCCTTCCTTTATGCAAATGATAAATGGGTTGAGAAAAAAATTAGGGTAAATAATTCAGAGTTGCCACAATTAATATAAAATATCTTGGTGTAACACTTACCAATCATGTGAAAGATCTATAATACAAGAACTTCCAATATTTGCAAAAAGAAATTGAAAAACATAGAAGATGGAAATTATTCTTCTCATGATTATCCTACCAATCATGCTCATGGATTGGCGATGTAACAGTAAAAATGGCCATCCTACCAAAGGCAATCTACAGATCCACACAATCATCATCAAGACTCCAACACAATACCTCACAGACATCGAACAAGCAATTCTTAGTTTCATATGGAAAAACAATAAACCTAGAATAGCAAAAATAATTTTTAACAATAAATGAACTTCTGGGGGAATCATCATCCCTTATCTTAATTTGTACTACAGAGAAATGGTAATTGAAAACCACATGAGATTACTTCAAAGACAGATAGTTTGATAAATGGAAAAGAACTGAAGACACAGAAATATACCTATGGACACTTGATCTTCAACAACGAAGCCAAAAACATACAATGAAAAATAGGAAGCATCTTCAATAAGTGCTGCTGTACTAACTGGCAGTCTGTATGTAGAAAAATGAAAATAGACATGTATGTGTCACCTTGAACAAAGCTCAAGTCCAAGTAGTTCAAGGACTTCAACATAAACTTGGACACAGTTAATCAAATAGAAGAGAAAGTGGGAAAGAGCCTTGAACTCATTGTCACAAGGTAAATTTTCTTAAACAGAACTCCATTGGCTCAGGCTCGAAGATTAATAATTGATTAGTCAGTAGAACACATCAGCAACCAACAGAATGAGAAAAATTTTCCACTAACCCTACAACTGTTAGAGGGCTATTATCCAAAATATATAAAGAACTCAAGAAGCTAACCTCCAAAAGACCAAACAACCCAATTAAAGAAATCAAGTACAGAGCTAAATAGAAAATTCACAACAACAGAGGAATCTTGAATAGTCACAAAGCACTTAAAGAAATGTTCAAAGTCTTTAGTCATCAGGGAAATTCAAATCAAAATGACCCTGAGATTCCACCTTGCACTTGTCAAAATGACTAATATCAAAAACTGAGGAGATAAAACATACTTTCAAGGATGTGAAGAAAGAAGCATTGATACTTAAAAGCCTTTTGAGATCCAAATTAAATAGGAAATACCATTGAGAAAATTGCAGCGCCCATTTAGAATGTCAAGTGAGGGTGGCAAATACTGCAAAGTTTTAAAATAATTATAGAGTGTGTGAGACAAGCTTGGGTTACACTCAACCCAGGATAGCAGTTATGAAAAGTATACACATATATGAAGTGCTTGGCTTACATGTTTTTCCCCTAGTAGAAACATAATTAGTTTTAAGGTTTTTTTTTTTTTTTTTTTTTTTTTTTTTTTTTGACAAATTGCCTACAAACTATATCTCATCATGGTGGATAAATATTACTAGATTATTCTGTTGCCTATAATGTCTTTTTGAGTTAGTCTTCACCCAAAGACAGACAATAATTCTCTTGTAATATGTAATATGTACTGAATTAATTATTTATCTGCTTCTATTCAATTCACAGTCTTATTTTCATGTGACCATAAACAATGTAATTCTTATTTTAAAGATACTTTCTAAATTAAAGAGTGCTTTAAAATTTGTTTTAAAAATCAGTTGGCTGTAAAGGAGTCATCTTTGTTTATTAGATGAATTTAACAAATTACATTTGCAAAATGTAATTTTATACTTTTTTCCTTCTGAAATATATTCATTTGAATTCTATTTTATGTAAATTCTAAAGTGTTTTCTTCAATGCATGAAAAGCATAGAAAATGATCTGACTTCACTCTTGGTGAATAATTATTTACAATAATTGTTCCAATTTATTCTTCTGAGTATAGTGAACAAGCTGCTCAGCTTGCTGTGTTTATCATTAAAAGTTCCTATTATCTTATATTGTCTAATGTGGTTTTGTAATATATTGAAATAAAATTACATAAATTTCTCCCCTCTATCCCCTCCCTAGCCCCTTCAATGCCTACTATTTTATTTTCCTGTTGCTGGATTCCATATTTTTTATTTTTATATATGTAGTATACACTTATGTATGAATAAATACATAAATATGATCTTCTGACTGTGTGTCTGTGTTTGCATGGTTTCCGGGCTGATCATTCTACAGTGAACAACCCATATGAGATCTCATCTGTTTAAGAATCATAATCTCTCCTTCAGGAGGTATTACATTTTGTCTATAGTTCTTTGTAATGCAATGAATAGCCATCTCTTATAGCTATGAACTCTGTATCTCTCTTTTTGTGAATTGTCTACCAAGCTGTTTAGCTAAATTTAATAGTAGATTTGTCTTGTAAGTTCAAATAATATGATCATATACACACAGAGATTTTAGACAATATACTGGGAATATAAATAACAGATATTTTGTTAACCTTTCTTTATATTAATGATGTTTTATAATCATATATTACTAATTTATACTCTGGCAAATATAATGTTTTTCCTTCATGAATTTTATTGCTTTAAATAAATTTCTTCCAAAATTGTTTAAACATACTTTTTGTTATTATTAAATTTTAAACATTTCCTAAAAGATAGAATGTCTACTATACTTAGAAATCAATTATATAAAGAATCAAAAATATTTTACTTATCATTTGACAATTTTATACATGTCTAATTTATTTTTACTGTATTTTACACCTTCTCTTCTCTCTCATCCCCTATGTTTCCTTGTTTAAAATGTTTCATGTTTTGCTAAATAATTAATATTTACAACTACCTCCAGCCTGTTCTCAATGTACAGTTATGCTCCATGAACTACCATTTGGTTGGGACACTTATGGTTTGAAATAAGAAGGTTGGAATTCGGCTGGAACAGATATTGTTCCTTTGTGAATGCACACTGTTACTGTTTAAATGTATCCTCAGAGAGGCAAACAGCATTCTATTCCACTGGGTTTCCTTGTTTCTTACAGTTTTTTACCCTGGTGTGGTTAATAACAAATTTGGGAGAAGTTCTGTTTGTTAAACAATGTTTTCCTGCATGCAGAAATATCTTTCAACAAGAACTCAAACCTTTGTTCTGCTCTTTCCTTTCTCTCTCTTAGCACAATTTCTATATTAGTACCGAATTCTCTTTCGAGTGCTACAGGCACTGGTTCATGGTAGTTTGTAGAACTGCTTCCAGTCTGTGGGATTCAACGTTCTCTGTAAAGATTTTATTATTGCTAAAGGCAAGAAATACTTTATTTCCTACATCAAACATGAGATGCTGCTCATCTTAGGAGTTCAAGAATACGTAATGGGGGGGATGATTACCTCAGGAAATAGAAGTTAACATTTGTGAACTCTGATGAGTTACTTGGAAACTGCTTTTCTTCCTGCCCACAGTTCATAACTTCCTCCAAAACAATATTCTAACTTTTAATCCCTTCAACTGCACAGCTGTGCATGGACGGTTGGAACTAAAAGTGAAAAGCTGAGGATCAACAACAGTGTCAAGCAGAGATTCTTGGATGAAGATAGAAGTTTCTGTTCCAGAGGGACTCAAATCCAAGGTTTGAGGAAATGCAAGAGAAAGTGATAAGTACATTATCTCATAACTAGATAAAACATATTTGAAAATTTTAATTTTCATTATTCCTTCCAGGTTTTCTTTGTAAAAGAATATAAAAGCTTCAAGGAAGAACAATATGAAATTAAAATAAGGTATTATATGTTGCATTTGGAATTGAGAAATGTTTAGTAATATAAAACAAAGAAGTTACAGTCCAGTTGAATGTTTAAATGGATATTGGCTATTCTTATGTCTATGTGTCAAAATTTTATGTAAAATGTATATAACTGATCCTCTAATTGGATCAAGTAGTTCTGTATTTGAACATTAGTGCTTCAGTCTATTTCTTAATTACTTTCATAAATTTGTTGAGGCTGGTGTTTCAATAAAAGTATTATGAGTTGATCTGACTTCCTAGTATATTTTCATTGTACAGTTAGATAACCAAGAACATTTGATTCTAAACAAATTATCTACCAATAAGTTTATAATTTTATAATTATTTTATTTAACAATACAATATAATTACATTTCTTCTATCCCTTTCCTCCCTCCAAATCCTTTCACATATATCTCCTACCCCAGTTTTCCATAGTTCCTTCAGGAAACTTGAGGCTTTCACAACCCATCTTGCCTTCGGTATTGGTATCAACTTTGTTCAGCTCTTCACCGGCACCATGGAAAATTCTCTTTGCAAAAGATGGAGACTCCTTAAGAAAAGCACAACCAATCAAGTACAGAGTTGAAAAGCCTAGTGCCTTCACAACCAAGGTTTGGTGGACATTGTGGAAGAAGGTGTAGAAAGATTGTAAGATCCATAGGATGGAGAAATTTCCTGCAGCATTCTGTCTACTAGTGAAATTAGTAGCTGCACCATAGAGTCTCACCAACATGATTGTCTAAACAAGACCTTATAACATCTTAAATTTGACAATATTTTATCATCTTGTTGACCATTTTAAGTTTGGAATGCATGTATATAAAACTACGGCATCAAATAATAATTAGATATTCCCTGTTGTAGTGACAATTGAGTTCATTATTGTGGAACAGACATTTGATGAACACAAAATGGAAGGCATTATGATGCTTAGAGGAATGCTATGCTCTCACATAGTTTTGTTTTAATGTAATATATTATTTTTGCTATGTGATATCCATATGTATATGCACATATCTAAGAATATATATGTATATATGTATACAAGAGATGTATTTGTGTGCATATAAAAATATAATTATATATATATATGTGTGTGTGTATAGACATACTGTTAATTGGTACAAATATATCTGTAGGTAACATGCACAGTCATATATATTAGCATGCCATGTTTTCTATCTTGTTTCTTTACCTTTTTTGGAAAATATTTTATGATATCTAATAAGACTGATTTCTTCTTTTATACTAAGAATCTGATCATACTATAATTTAGAAATATTTAAGAGTGGCAATGTTTTCAAATATATAATAATTGCACATGTAATGCATTTTTCAATTTCTATTATATTTCCTAAAGTATGACTTAGGTTTATGGAGATACAATATTGGGTATTTTGTTTCTGAAATATTTTAAAGCCAAATAGTAGAAAATGGGAGGATACTTAGGAATACTTCTATCATATTTTGGACATTTTTAGTTGATGGAAACTAGTTTGAGAGGTGTACTACTTGCAATTAAAATGATGGTGTCCTATCCAATACTCAATAATAGCAACAGACTTGGAACCCGATGACAGAATCAGGAAGAAAGCAATATTTTAATATTAATTAATATTTTAATTGATACTATATATATCTAGTACTGGAATAAATGCTTTGTAAATGGTAATCATGTGTATCTTTGGAAATCCATGTGTTTCATATTTATTTGTCAGTATTAAATTTTTACCAATATTTTCAGTCAGTTTGGTATGTTTATTACACTTGGAAATGTTTCACAACACAGGAACATGAAATTTCCATCCAGAATTGCAGTACTACACAGAGAAATGTAATAGAACTGCAAAATATTGTTTTTCAAAATGAATTTGCTTTTGTACTGTCACATATAGTAAAGACATTTCAAGAGTTCTTTCAAGGAGTGTATGAAACTCTCCCAAACTACTCGCACGAGAAGAGCTTTAAATTTTTCTTTACTTTCAAAACTGTCTGGTGTAATATATGAGTTTCACATATCAAGCTATGTAAGAATGATACTTACAGAGAAATTGCAAACTTTTGAGTGGTAAACCAGAAACTATAGTCAGAAACAAAAACACAACATCTTTAGACATAATACTGCTCAGTACCCAAAAATGCATGAAGGAGTAAATGGAAAGTTCTGAAAATTAAGACTATAGAAAGTCATGTCTACAGTCTAAAGCAGAAAGTTTTATGAGGTATATTCTTTATTCCACACAGTAATTGACTTTCTCAGCTCACCATGTTTTATGAGATAGCCTCATCTCTGCAGCAGAACCACAGTAAAAAAACGTTGAAACTTACTAAAAGATAAACATAACAAGGAATGCATCAAAAGATCCTGGGTTTAATTATTGGAATTTTGCAATTAGGAAAACAAACAATACATCAGTGTATATTGTGCTGTTTGGAGTGAAAGTTCCCAAAAGAAGATTACAAAGCAAGAGAGTGAGTAGAGCAGAAAACTACCTAAAATTACTTGCATGCCGTTGAAAGAGTGTGTACTTGAAAGATTGCTAACTGGGAAATCAATGGAAATTTACTAAGTTATAAAACATGGTGTATTATCCAAAAATAATGATATATGTCTGCTAAGTTTATTCAACTATTTTCTCATTTGAAAATAATCTGATAAAATGAAAATGTATAAAATTAAGAAGACAAATATCAAATCATTGCTAAAAATTATAACAACATATGTGCACTTGTGCACACAATCTTTCAACATGTTACAGGCATCTCTATTTTCTATTATTTTAACAATGAGGACAGATTGAATGCAACTCACAACTGTCGTAGGCAATATAATGAGCGTTAGATACTACTGACTCCTAGATTACATCACTAAAAGTTTTCTGTGAGAACAGGAAGATATAACGGCAAAACAGTGAATTGCAGAATAAAAAGAAGAGAACTGAGCTCATCTTGTGAGAATTCTGAAAAAAAAATTCCAATAACTTCCTCCATATACGTAAAGATATGCTGTCATGAGTAGACATATTCACAAATAATAAAACCTATAGAATTCTAGCAGGTGTCTGTGTTTCTTCCCAGGCATTCTTTATAGTACTATTAACAAATTGATCATGTGATAATCTAATGAAAAACAGAGATTAAAGAAAATAATAAATTAACAAAATGGGGGATATAACACTTTCTATCACCATTTTTGATGTATTTTCTACTATGAAAAATTGAGCTACCAAAAAAAGAAACATTTTTTACAGTAAAATTACTAAATAATAGTTGATGTTGTAAAACCTATCAAATAACTATATCCAGTGATGGCATCTGGCCAAGTTGTTATCAGAGAAAAATTTATTAATTTCATTACACAAAATATACTATCCTTACTTTTCAGAAAGAACGTGTACATGAAAATCACAGATTCTAATAGTGATGGTGTCAAAGATCAATATGTTTGTGCATTAAAGCAATGAGGAAAAGAAAATAATACTGGATTCCAAATGTCCTTCTCACATCAATGTTTTAACTTCACCATTAATTGGTCCATAGGAAAATCCTGTAAGATAATGTATCCAATAAGATAAATAAAACAAAATATAAAAATTTAAAAGAGACTATTTTTAAAAAATAACTATTGGTGTTTTGTTAAATTGCAAAGTTTCTTTCTGTAACGCAAAATAAACTGTCTTTAGGATAAAAGAGCAACCAACTGAATGGGAAAAGATCTTTGCCAAAACTATATTCCATAGAGGGCTAATATCCAATTTAAACAACAAACTCGAGAAGTTAGATTACAGAGAATCAAAAAACACTATTAAAAAGGTGGGACAGAGCTAAGCCAAAAAAATCTACACTGAGAAATATCAAATGGCTGAGAAGCACATAAAGACATGTTCAACATCCATACTCATCAGGCAAATGCAAAACAACCCTGAGATTCCACCATTCACAAGTTAAAATGGCTAAAATCAAAAACTCAGGGGACGGACAGCACATACTGGTGAGGATGTTGAGAAAGTGGAACACTCCTGGGTTGTTAGTGGGATTGTACACTGGTACAACCACTCTGGAGATCAGTCTGGTGGTTCCTCAGAATGTTGTCCATAGTACTACCTGAAGACCCTCCTGGGCATATACCCCAAAGATGTCCCAACATATAACAGAAACATATACCCCAATGTATTCATAGCATCTTTATAATAGCCAGAAGCTGGGAGGAACTCAGATTTTCCTCATCAGCGGAATGGGTACAGAAATTTTAGTACATTTACATAATGGAGTACTACTCAGATTTGAGAACAATGACTTCATGAAAATCGCAGGCAAATAGATGGAACTAGAAAATATTATCCTGAGTGAGGTAACCCAATTAAAAAATATAAAATTCAAATAAATATATGAACAAACATGACATGCATTCATTGATAAGAGGATATTAGCCCAAAAGCTTGGATTACCTAAGATACAATTCACAAACTACATGAAGCTCAAGAAAAAGGAATACCAAAGTGAAGATGTTTCAGTCCTTCTTAAAGGGGGCACAAAAATATTCATAGGAGGAAATATGGAAACAAAATTTGAAGCAGAGACTGAAGAAAAGGCCATCCATCTGCTTCCCCCAATCCCAACTCCCCCACCTCCTATTGCTTTCATGAAGGTGCCACCTCTTCCACCTCAGCACCTTGGTGTTCCCCTACACTGGGAGAATGAGCCTGCACTGGACCAAATGCCTCTCCTAACATTGACACCAGAGAATATCATCCTCTGCTGCATATGCACCTGGGTTTCTACATGCAAACTCATTGGTTGGTGGTTTAGTCCCTGGGAGCAGCAGTATGTTTGGTTGGTTGATGATTTTGTTCTTCCCATGAGGTTGCAGACCCTCATGTATATTTTTTTCAAGTGGAAACCTTTTCAAATAAGTTGAAAAATGTAAGCATGTCAATCTTCACATAATTCTCTTTATTGTTATTTGATAGTGTTTCTGCTATACAATCTAAATATTGACCTTGGACCAAGCTTAGAAATTAATATACATAATCTATGAGTGATATTTATATAATTGATATTAGTTATGAAAAACATAGAAAAAGATTACATGCTATTAATGAGTCTGAACAATGTAATGTTCAAATATTGGGAAAATCATATTTGTTTCATTCTACTGTTATTTTATATTATTGATTAATATTGAATTAAAACATGTAAAATGATTAATAGAAAAAATAATAAAATAGAATTTTGAAATGCTTTGACACATTGGTTCATGTTATGTGTGAAGTCTGAACTGAAAGTTTTTCTTAAGTTTAGTAGTTCATAGTTTGCATCAGCAAAATACATAGATAGAATCCATACCAAACTTTAAAATGAATACATAAAGACATAAAAAATATACAAATCTTAACAATCTGAATACCATGTGTCATTATAGGAGTTTGTCATATGTTAGAGTAAAAATTGACACATGCTTTGAAAACATACAATTTTTTATAAATTTATAATCTTTATATATAAATGTAATAGATTAATTTTAATATTCTTATTTCTTATTTCTAATATTCTTAAATAAATTAGAAGCAAATAGCTAACTCAAGCACCATTACAACAATGTTACAATCTTCCTTTCCTCTAAGACAGAAGTGTCAATCCATTTAGAACAATAGGATTTTAGTCTTTGTGTAAATACCAGTAAAATTCATTGACATGTCATTACGCTGCAATATTACTTAATGTAGAAGCAGCTTTTCAATTTTTCAGAGCTGACTTAAGACAGTTATTTGGATAAATGCACATTTTGAAGGATGAAAATTCCTTATTTCACAAGAAGCATTGAAAGCCCCTTAAATACTGATTGTATTAAAAGCAAAGTGTCTGGTGAGGTTTGTCTATAATTAGGCAACATTGAATAAGCTCGTTCCTTTTGCAGAAACAGATTGGAATAAACATTTCAGAGTAAGTCACAATTGTGCTATCAAGTTATATGGTAAGCTCTTCTGTATTGCTCAGTAAATCATAAAGTATGATAACAGTGACACTCAGTAAACTTCTAAGAACTGCATAATATTTCAGGCAATGCCACAATTAGCTGCACAGTAAGCCTGCTGCATTGGCTTAAATTGTAGGCTATTACCCAGAAGTCTTAAGAACCACATCTCTCTTCTTTGCTAGAGTTATTGTTATAATGGAGTGCCACTCTGTTAAAGATAGAACTTGATGAAGAAGAGAAGTCATCACCACATTAGGAACTACCACCCTTTTGAAGAAACCTAGTCTTTCTCTTTATGAAACAAAACCACTGAAGACCAGCAAGAGCTTAAACGTTAGACAATGTTGCCAGCCATTCTGCTTCTGTTTGATTTGTGATAGTGAGAATTTTTGAACAGTATCTTTTCTGAGGATATTTTTATTATTATCTTTGGAACAGTCTAGTGAACTAAATCAGAGCCCTGAAAACATAAGTATGAATAGCATCATACATACTAATTATTATTTTCTATTAGCCCTCTGTGTGTGTGCGTATGTGTGTTAGTCTCTGTATAATGCAACAGAACTGATAAGAAAATAGATGGAGCACAAATTTTAAAAGAAGGGTTTGAACGAAGGAAAAAGAAGGAAAAAAGTCTGTGTATTCAGGCCCTGTTGTATGCCTGATAGAAAATGATGATGTGGAGTCTAACTTTCTGAGTCCTTCATATAGTTTGGGTACTAGCCCTCTATCAGATATACAGTTAATGAAGATCCTTACCCAATTTGTAGATTGCTATTTTGTCCTTTTGACAGTATGCTTTGCCTTATAGAAGCTTTCCAGTAAAACTCAAATAACTCAATTAACAAAACTGTGAAACATAGCTAAACTGAGAAATCAGTTTACAGATATAGAAAATGTGGTTCATTTACACAATGGAATTCTACTGAGATATTAAGAATGAAGACATCATGAGTTTCTCAGGCAACTGAATGGAACTAGAAAATATTATCCTGAGTGAAGTAGCTCAGACCCAAAAGGACATACATGCTATGTACTCATTAATAACTGAGTATTAGCTAAAATGTACAGAATCCTTAAGATACACAGAATTTAAACAGTTTAACAAGCAGAAATGCCAACTGAGGAATTTTCAGTCCCATTTAGTAGGAGAAAATAAGTAGTCACTGAGGGAGAGGGATAGATTGATTTGGGCAGGAGAGCTGAGGGGGAGAGGAGAAGGAAAACATGATCAGGTATGGGGGTTTTGAAGTAACAGAGAAAAGTGTAGAGGCTCAGTAGAATGGAAATATGCAGCCTTTAAGGTGGGAAGTGGGAAGATCCTATAGAAAGTACCAGAGACTTGGGAGAAGAGAGACTCTCAGGACTCAATGGAATGACCATAGATGAAATGCTTAACATGCAGGAAGAGGGAACTCACAGACACTGAGACACCAACCAACCAGGCATCACACAGGAGGTAGTCTAAGTCCCTCTTAAGCACCCCCCCCCACATATACATACAGCAGAAGACTGCCTTGTCTTACCTCAATTGGAGAATACGCGCTAAATCCTCAAGAGACTTGAGTCTCCATGGAGGAAGGCAGCCGAGTGATGGTGGAACATTCTCTCAGAGACTAGGGAGAAGGGGAATGTCATGAGAAAATATAGATAGGGGGATGAGAATGTGGAGGGAAATATCTGGTTTGTAAATAAATAAAATGTTAAAAAAATCTCACTTAGAAGGGGGAACAAAATAATTATGAGATGCAGAGGAAGGGAGAGACCTGGGTGGGAGAGAGGTGGGAGAAGGGAAATGTGGGCAAGATCAGGTATGGGGCAGGGAGGCAAGAGAGGCCTAGAGGGCCAGGAAAATGAATGGAAATGTCTAGCTTCTAGTGGTTGGGGATGGGGAGACCTGGGATCGTGGAAACTCCCAGGAATCAATATGAGTAGCTTTAGCTGAAATGCCCAACAGTGGGGAGAATGAATCCAAATAGATCACCTCCAGTAGTTCCATGTGCAGGGATGGGGGCACCAACCCATTTACAAAACCTTCAACCTGAAATTGGTCCTTTCTAAAAGAAATACAGGGGCAAAATTGGAAGAGAACCTGACAGAATAGCCTATCAGTGACCAGCACAACTTGGGACCCAATCCATGGGCAGGCAGGCACCAGTCCCTGACATTATTACTGATGCAACGTTGTGCTTGCAGACAGAGCCTAGACTGCTTTTTGAGGGGTTCAATTGAAGGGACTGAGGTAGCTGAATAAACTCGATTTTATTTTTAAGACTCCATTGTAAGATAACTTGCCCTTAGAAAGACATGACTCTGACCCTTGAGGTCTGAAAAAAAAATCACAAAATGTCCCTGGCAGTTGCAAAACAAACACAACAGCTGCAGCTGGCTGATAACCACAGAGTGGGCTAAGAAAACATCAGTCTTTCCCAGGGCCAGGCGCTCCTTTTTGATGTATGGGTCTCCCTCCTTGTGGTTTAGCCAGGTGCTGTAACAAATTACCCTCTCATGTAATGCCAAGGCTTGGAAACCCCAACTTGTGGTTTCAAACGCACCCTCACCTCGGGGCCCTATTCTGTTGTATCAGGAAGGTTTGAGGCCCAAGCGAGGAAGTTTGAATAAAGACTATCATGTGCTTGCATCTGAGTTGTGGTTCCTGGTGGTTTCTTCAGGATTTTTGCAATTTGAGCACAGCATTATCAGCAGCTGAGTTAAGCGGCTCCTATTGAAGAATTAGAGGATGGATTGAAGGAACTGAAGGAGGTGGCAATCATGTGACTTCTGGGTGCTCTAAGAGACTGAACAACCAAGGAAAGGGCATCATACATGGACCTGTCTGAGGACACCCTAAGTTTTGGCTCAAATTTAGAAGAAGGCTGCCTTGTCTGGTAGCGGTATGACAGGAGGCATATGGCAGCTGCCCAGTCCTACCTCAGCTCATCTTGAAAAAACCCATAGGCGTCATGGAACCACCACGAGGCCCTCCTGTTAGTGGGACTGAGCCATCTCGGGCAGTTGGCACTGTCAAAGTGTACCTGCCTAACAAGCAACGCACAGTGGTGACTGTCCGGGATGGCATGAGTGTCTATGATTCTTTGGACAAGGCCCTCAAGGTGCAGGGCCTCAATCAGGACTGCTGTGTGGTCTATAGACTCATCAAAGGAAGAAAGACAGTCACTGCCTGGGACACAGCCATTGCACCTCTGGATGGTGAGGAACTCATTGTGGAAGTTCTGAAAGATGTGCCACTGACCATGCACAATTTTGTACGGAAGACTTTCTTCAGTTTGGTCTTCTGTGACTTCTGCCTTAAGTTTCTGTTCCATGGTTTCCGCTGCCAAACCTGTGGCTACAAGTTCCACCAGCATTGTTCCTCCAAGGTTCCCACAGTCTGCGTTGACATGAGTACCAACCGCCGACAGTTCTACCACAGCATCCAGGATTTGTCTGGAGGCTCCAGGCAGCAGGAAGTTCCCTCAAATCTCTCTGTGAATGAGCTGCTAACCCCCCAGGGTCCCAGGTAGGGATGTCTTAGGTGAAAGGCCAGGGGCCAGTGAAAGAAGGATTGGAGGACCCTGACAAATTATGCTTTCATTTGTTTATTTACGTGATAAACACTATTGAGTACCTACAAGTGTTGAAAAAGGGACTGCGGGATCATTGGTAAGGCACCCTATCACTCCAGCTTTCATTTCCTTTCATCTGGGAAGAGGGGATGAGACTTTTCCATAGTGGGTTCTGAAGAGGATTAACAGTTGAGATATTTGCAATGCTTAAAGCAAAATCTGATAGAGAGTGAGTAACAAGTCGTATTATTGATTACAAGTGTATATAAAAACGTCTAGTTTGTTCATTTCGTCCACTATAACCACACCCCAGTCTTTTCTCTTTGAAATAAATGTTACTGTATCAGAAAGTACTTTTATTTCACTTATGTTGGATATGATAGCATATAGTTTTACATAATATATAAAAATAAGGTTAATGTATTATTATTTGTAGTTATGAGTGTATGTATGTTGATTTACCTGTGAATTTAATCTAAGAATGGTGAAAGTAACAGAAGAATGTTTTTCTGTAAGGTATAATTCATGGGAGGTGAAGGCAAGACGATCAATAGTTCAAGGCGACCCTCCACTAAGTAGCAAGTTCAAGGCCAGCCTGGGCTACATGAGACTGTCTTAAAACAGTAAAGTTTTTTTGTATCGTGATACATGCGTAATCTTTATATGTTATGTGTAATGTGTATTACATAATATGATAATATGTGTAATGAAAACGATGCCACTTTAATATAGGTAATGCTCATTATAAAATAAATAATATATTTGAAAAATACATGTCATTATGATATGTAATAACAAAAGTCATATCTTAAAAAAACATTGAGTCTAATTATGAAAAATTAGAAAATAAGGATAGTATTATTTTCTTCATTGTTAAATATTCAGATAATTTAAGACACTTTTATTTTGGTAGACTATGCTAATTTTATTTACGATTGAAATATTCTTTTCTCTCTTTTTTAAATTCCTGAATTCACACACTTTAGCAGCTGTTCTTGAATGTTGTCAATAAAAATACTAGTAGATATAAAGCATTAATCACTTTTTTAATTTTTTCTAATGTATCATTTTATGCAGAGTATGTGTGCTCTCACATATACATATGGAGGTACATATTCACTTAAATAACAACACAGTGACTGGTGAAATAGCTTGGTGTCAAAGCTGTTTTTCTTGCAAGCATGATGATTTAATTACAAACCTCTGTACACACAAGAAAATTCAAGTCTTCTTGTAATTTCAGCACCAGTGTACTGAAGATTAAAAGATCCCTAGACATCCCGGCAGCAAGGATGGTTGCTTCTGGGAAAACCGTGCTCAGTGAGAGAACTTGACTCAAAAAAAAAAAAAAAAAAAAATAGAGACTGATACAGGGAAATATGTAGCTTGACCTCTGCTTTGCAAATATGTTTGTATAGGCTCATAAACACACACTTATTTCTCTCACACACATATACACACATACACAGAGAGAATAGATGAGAATACACACAGATTATTTGATATTAAATTTCAGATACTAGCTTTTGATTACTATAATAAAATCAATTGTACTAGCTAATATGTACTTTGTCTTTACAAAATAAACAAAATTCAGCATAGATATTGATATTTTACATGGAAATATAAATTACATATTTTGTTTTAACTTTTAACTTATTAATATTAATCAAGTGTTCAGGTTATTGAAAATCTAGAAGTACTGAAGTCAAAAATAGATCATTTTCTTAATTATAATTTTAAAATATCCGTTGTTTTATGTCAAATTTTAAAAAATATGATACAAATTTGAGCTAACTTTAAAGTTTCAATGAATACTGAAAATTAACATAATCAGGTATTATAATTATCATTAATTTTCTAATTTTTTAAAAAAATTAAACATTTTTTATGAAGCCTACTATGTTTCTCAGTAGCATTAGTATATTTATATTGTATAATTGAGAATCAATTTTATAAAAGTAAAAAACCACCTAAGCAGTTGTCTTATCAGCTCACAAAGGTGACAGTTAATCCAAAAATATGATCAGAAAACTTAATCTGGTTTATGTAGAGAATACTAATAAAAAAAACTGGCATAAGTAATATTCTCTAAGTCCCACGTGTAAGATTTCTATTTAGGCAGTGATTAAAGATCTCCAGACGACAAGCTTTGCATTATAATTTCACCTTTCAATGTACACAAAACCCAGACACTATTGCTGATACCAAGAAATGCTTGCTGACCTGAGCCTGATATAGATATCTCCTGAAAGACTCTGCCAAATCCTTACTGATACATATGAGAATGCTTGCAGCTAACTATTAGACTGAGAACTGAGACCCAAATGGAAGAGTAAGAGAAAGGACCGAAGGAGCTGATGGGGTTTGAAATGCCATCGGAAAAAAAAAAACAATATCAACTAACTAGACCCCACAGAGCTCCTAGGGACTAAACTACCAACAAAGAACAAGCCTGCATATATGGCAGAGGATGGCCTTGTCTGGAATCACTGGGAGGAGAGGTCCTTAGTCTGGTTAAAGTTTGATTCCACTGTATAGGGGAATGCCAGGGTATTGAGGTGAGTATGGGTGGGTGGGAGTGTGAGCATCTTCATAGAAGCAAACAGAGGTTGGGGGGTGGGCTGGTGGGAGGGGGAGAACCCTCATAGAAGCAGGAGGAGGTTTGATGGGATAGGCGGGTTCTAGAGGAAAAAGCAAGAAAGTATTTGAAATGTAAATATGTAAAATGTCCAATTAAAAATAAGACTCAAGGAGCAACATAGATGTGAATTTACTAGGCTTCTGTATTCCCTCTATATATTTCTCAGATCACTATAAACTGGTGAATCCTGTTTGCTGAAGAGAATCATTTCTCAATAGCTAAAGAAGGAAAACAAAAACAAAAAGTAAAATAAAAGAAACACTTTCTATTTAGTCTATATTGTGATAAATACACCATGGTCAAGGCAATTTATAAAACACAGAGTTTAATTGGAATTACAATTTCAGAGGATTAGAGTCCTTGATGACCAAGCAGCACATAGTAGAAGAAGCAGAAGAGAGGTTACAACATGATCCAAAATAGAAGACAGAGAGCCACACTGGAAATGGTATATCTGACTTGCGTAACCTACAGCTTAACCTACCATAATGACATACGTTCTCTAACAAGGCTGATATGGGCATAACTATTTGTAAGACTGGACAGGACAGCGCTTGTTCTGTATTCTGTTGTGAGCTACTTATGAAGGAATGGTCATCATCTACTTCTGCACCTCGATGCAGTATCCAGACCCAGAATAATGTGACAGAAAGTGATGGGAAAAGCATTTTATTTGTTCTGCCTCTCATAATATTTGTGCAGCACTTCAGACAGTTGAATTATTCCTTCAAGCTTACATCAAGAAAGAATGGCATAAGGTGAGTAACATGTGTCATATTCATAACATGCTACCCAACTGCAGCACACGACATGTTGCAATATATACCTAGTGATTGGCATAGCAAATGAACTCCCATCTGCCTAACTTATTCTACATACAAGTAAAATACCACTGAACACAATTTTAAATTAATAACCTAAGAAGTCACTATTCTAGCTGTAGAAGACTCAAGGAAGTTGCTACGTATGAAACACTCAAAATAAAATGAGAGCAACTAAATGTTACATGTCAAAAAAGAGTATTTGTGATAAATTGCCATGATTGTATTATAAATGTTGCCAACGTGAAATATATTAAAAGATTTTATTATACATAATTATGCATTTTAATAATATATATATATGTTCAAACATCATATTGTGTCCCATTTTTATGTACTTTTGACATTTCAGTAAAATATATTTACTAAAAGACCTTTACACAATTTATTGTACATGTATATAAAATTCATGAAGTGGTACAAATAGAACAATCTTGGACAGTTTTATTTGTGATTTCAAGAGATTAGGAAAGAGGGCATAATTGAGTTCAAAATCGAAGAAAATTATGATACAATCGTCCTCTATTTTACTCCCACACATGTGACAAACTTATAAAGAAAAGATATATACAACCAAAAGAAGTGCACTGATAATTGTTAAAATCTGAATAAGGTTTATAGACTGGAAAACTTAAACACTTGTATTCTCTGATATCACTTGAATTATCTAAAACTCTACCAAATATAATCCGTGTCAATGTTCACAGAAGTGTTATTTGTTAATGCACTGTGTGAGCTTTAATATTTGATATGTTTAAATTGTAATTAAATCATGATTACTTAGTTTATGCAAACCTTAAGTTTTTAAAGCACTCATTCCTATTTTTACAACTGTATTATATGCCCATGATACCAACTCATTCAAAATGTTGCAAATGGTTCAAATGGATATGCATCTCCTAATAAAGCAGAACAGAAATAACTGAAAATCCAATGAAACTGTTACAAAAATTGCAGACAAAAGCATTCAAAAATACATTTATTTTCCATATTTCATCTGAGTCTTATCACTGAGATCATATAGCCATACAATTTAAATGTTGCATTTTGTTTTCTACAGAGTAATTCTCAAAATATGTAAATTAATTTAAATAATTGTTTTCCTGCACATAATCAAGAACTTTAATTTATTCTTTGACAGACCCTCATACTACTTAAATTCATTTTTATTGTCCCAATGAATGCCTGAATCTTACTAACATAAAACTCATTAAGTATATCAAGCATAAACGCATATACATGAATGTTCTAAATAATGAAAGTAATTATATAATACCTTTTATAGCCCTGATTGCTATGCTGCTGTTATTACCTTCTTCCGGTGATTTCAGTGTTTACAACACTCCTCATAGATGTCATCTAGCAACTCCATTGGTCAATGCAATTCAAAGATTCCATGCTACTTTGCTTTTCATAAGAGATGAATAATAATTCTCAATTGATCTAGAGAATGATATTTTCATAAATCTAAGCATTGTGTGATGCGTGGTTAATTTTTTCATCCAAAACTTAAAATGTAGAGTTGTAGAACCCAATCCCAACTGTATATCCACAGTAAAACCACCACATCTAAGGTACTCATCTGATTGAACAAAAGAAGGTAGAAAGATAGATGCAAAGGAACTGGGGTTTGCTCTGAAAGATTAGTTCCTAGGAATCTCAGAGCTACACTCATAAAGTCTTACTTACCTAACTATCTTAACCTGAGCAGAACAAGGAGAAGAATTGTCAGGTTAATGTAGAATATAACTTCAAATCCATTCAATGAACTACAAGCAACTATGAAATGTTAAAATAGAAGTAGCCTTCTCTCCTGTAGAGAAAAACCATTGATTATCCAACTCCAAACAGACAATGCTACTAACTATATATAAATAAACTATTGAGTGGTTTATGCTTTATGTCTTTTGAATTATATTTAACAAAAAATAATAAACAATAAAGTAATGAATTTAAAAGAAAGTAAGGAAAAGGTATATGGGAGGAGTTGATGTAATTATATTAAAATCTCAAAAATAATAAAAGTACAATGAAAATTTTCAATGCATCATTGAAATATTTGCCACATATTAAAGCTTTTAGTCTGGTTTTAATGTAATAAAACCGTGTACAGCATTGATGCTTATTTTTAAAGTTTTTCTGATGTAAAAGTAGAATTATTGATGATTTTATTGTATGATCGAAAGTGTAATTTAATGAAAATTTCAGCCAAAGATAATTAGACTTTAAGGTCGGCAATAATAATCAAATGCAGCAGCATCATTAACTCTGTGGTTTGGTTCCCTCTTTGGTGCTTCCAAAAACAACACTTAAAACTACTATTTCATTTCAGAAGTCTGTGACTTCAAGAAAATGCCAGCTACACACTTTTGACAATTGTCCGGATATAAAGTTCACCAATGGATAAAGGCAAGTTATTGTGATGAAGGTTTTATGAATAGCTGAAGTTAGTCACCAGTAGAAGATCACCAACTCTAGAGAACAAAATAGCCAAAACAATTTCATGTGACAGAGAGTTAGACCTTCCATATGATTGATTTTTATACTGTAACAAATACATATCTCATACATGTGTACTCTCTTTGTGTTCAGCTAACACCTGTATTCACTGTCCTTAATCACAAGTTCTCAGTCTCTTATGGGGACGGAGGCAGAATCATAAAGAGGAATCATGGGAAACATTTTCATTTATTGTTGAATTAAAATGTGCCTTGCCATATAGGAAAGGGAAAGTACTTGCCAACAACCTTGGTTTTGGTAATTTTATCAAATCTTTATCTCCAGTGGCATTTTTAAACTAAGTATATATCCCAGCAATTTATGTAATATTATTACTGACTAAAAGCTCCTCTTTTGTTGGTCCTTGTCTTTGTTAAGAAGAAAAAAAAATAACATTTTGAACAAAAAATTCGTTGTAGAGGAACTGACAATTTATTTAAAAATACAAATCCACAAACAAAGAAGGAGACATTCCAAAAGAGGTTCAGATTTTGTCTTTAAAAAAGGCAGCACATTCTTTGAGTCATCCTCACAAGAAGAAAGCATCTACTTTCATAAAAGTCCACAAAGACCATAACTTACATAATATATTGTGAAATTGGATTTGCCATTTGATTTGCAAATTGATAAATATGTATATGTTTGATAGATATACATGTTCAAGTCACACACAGAGACATTATATATATATATATATATATATATATATATATATATATATATATATATATATATATATAATTTCTGTGTGTTTTTATTACACATATATATTTATGAATATATAAGAACATATCAGTGTAGTAAATTTAAACTTTTGTATTTGGAGTTTACTCTCACTCATCTTTGGTATCAGAGTAAGATTGAAACCAGATCCATCTAATCCTATTTCCATATATAGTCTGCAAGATTTAATTACCTAAAAGCTGGAATACAAATGAAAATATTACATAGCAAAAGTCACATGTTTCTTTTAATATGTGGTGTAATGAATTGAAGAGGTAGCATATATCCAATGGGTTGTAAACAGGAAAAACTGCACATTTTTTGCTGAGTTTTGTAACAAACACACACACACACACACACACACACACACACACACACACACATACACACACACACACAAACTACATAAAAGTAGGAACGCTATGGTACACAAAAAATGTTTAAAATAGGGAAATAGAGAATACCAAAAGGAAAAGCAAGAATTACTTGTGGAAAGAAGGTAGTAGGCTCTCAGGTGTAGCAGGCTGAATGAGCCCAAAGTGTAATATGTCTGTATGAAAACTATGATGTTGTTCACTACTTAAAATTAAAAATTCAAGGTTTAAGAAACAATGAGCTCCCAATAAAGGAATGGGATGATTTACTTTGTCTAAAGAGGCAATATTAAATGAAGTTGCAAAAATAAAGGTAGAGAATCAATTCGGGAATGTTTACTGTACTTCTCTTAGCAGAAATCAACAGACTTGATATTTAATGAGAATCAATAGGCTCACACTGAGGTAGAATTTTAAGCAATTGATTTTGAAATTAACAAATAATGATAACCCAATCATTATAAGGAAGTGACTGCTAAGATCATGGATATGTCTAAATGGAAGCTTGCATCCCTTTCATACAGTAATAAATTCCAAAGATGTGCTTAAGCAGACATTTCTTATAATCTACAATGCCCAGTAACAGTCCCTTAAATAAACCAGATATTCTACTTAGGGAAATATAGCAACGTGTCAGCCAGAAAGTTTCTTTCCTTCCAGCAAAAGAGTAGATAAGAGGTTCTCAACCCTGTTCAGTTATAAGGTGGCTTTACAAGACATGAGCAAAATAATTTCCTGTCTGTCTCTAGTTATTGGCATCACAAGAATGTGAGAATGCCACACAATGAGGGATGTCTGTGGACAGAGCTAAATTCACACAAAATCATAACAGCTGCCAACCTCTTTTCATTCTGTAGCATGCTTATTGAATGAAATAGGCCAATAAAGGACAGTATCTATCTCTGATTTTCTTCCCTCTTCTGTGTGTTCTCTATCTTTATTTTTAATTTCCTTCCATTTGGTATTTGTCTCTTATTACCTAGTATATATTTTATATACACAAAGGCATACATTTATATTAAAATATATTTAATATAGGATAAAAACTGAACAGTCAAATAAAATTAAACAGCGAAATGTTGGTAACTTCTTTCAGTTAATATTGTTTTAATCTGCTACCTGGATGGTACCTAAAACAAATGATCATTGAAAATAACACATCGTCTAATACTAACCTCATGAAAACATTAGTATTTTGGTTCTATCAGTTAGTACAGCAGATTTTAATTAATTTGAAGGGGAATGCATCTTTTATGTGTATAAAGGTATTTTCTCAGTGCAATTTATTTCTCTTTCTCTCCACAACACTATTTATTCCATAATATGCACAAAGACAGCTGGGACATAAAACATTAGCAAAAAATAAGAACTGGTGAGCAAGAGGTTTATAATTATGATCCTCCCCAAGCAACTCGTTACGCAAGACTACAATGACTCCAATGAGCTACCTCTCTGTTTCCTTCTGTACTGAGATCGTTGAACAGTATGTACAAACACATTTTGCAGACAGCTCTCTGAGAACAATTACAAGATAGATAAAATCCTTCCTGTCATTTTAATATGGCAAACATACCACAACATGTGTACTTGATATTTCTTGCCAGCAAAAAGACAAGTTCATTTATATTATAATTTGGCTTATTATTAAAAATATTTAGAAATCTAACACTCATGGGGGGGAGGAATAAACATGCATATAGACTATCAACAGAACTTATCTTTCTAGCTGCTGTCTTCATTCAGACCTCAGTATTGCCAATAGCACTTGACAAGCTTTTCAGTCTTCATGAAGTTACATGTACTGAAACCCTCAACACTTGGATATGTTCAGTGTCTTAGCTCCCTACCTTCTGAATTTCTTTGGTTGAAACTTTTTGTCCTCACTTGCCTTCTCTGTACTCTGTTCACTTCCTTTACTGTGTTGACTGTTCTCGAATAGTTACCTTATTGTCAGCTACCAGATAGATGGCTGACCAATTGCCACTACAAATTGCTACTAATGGATTATTCAGTATATCTGACTCTACTCAGACTGTACTCTGGAATTATAATGCAAGCCTTTTTCTTTTCTGGATAACTCCTGAAACCAAATGGCTTTGGAGCCAAAGCATACCACCAGGTTTTAGCAGACACAATATGTCCACTGCTACTGGAATGTCACTGTGACTTTCACAGGAGCCTATGATTGTTTCTTCTCACACAGCTGCACGTATAGCTTTGTGCATGCAGCTCCTGTATGCATACCATCCCTATTTGTTTCTGTGACTTGGTTGGTTACAAGTTCAACTGTACTCCCCAAAATAAGCAAGGAAGTATAAAAAGAGGCAAACATTTTATAAGGCCTCACGCTGCAGTACCAAAGGAGGCTACACAAGAGAGTTTATACCATAGAAGATTTGAGTATTGGACTGATGGCATATCCTGAGCAGAGGTAGGTTCATCAACCATAAGCCATATTTCAGAAAAATAAATTATCTTTTTGGAGCCAATAATAGGTATCTGTCTGGTCTTATTCCAGTCTTCCCTCTTTGCAGTCATAGCAATGAAAGCTTGCTTTGGATTTTAGAAGTAAGTAAATGCAATAACCAATCGTAGTCTTGTCATTCCAGTAGATATCCAAGGAAACCTCCCTAACATTCCGCAGTAGTAAAAGTTGTAGATTGGCCTAGAATTCAGTGGGGCCTGTCATATGAAAATGTGTTCAGAAAACAAAGAAAGAACTGTTTTAAGTGGCCATAACTGACATTGAACCTCCAGGAGGCAGGGTCATAGTTTGAGATCATTTTGCTTCACTCCAGGTTCTAAGGCAAGTACCAGAAAGCTAGCACAGGAGTAAAGATAATCTCGTCGTCTATTTGACTGATAGTCCTTATATTTAGGGCAGTCATGTGCAATGTGCAATTTATTGGTAAGCTGCTAGGTACTGCGAGCACTTATAGAAGACAGACTCTATGTGCAGAAGATACTCGTTGTCTGCTCCAAATTACACATCCTCAGGCAAGCTGGCCCTACCTTTGTAACAAGTAGAAAAGAAACAACATTTAGAGTTATTAACAGTGTTGTGTACCTGAGGCTGTTTGAAAGTAAAGTGTTTCCAGATGAAGTTAAGGTTGTTTTCCCAGCTCCAGTGGGAATTAGAAGTAGAAGGCATACTCATGGAGAGAACAAGAAACCTCTGTCCACACCCTCACTATACAGAATTCAGGCTGATGGCCACAGCTTTCCTAGTGAGTCTCTGAAGAATGATTTTAAGCACACAGTTTGATGATGTCAACTGTCCCATGCCAGTGGCCCTTTATCGGATCCTTCCACAGAGGAAAAGTGCTCTGTCTGAGACCCAAACAAAATCCTTAGTCTGGTGAGGCTTCCACAGTCAAATTTTGTTGGAAGTTTGTTAAGGAGTCAAGTTGATGAGATAAAATTTTAAGAATAATGTGATGTATTCAATATTTCTAGGAGAACGTTATACAGTGGTTTTTAATCATATTCAGCCCCAGTCTTCTCTCAAATCATTCTAGATCTACTGCTCTCTTCCTACCCTTCAAAATAATGTCTTCTCTTTTACTGTGTTTTTAAGTTAAATTCATTCATTCATTCATTCATTCAAAGAATATACTATCTTTCAGCTGATGTCTGGTGCTCTGGCTAATCTTTCCTCCTCTTTTTGGTTTGAGAACAGGCTGTATAGGAGTTCTGCTGTAAAAGTATTGATTTGGCATAAGTACTCTATTGTCAAATTTCCTCTCCATTTAGGACAATTTTGGCTTTATATAAT
The DNA here is from genome assembly GCF_963924665.1 of Micromys minutus. Taxonomy (NCBI): domain Eukaryota; kingdom Metazoa; phylum Chordata; class Mammalia; order Rodentia; family Muridae; genus Micromys; species Micromys minutus. The sequence continues at coordinate 38,313,371 of NC_137974.1, forward strand.
AATATCTGCAAATATTTATTCATCAGAAATACATAGATTTTTATATTCAGTTTATATGTTGCTATATTCAGTTCAAGTATTGATGACTTTTCCTAGAATGTCAACTTTTCTCCATAAGAAGTATATAATTTTTTGAGGTTCAGTAATTAAATTTTATTCAAATTTTCTTCTGATTATCCTTAATTCATTTTTAATAGTTCTTTTTCTCTCTCTCTCTCTCATCAAAAAGACTTTAGGCTTTTCATCAACTTTGCATCTCAAAAAATTCAAATTCAATACAATAAATGATCCCCACTACATGATTTAATTTTGGATTTTGTGTTTCATTTTACTGTATGGGTAGGGTAATGGAAGTGAGGGATCATATGATTATTACTGCACAAGTATGCCATGAAAAAACTTAACTTATTGTGAAATAAATACTTCCAGAAATACTGAAACTCTCTCTTGTGATCATGTTATTCTGAAACATATTGGGGTTTGTGAACTATCTATTGTTCTTCTGTTTTTGAAATTATGTGCTGAACTTCTTTTTAAATAATGGCATGATGAAATGTAGTAATTATTCAGACTTTTTCATAACAGATTTTTTATTAACAATAAAGAAATGACAGATGAAATACCTACTTTAAAAGACCACCCCTTGATTTTTACTAAAATTGATGGAGATATAAATTAGACTTACTTTATTATCTACAGAGATTTTAATAGTGTAAACAGTAATGTTTATTAGAACTACATTTCCTAAACTTTACTACTTCTGCCTATAATTACAATAGTGAGACATGAATCAATTTATTTTGATTTTAAAGAGTTTTGTACTTAAGAGTTTTGAGCAGTACATGGAATTGAAAACAACAAGAAAGAGAAAATCAATTTAAAAAGCTATGAAATTGTTACATCATCTTATAAATATAATGTAAGGAAAATACCAATTTTGAAGAATTATAATGAATCAATGAGGGAGGTAGCTAAATTTATTTAATATACCTGAGTTACCAAAATTTTAGCAATGAAAACTGATTATAAGGATATTACATTTGATGTTCAAAGATGTTTCCTTTTGTAACAAGTGGATCATTAAAAAGAGAGATAAATGCCCGAAATGAAGAATGGCAAAGTAACCAAAATGGGAATAATCTGCCTAATACCATGACTCTTGGTGTTTCATCTGCTACCAGAAAGCACCACACACTTTTGAACTGAGTCTCTCTTATCAATTGAAGTGGTCAGAGACAATACTCAGATGACACTTCCTGATTCTCACTTGTGCCAAGCACTCTGGTAGCTATAAATGTGGTACAGAAGTGGATTCTTCTACATCGGTTATAGTCACTTTACTTTTTTTTTTCCTTCTGGGTATGTCTATTGATTTTATCTGGCATATATTTATAAAAATCCTATTCACTGCTGATGCAGATAGTTTGCTCTTTCTACTCAAATGTGAGTTATTTTTAATTTTTATTGGACAGTTTATGTATTTACATTTCAAGTGTCATTCCCTTTTCCAGTCCTCTCCCCACACCTTCTCCCCCTGCTTATGTGAGGATGATCCCCCTTCCACCTACCCACTCCCACCTCATCACCCTGGAATTCCCCTTCACTGAATAAATGAACCTTCACACAACCAAGGTCTTCTCCTCCTATTGATGCCAGATAATACCATCTTCTGCTACATATGTGGCTGGATATGGATGTCTCCAGAGAGGTTCTGCTAGAGCCTTGCTGACACAGATTAAGATATTTGCAGCTAATCCTCAAAGTGAGCATGGGAACCCCAATGCTGAAAGGTTTTGCAACTCCATAGGAAAAACAACAATATTAATCAACCAGACACCCCCCCACCAGATCTCTCAGAGACTAAACCACCAACCAAAGACTACACATGGGTGTGTGTGTGTGTGTGTGTGCGTGTGTGTTACCAGCAATTGATATCCAATTAGTCCCTCAAAACAACAACTATTAATTTCTTTCTAGTTTCTTTGGAATAAGTTCCTTACTGCAAAACTGAGCACTCATGTTTCTGCTGAGTGATTATGTGGGGCCCTGAAGTTTGATTTCCGCATATGATCTACAGCTCCTTAGTGTTGCTACGTGCTCATTTTAACAACTTGATAAAGTGACTAGTGACAAGAGAGAGAGAAGTAGGGAGGATACAAAATGAAAGTCACTGCCATTTTGGAAATGCATCTTAGAAATCCACTCATGTTCAATATTTTATTCAATATGTTATGAGATTATGCTGTCTAAATTAACCTATCTGCATACATATGAAAGCAGTTACTTATGAACAAAATCTCCTAGAAACAAATGTATTTGGAGGACAGGCTCTCAAACATAAATTAAGAGACTTCGATGATTTAATTATGTTCTACTTTTTCTACAATCTCACCTTAAAATATACTGTCTTATTTTGAAGTTTGTGGTTTGTGTTTTGCAGTTCTAGATTTTCACTTTATGATATAATTCTTGTCAAAATAACTTACTGTATGCTATAGAGCTCAGAAATCTTTAAGCATTATAAAATATCATGCTGTGGCTTTATAGAAATATAAAGCATTGTGGGCTATGCTCCATATCTATTGAATATGATATTTTATAGACATAACATGAAATATAATAAAAAGTAGAAGTAGGACAATGATCTGGGTCAACTGGAAATTTCAAGTGACTTAGATTATCTTTATAAATTTCCTAAGTCAATTGTGACTTTTACACTGGGGGCATATTAATGAAAGCTAATATGGACTGAATGATTATTAAGAAGCAGACATTGAACTCAGTAATTAACCTACATTATGTTAATCATCTTAAAAATTCTATATGATTGACAGTACTTTACTCAAGGGTTATAATTCATAAAAGTGGTCCAACATCATTTAAGCAGAATTTGAGGGTTCAACATATTATACCTAAAGTAGGCTAGAATATCTATATGCCCTGTTTAACATATGCTCTGTAACAACTGAAGAAAGGTCAGCAACAGTGTGTTTATATACATAAAAGCATTAAAAGGCCATCAGCAATGCATTTTAAAATGGACAGTAACTAGATTTAATATATAATACACCTGTGGACAAGCTCACTTTAGTTTTAGTGTACTTTGTTACACAAATACAATGGACAATAATTCAAGGAATGATGTTTGACTATAGAAAACCACAGTGAGAAAAAACATGTAAGTAGAGGCCACCAAGCGCATAGTAATGGAGTAGTCATTTTCCAGAGTTTTCTTGAAACAAACCAATTTAAACACTATTTCATAACAAAAATCTAGATTATTAAAAAAAAACAAGAAAACAAGGCAGATGTTCATCTCAAGATTCAGGGTAAAATGTCCAGCTTGAAAGCCACAGCTCTATCCTGACATCCAACAAGAATAAACGATCTTATACACTGAATAAAATGTTTGCCTCAGGAGGCACAAAATATATCCTAGGGCAATTCGAGAAAATATAGGCACCTCAAGGAACAGACCCTTGCCTTTTTTATCTTTTATTTTCTGTAGCCTCTCTCATAATTCTCCGAGAACTGTTCTCCCTGTATCATCTTTTTGACCATGTTATAACAGACATATTACCAACTTCTTAAAAGTAGGAATATATCATTTGGCAATTATTTAAAATACAGGGAATTTATTTTATATATATATATATATATATATATATATATATATATATATATATATATATATATATATATATATATATCTTTACCTATCTATATATATCTATACATATCTATCTATCTATCTAGATAGATAGATAGATAGATAGATAGATAGATAGACAGATAGATATCAGGATTTATGTTGCAAAGATAAAATGCCATGGCCAAAAGCAACTTGGAGATGAAAGGAATAATTGCATCATATAGTTCAACTGCAAAACGAAAAAAAATTCATGGCAGAAACTCTAGGAATGAGCCAGGAATAATGAACTGGCTCAGAAAAAAAATAGAAGATTGCTGCTTACTGATGTACTCTTCATGGGTTGTTCAGCCTGCTTCAACACCCACAGTAGCTAGGCACTCCCATATCAATCAACCAAGAAAGTGAACCCCATTGACATCATCAATGAAGATCTCTTTTCCAGAACAATTCTAGCTTTTATCTTCTACCAATTGCACTGGTCAGTGTGTCTAACTTGTGTCAAGTTGACATAAATCTACCCAGAATATATAATGTTTTATTTTATAAATTTCATATTATATACTGACTAGATTTTGAATAAGTCATAGCTAAAAAGAAATGTTGCCTGGTGCCACTGTCTCGCCAGCAAGAACCGACGCGGTACACAAGGATCCTTCTGCAGCAAAACTTTAATGGAGGAAGACCCTGAAGGGAGGAAAAGCACCCAGTTTTATACCCTTGAGGGAGGCGGGGGAATCGTGTCTCTACCTGATTGGCTGCTCGCTGGTGGTCTGATGATTACGCCCTGAGATGGGCTGTGACTTTGGCTCGCCTTGCTCTTCACGCATGTGCTTTTAGGTTGTATGTCAGTTTTAGCTGACTCATGGCCCCGGAAACTGGCGCCTTCTTTGCAGGGTGTTGGCTGTGGCCCCCTACAAAATGTGTTTCTCCTATATGTTATCTAATAAACACTTTTCCATGGATGCTTTTTTTAAGATTTTTAGATGTATATTGTTGCCGCCTGTCATGGAGCTGTCTGTAGTTTTTGGTCTAACATCTTTTCCAGCTCCTTCCTCCTACCTTCAGTTTCATCTTTCTGTCTCTTATTCTGATCTATAATTTCCTTTGCCTTGATTTCTAATGTTTTTCTCTAAGCTACATTGCCAGGTCTTAAATTTCTCTTTCTGTTGTTTACACTGCTGTATAATTCTCGTATTTGCTGTTCTAAGCCCTGCTTCCATACTCTCAGCTTCTCTTTATGTTGTAATTCTGATATTGCAGTATCTGCCTTGTTTTGATTTGCCAGTTTTAGTAAATTAACCTCTAGATTTGCTTCCAATTTTTATCTCTATCTCCTTGCTGTTCAGTCTGATCTGTGAATTGTTGGATTCTTTTTTTCTAGAGTCTCTTATAGATTCTGTCTCCAGCCTTCATTCTCTTCTTTCTGTTGCTTACTTTCACCTATGAAATCCTGAATCTTTCCTTTGAGTGTTTCCTCTAGGCCATGCTACCAAGTCCTAAACTTATTTCTCTGTTGCTCAGACTCATCTATAAACTTCAGAAATTTCTGTTCTAGCATCTCTTTTATCCTCTGTCTCCAGCCTTCACTCTCTTCTTTCTGTTGCTTAAGTTGACCTATGTGTTTCCTATATATGAAGGATAGATGTTGAGGTGTGTTTTCTGAGGAAGGGATACACAGCAAACATCAGTGCATGATATTTGTAAAAGTTCTTCCTCATCCCATCAGCTTTCCTGGTACTGGGAATAATAACTTTACCTCCAGGAAAAAAAATGTTAATTTTTAATTCAAAAGAGAAGTAATTATTTGAATCATTTGGTAATTGGTTTTAATGTACATTTTCAAAACATGTAAACATTTTTATGATTTTATATCTCCTTAGACACTTGCTATCCTCTGTTTTAGAGAAGAGCATTTTATGTCGTATATTTTGAAAACCATCACTGCAGAAATACACTCAAGCATCAGGCAATTTTCCTAAAAATTTCCCTTAAGTTCTATTTCAACAGGCAAGTGGATTAAATTCCAGGATAATAACTAAGAAGTATGCCTCAGTACAGCATATTCTGAGATAAATGAAATATGTGCAGACATACCCATTTTATATAAATTCAAGAAGTATACCCTTTCCACAAATCCACATGCAGTATTCACTTCCCCATAGTTTAATAATTGTCATGGGTCTTAATCATAAGCTGCATAAGTGTTTATCACTAAGTGTGTTTGAAAAACAAATCCCTTTTCTAATTAGGTCAAAAATGAACACAAAATTATATAGTGATTTGTATATTCTCTTTATTTACTTTGCCTTGCTTTGCCTGTTAATTTTAATGACAGTAATTTAAAGGGAAAGTTAGAATATTATTGGTTTATCATAGAAAATGTTTAGAATCATATATATATATATATATATATATATATATATATATATATATATGTATGTATAGTGTTTAGGGTGTTTTATGACAGACTGGATTTACAGAACTTGATAGTTTTACTGTCAACTTGAAACAATTAACAAGCATCTTAGAAAGGAGCAGCAGTGAGGGATTGCCATGACCACAGTTGCCTGTGCACATGGATGAAGAATTATTTTCATTACTTCAGTTGAAGTAGGAAGCTTCTCCCACTATCTGTGGAAAAATTGCCTAGTTAAGGGAACCTGAACAGCATAAACCTGTAAAGGCAGAGAGGAGGACAATCCTTAAGGCCTTTACTCTCTTTCTGCTCCTGACTGTGACCATGAGTACCTTCTACAAATTCTGATAGTTTAGGCTTCACAAGTTACACACTCTTTATCCCTCAAGTTGCTTTTATAGGATGTTTTTATTACAGTAACAATGAATGAAACAAATACCAACTAAGGCCAAGGAAGCTAATTGGGCCTTTTTATCCCACTTCCCTATCACTAAAATTTACCACTTAAAACTGGTAGGTAGCACTTTCATTAAATGTTCTGTAGCTTTAATATGAACGTACATTATAGAACAGTATTATTTAGAAAAATTGAGCAACAGTTCAAATTATTATTCATGGTGTTAGAAACTGTGTGTTCATAAGTATATTCATCTAAAGTATCTCAGTCTCATATCACATATTATAGATGTCTAAAACATTAATATTTCAATCTCTTCTAAATTTATTAGTAGAAGTTTGAAGAGTGCTTACCAAACATAGAAACAATGTGCACATCTTTTCATATGCTTAAGTGTTCCATTAAAAATGATCATTTAAAAGAGTATTTATTAAAGGGGTCATTACATAAAAATCCTAAAATAATTTATATGAAAAACTTACAGTAAGAAAGGATTGAGTGTCAACCAAATAGTCCATAAGATAAACTATTAATAGTTTTCTTTATTTTTTCAATCGTGGGACTAATACTGACAGGGAAAAATACTCACAAATGTGTCAACTAAGGTTATAGTTGGTTAATAAAGCTAGAGACCATGGAACAACAACCATGTAGGTGAATTGAAAATTAAAATGCATGTGTGTCCAGATAAAATACATCATTGCACTCATATGCTATTTATAGATTTTATAATTCTTTCTTTAAAATGTCAGGCACCTATAGACATGAAGGAAACATTTAAGATAATGTTCTAATTTTTTTAGTTATTTATTTATATAACTACTGATTAATTCACAAAAAAATTAAATATAACAAAATTTAACTGAAAACAAAAGAAAACAATTTGAATGAAACATCTTTGAAAACATTTTATTTGCAACCAATGTATGCCAACACATACACACAAATATTCACATGTGCATATACATGTATGAAAAATACTAACTGGGAGTTTTAAACGAAGCTCTTTAATTTTAATACATAAAGTCACGTATTCTGGGAAGACCTAGCCACCATACCTCATATTTACCACTGGTAAATTTGTGTTAGATTACAGACTCACTTCATTCTGTTGCATCTTATTTCATTGTCCTTTGAAATGATTGCTTTTTATCAAATATAACATGTAGTTCAAGTAGTTAAGCTACAAAATTTCCCCAACTGTGTACATTCTGTTTGAACATCTGTACCATATCTTGTAAGTTTCATGTTTCATAATTTTTATAATAGTTAACAATATTTTCATAAGTAATATTTGTTACGAGGTTTGTAATATTTTGTGTCACATTATAAAATGTAATGGATAAAAATATACTGTGTATGTTCTGATTGCATCAAAATCTCTGTATTACATCTCCATCTTTGTATTGTGCCTTCCTTGCAATTGTGACAGACCATTGAAATAATACAGTTTACAATCATTTTATAATCTCTAAGAGATGAAGTGAAGGAGAATATGGGCGTGTCTCTTGTTAATGTAATAGCTACAAATGATTACATTAGGTAACAAGGCATGAAGCTCTGAGGCATCTCGAATTGTGGACATCTAGGATATAATAATTAAGTTTTGTCTGTAAACAAATATTGCAATCAACATTTGAATAATCAGAAAAAACAATTTAAATTGGACAAAGAATGCCTTAGTAATAGTTGTATATCAAACTGCTACAATATCATCTTAAACAAACAAAAAAAAATCAGAAACAAAAACTAATCTGGTCCATTGGCATAACTCTCTTTAATTTGTGAAGTCTCTTGAAGGGAAAATGGGTGGAGACACAGCTGTGATGTCATATAACAGGGGCTTTATGAAGTTTAAATAAAACTTTTTTCTACACAACAGAAACCTTCAAGTGACTGCATCAAACGTTAGTACACAATCTGCAGCAATTTATGCAAGATATTTAGATCCAATACCTAACCCATTCACAATAATACCCAGTGTAAGTGAAACAAATGTGCATGTTATGCAAATACTGCTTAGCAAGTTCAAGGTCATAGCTGACTTCCTAACTCGAAAGGACAAAGTGACATTTATCTGTGGCTGACTGAGCTGCCAAGTTTTAGTTTTGTAATGTTTACAAGCATTTTTCTTCTAAATCTTGAACCCCCCCCCCACAATGGTAAGGTGGCTCAGCAGATATAGGTGTTTATCTTGCACACTTGGTGACAAGAGTATGATTCTCAGAATCCACATAAAAGTGAGAGCAGAAAAATGATTTCACAAAGTTCATCTCTGACCAGCTCACATTTGTGTTTGGGTGCACAGAAACACACCATACACACACACACACACACACACACACACACACACACACACACACACGATAGAAATGTACATACAAGTATAGCAATCTTTCTATACAATTGATATATAAATTCTTGAGCTCATTAAGAGCTTTTCTAATCTTGACTATGTTCAATCATTGCCACATAAATCAAGGGGTGAGTGTAAGAAAATATGTTTACAGTATGGTTAGCATTGTGTATATGTATGTATATATATATATATATATATATATATATATATATATATATATATATATTCATGTGTGTCTACAATATATATACTAAAAATATATTGCTGAACAATAAAAGTATCTTTCAAAGGTTATTTATTACTCATGAACAATATACCTGCTGTTCCAAAACACAGTTGATGAAAATATGTAAGATCTTACAAGATCCATATTCAACCCATATATGAAGAAGTAATGTTCACTTTCAACTCCTATTACTTATGAAATGTACTTTATAAGGTTATAAATTCCCTAGAGAGGTTCATCTGACAGTTCTTAGTAACCCGAAATATGCTATATAATATTTATTATTTTGGATGTTAATAGTAATGTTCATAATTTCTTGGGTAAATATGTAACTTCAAAGATAAAAAGACTTTGGAAAAGTTAATCCACATATAAAATAATGAATAAAAAGCACAGGGCTTCAAGCAGTTGAGATTGTCCAAGCAGTAAAGGCATTTGCCAGTGCCGCACTTGAAAAACTGAGTTTAATTTCTGGGAACCATTTGATGAATAAAAAACAATTGCAATTTGTTCTCTGACCTCTATATATGTACCATGGCTATCACACCACAATATATACAGAAAATTCACACATACACACTCAAACACACACAAACACACACACACACACACACACACACACACACACACACACACACTGACCCGCACCTGCACACCACAACCCTAAATAAATTAATAGGAAAAGAAAAGTATAATCTTTAGTTTAAGTATCCATAAAAGTTATCGGGAAGATATGATTAATAATAGTGGAACAAAATTCATAAGAGGACTCACAAGATATAAGCATAGTGTTTCAATTTAGTTCTCAAATATAACTGATAGGGAGTTGCTGTTACTGAAAGAACAACGTAGAATTCTGATAGTAACTACTGATTAAGATGCTGTTAATACCTAAATTATGACAAAAGGTTGACTAAAATTATATAATTGAATAGATAAGGAAGGATGAGGTTTGACCGGTTTAGATTGAATTTCTGCTATGAACATTATGCATTTAAACAGCTGTGCAAAGCACAGAAAAGTCTGTGGGTGTTGGGGTAACTTTTCTTCCCAGTGTGTGAAGGTGTGTCTCTGTATTTTAAATTGTTAATTCTTCATGGACAGAGAACTAAGTAAGAGCTAGACTTGGCATTGTAATTTCTATGACCTATCACTGACCCTTCAATTTCTTAAATGTTCATTTTTCTTCACCAGCCTAAAGGCAATCTAGTGAAAGATCAGAGGTTTTCTCAGTACTGATTGGCTATAGTAAAAATCTGAAGATCAATAGCTATTCAGGAAGTAGGGGGCGGAACATCCAGGCAAAGAGAGAAATCTAAGAAGACTGACTGACATGGGAGAATTGAGAGCAGTCAAGGGGGAACAGCAATGAACAGCTGAGTAGAGAGGCATAGATCTCACTGTCTGGCCAGCTGTAGAATAAATAGTCAGATTAAGTTAGATGAGCTAGCTGGGACACTGCCCAACAAAAAGGCCTAAGCTTTAAGTTAAAATTGTAGTCTCCTGTTCCGTTTATACTGCAAGCAGGTCTGAGAAATTTCTATTTTGAAGAAAGAACATTAAACTTCATTGCACATTTTAGTTGTCATAATCACCTCCTCTTTCAACAATCAACATGATCACTCCATCCTCTGCTTTCCCAAGGCCTGCAACTCCATAAGCAAAAGGACCATAGCATCCTAATGATGGGAAACACTGATGCTTAATTTTGAAATCTAACATGTATGGATAGCTCCTGTGAGCTCAATGCAAAATGGAAGATTCCCTTATGCAGCATGCCTTTGCTTCTCTGAATTTGCCTGAGGTGCCTGACCCTGTCGCCCTCTACCTAAGGAAGGTCATGTAGCCCTCAACCAACTCCTCATTTCCCAATAAGAACCCGCTCAGCAAGTGCCTGAGATTCCAGGACTGCCTCTCCATATAAATGAGATATTCACAGTCCATTAAATTCCAACCAATGATTTACATTCACTGTGAGAAACTACCTTCACACATATATAGCCTATGTCACCCTGATTAAAGTGTATGTGCACCAGCCATTTCACTGAAGACAACATTGAAAACTGCTTCATTAAGTATCCTCTAAGAAAAAAATAGCTATAACCTAAGTCCTCAGAGAAGTGTCCCTACCCTGCTACATCCAGGCCAGTGTCTTGTGTTTATTCCTAGCTGGACCAGGATCCTACAAACTTCACCTGTTCCAAACTCCCCTACATCCTTGTAGCCTAGAGGATAGCAATCTACAGCCAATCCCCAACAAACATACCACATTCTGAAGGTTAAGATAGGATCAGTATGTTTTAACAATAAAGTGTTTTTAATAAATAAATCTAAGGGACATTTTAGATGAGGTGCTATGACATACTTGATCTACAGATGCTATAAAGTGAAGATCAGGTTTATGTTCACTGGGAAAGAAATTTCCTGACTCACTCCTGTTCCATGTGTCTCATAAGGTTGTCAAAACCAAACTCATGTTCTCCAAAATAAACCAGCATTAGTTCTTATGTATAAAATCAATTGTTCATTTCCATTAATTTTTCCCAGACAACAACAAATATTTGTTTCCTATGTGATTCTAATATCAGTTTCATTGCACTATTAACTATTAAGGTTGCCTTTATTTTGGTTGATATTAATTGAACCATCATCCAAACTTAAAATCTATTAGGGTGATTTCAGATTATTTTTTGCTTCCTGGATTAAACTTATGGTTCCTTTCTTCTTTTTTATATTTTTTCTTTAATTTTTCTGACTATAACTTCCAATGGATGAAGAACGTTCCCAAATGGATCCAAAAGATGCTAAATGGCTTGTTCTCTGATAAGCTTTGACACTCAATAAGTTGCTGCTCTCTGATAGACTTATTTCTTTGACATATATGTAAAGTCCTCTAGGGAGGGTAGTGTAATTTTCTGAATCATCAACATATTGCTTGCTGCAAGATAGCTTATGACTTATCCCTTCTGAAAATAAAATCACCCATAGCTTTCTATCTTCTCAGAAAATAAAAAAAGATGATTCTAAAATAAATGTGAAGAAAAGTCCATATGAGTTGGTGCATTCCTTGGAGGGCATAAAAACCAAGATGCTTCACACGCAGTAAAAAGTATCCCTTGTGTTTCTTGCTCCATGTCTTTTTATTATTATTTTTCCTCTAGCTAGAAAAGTTGACATTTCCTCTAAAATCCACACTAATGTGTTTGGTCAAAAAATATTTTCTATATTCCCCTTGTTGAAAATATTGAATGAGAAAAGTAAATATAAAATTTTCTGTGTCAAACATGTGCCAAAAAAGCAATATTGTGTTCAAATACAAAGAGTGTTTAAAATACCAAGAGAGTGTACTTAGAATTGGAACTATACACTGGAGAATCCACCCTGAAATTCTATAAGAATTTCATGCCTCCCAATACACATTTATATGTAGTATCTGATCTAAGACATGCATTTTATATGTTATTGTATACTGACAGTAAGCAGACAAACAAGAAACTTTAACCTCCTAAGCTTTCATAGATCACAGTGAGGCTCAAACTATGTCTCTTTGTTTGAGTTCTATAAATGAGTCAGAAAGCAGAAGATTTTAATGTTCATTGGATCGATAATATTTATTAATCACTGTCAAGCAAGGGCCTATTCTCAACTCATGAAAATAATGATTAAATCTACACCATAAAAAGTAACAGTAGAATTCATTTCCAATTCTTCACCAGTGTTTCCCTGTGATATTTGAAACACAAAGCAAAAAGCAGCTCATTTCACACTGGCATTGTATAAAAATAATAAAATATAAACCTGCCAAAATTTATCACAATTATATCTCAGCAGGTGACTCATTCTGGCCAATAAATGCTAACTTTAAATGTTTTTTTTATAGACACAAAGATATCCTGGTCTGCTTTCCCATAAATGAACAAACTGGTTGCTGAGGATAAGCAGGTTATAGAAGAAGCTTTCATTAACCGTCACTATCAGGCCATCAAATTATTTTTACTGGTTGACAAGAGTTACTTTTAGTGTAATAAAGGCCTGTTGTTAAACACCCATAATGGTAATATACTTACTAGAAGAATACAATTTGTGACTGGCACAGAATTTGGGTGATAGAAATTTGGATTCAAAGGCAAGTAAAGCAAGAATAAATGCCAGTTACAGCAGCATTCTTTAGAGAAGGGAAAATGTATGTGTGTGTGTGTGTGTGTGTGTGTGTGTGTGTGTGTGTGTGTGTGTGTGTGTGTTTGTGTTTGTTTGCATGCATGAGTGTGTTCTTCATGTTAAAGGCACAAAGATTATAATCACATAGAGCTAATTAAAAGACAGAGGGACAGATAGAGAAAAATAAGAAAGAAAATAACAATATTAAGTTTAGACTCTGTAATCTAGCAACATTAATCAGTATACTACCATGTATCATGTAAACAGATAAATGATACACTATGAAATTATTCAGACAAATAATGGCTATGCTTAGATTTTTACTCCAATGTGCACTTTCTCTTTATAAAAATTATTTCATTGGATACTGTCTGCATTTACATTTCAAATGCTATCCCCTTCCACTCCCTCTCCCATCCCCCCTCTCTGTCAACCAGTCTCCAAGAAGGTGCACCCTCTCCCAGTCACCCTCTCCACCTTAGTGTCCTGGCATTCCCCAAAATTGGGAAAATGAGCCATCAGTGGACCAAAGGTCTTTACTTACATTGATGTCAGACACTGCTATCCTCTGTTGCATATGCTCAGTGGTTGGTGGTTTAGTCCATGGGAGTTGTGGAGGGTGTGGTTGGTTGATAATGTTGATATTCCCATGAGGTTGCAAAACCTTTCAGCTCTTTCAGTTCCTTCTGTAGCTCTCTAGGACCTTTATTGGGGTCCCCATGTTCAGTTGCAAAACCTTTCAGCTCTTTCAGTCCCTTCTGTAGCTCTCTAGGACCTTTATTGGGGTCCCCATGTTCAGTCTGATGGTTAGCTGCAAGTGTGCTCAACTGTTTATCTGTATGATATTGACAGAATCTCGAAGGAGGCTTCCATATCTGGTTCTTTCCAGTATTTCTTGGCATTAACAATAGTACTTGGGTTGCATATCGAGTATATCCCCAGGTGAGGCAGTCTCTGAATGATCCTTTCTCCAATTCCTGCTCCTCTTTTTGTCCCTTTATTTCCTTCTGTGAAAGTTTTGTTCTTCCTTCTAAGAAAGACTGGGGCATCCACCTTCTGTCCTTCCTTCTCTTTGAGCTTCATAAGTTCTGTGGGTGGTTTCTTGGGTACTCCGGGCTTTTTAGGCTAGTATCCACTTATAAGTGAGTACATACTCTGAGTGTTCTTTTGTGACTTGGTTACCTCGCTCAAGATGATAGCTTCTAGTTCCATCCATTTGCCTAGAAATTTCATTAAGTCATTGTTTTGAACAGCTGAGTAGTACTCCATTTTGTATATGTACCACAATTTCTGTATCCATTCCTTTGTTTAAAGACATCTAGGTTCTTTCTAACTTCTGGCAATTACAAATAAGGATGCTATGAACATGTTTATTCATGTGTCTTTGTTATGTGTGGGAGATTTTCTTGGGTATAGCTGGATCCTCAGGTAGCACTATGTCTAGTTTTTTGAGAAACCACCAGACTAATTTCCAGAGTGAGTTTACAATCTCACCAACAGTGGAGAATTATTCCTCTTTTTCCACATCCTCATCAGCATCTTCTGTCACTTGAACTTTTGATCTTAGACATTCTGACTGGTGTGAGGTGGAATCTCAAGGTTGTTTTGATTTGCATTTCCCTGATGACTGGGGATGTTGAGCATTTCTTTAGGTGCTTCTCAGCCATTTGGTATTCCTAAATTGAGAATTCTTTGTTTATCTCTGTACCCCATTTTTAATAGGATTATTTGATTCTCTAGTGTCTGACTTTTTGAGTTCTTTGAATATATCAGATACTAGACCATAGCCTTCTTTACAAATTGTCAAAATTTCATTAGTTGACAAATGCATGGAAGTGAAATAGCCAAGCTTTCAAATCCAAAACATTCCAGTAAAGACCAGCAGAGAACATGTATTTAACCCGAATCCTAAAAAGTAATGTGTTTTTGTAGTTATTAGCATGAGTGATAGAATGTTAATATGGTAATATAGATAAAAGACTATCTCACTGTTAATTTTATTCATAAACAAAGAAGCTTAAAAAATGTAAACATAAGAAATATGAACGATCAGTAAGTAAATTAATATTACTCTTATAAATGAACAATATAAAATTTCATCTTTCCTCAGATGAGAACAGTGAAATTTTCGATAGATGCTCAATGAACTGGCTCCACTGGGAACATTCACAACACACTGATGGATCCTTATTCAGAAGCAAATCACCTCCTATTTTTTGTGATCATATTAACTTGGTCTTAAGAAACTCTGCCTCAGAATACGAGAGGAATTAAAAGTATTTATCCTTCCCAAGAAATGAGTTTTAGACTAGGTTTAGAGTTTGAATCAATCGTCTGTGTATAAGTTCAAGAATTCCCTAATATTGCTTTTGTTTGCTTCTGAGAGATACACTGTGTATTTAAATCTTGATTTTTTAGAATAGTTCATTGATCTTTATTAGTTTTATTATAGAATATTCCTAAATTTTCAGAAAAGCTTACAGTTCTTGATTAAATCTTAAAGTCATAAATGCTGTGCCATTGTCTGATATACTTACTTATTAATAATTGTGAACAATTATAAACCCTCATTTTAACCTAGTTCTTATGTCAGTTGTGGGATAATGTGCAGTCACAGTCATTTCTTGTGACTTTGAGAATTTTTTACTATGCTTTTTAAAACGATGTTATATGACTTCTGCATAAAAAAGTAACAGACCCCATAGGAGTTCCAGCATTCTCAACTTACCTAGATGCTAGGGAGCACTCAGAGACTGAGCCACCAAACTAGAGCATTCACTGGCCAGTCCAAGGCCTCTGACACAAATATAGTAGTGGTCTGTATGATCAGGCCTTAGTAGGAGAAGATATGTTTAATTCTCCAGAGACTTGAAGCCCCAGGAAAAGAAGAGGTCTGGTGTGGGGGGAGCATCCTTTCAGAGACAAGGGAGATGAGCAGTGAGATAAGGAAGTTTAGAAGGGGTGCTCAAGATGGGGGTCAACAACTAGAATGTAAATATGTAAAATAATTGTTTATGAAAGTAACAGATATCTTGATAAAATGATCATTTTTATTAGAAAAATTGCCTTTTCCCTATTGTACACTTCTGTATCATATACTTTTATATTTTGATACAAAATCTTATAATACATACAAATATATTATTATGTATATGTATTATATATATGAATATATGCATGTATTTTAATTTTATATATAACATATAATTCATGTTTATAAAATTAATATATACATATAGATAAGTATATATGCATATGATTATATGTATTACATATAATATATATATAAAATCTTTATAACATGAAAATAAAGAAGCACTATATAGATAAAGGAATGGCTCTACAGTTAAGGGGTTGGGGTATTCCAGGACA
Organism: Micromys minutus; assembly: GCF_963924665.1. Taxonomy (NCBI): domain Eukaryota; kingdom Metazoa; phylum Chordata; class Mammalia; order Rodentia; family Muridae; genus Micromys; species Micromys minutus. Next base: position 38,329,951 of record NC_137974.1, read on the forward strand.
GAGTATGGTTAAGATGAACAGAATACACCATATATTTGAACAATAATGTCTCTATGAAACAAAATAGTATGTACTAATATGTAGTCTGTATTATCTAAAAATGAAAGAGAAAATAGATGGAGGAAAGGGCCTAACCTGTATTTCTTTTTCCTTTTTGTACAATTTTTTATGTTTCTAATAAACACCCCATGTTCTTTTTTTTTCCTTTGTATTGGATATTCTCTGTATTTACATTTAAAATGTTATCCACTTTCCCCTACTCCCATCACCCCTTCCTCTTCCCTTGCTTCCATGAAAATGCTACTTTTTCCAAACACCCTCTCCCACCACAGAGCCTTGGCATTCTCCTACAGTGGGTAAATGAACCTTCACTGGACCAAAGGCCTCTCCTCCCATTGATGTTAGACAATACTATTCTCTGCTACATATGTAACTGGACCCGTGGGTTTCTCCATGTGTACTCGTTGGTTGGTGTTTTATCCCTGCGAGCTCTGGATAGTTTGGTTGCTTGATAATGTTGTTCTTCCCATGAGTTTGCAGACCCTTTCAGCTTTTTCAGTCCTTTCTCTAGCTCCTTCATTGGGGTCCCCACGTTCAATCTGTTAGTTATCTGCAAGCATCCTCTGCAGTGTCAGTGTGGCTCTGGCAGAGCCTATGAGGACGCATCCATATCAGGCTCTTGCCAGTAAGCACTTCTTGGCATCAACATAATGTGTGGAAACACCATGATCTTTGCAAAGTCTTTGTTACATGGGCATTCCTAGAACACGAACCTTGTAATTCTTGATCTTGAAGACTGCTGGTTCTCTGGTTCACACAATAGTTCTTTAGCAGCTAGCTTTATGCTTTCTTTGAGTTGTCACTTATACTGCATCAATTTAAAAACATGAATTAGTTTTCCAATCTCCCATACTCAAGACGTAAGTATCATGGCTCTGGTATCCTTAAACCTGGGACACTGCAGTAGCACTCTAGCTTGTTTAGAGGCCAAGGTTCCAGTGAGGTATTCTTAGCCAAGGGACCTGAGCACTTACAGGCTTGTTGTTTTATTTGCCCTTGCGCCCTGGGCCTAGAACTGCCTAACAGCTCAGGAGAAGAGAGCAGCAGGGAGATCAGATCATAAATCTACCCTATAGGAATTTGCCCTCCAGATCTGGCAGGCTTTGTTGTTTTATGAATGCCTTCAGTGATTTTTAAATATTTTATTCATCTTTTGTAGTTCTTTTCAGCTTCAGGTTGGTATCCTGCCAGCTAGGTACCACTGAAGTTGAGTTTTGTGATCAATCACAGCTTTTGTCCTTAAGTTTTCTGTGCATTTTTATGCACATGAAAAAGTATATATGTACATATATATACATATATATAATGTGTGTATAAATTATATGCTGCGTGTTTATGAGTAATAAATTGTTAACAAAACAATTATTTTAAAGTAATTATTGACCTCCTTTTATAATAATAAAGATTTTCTACATTCTTAAGAGGAACTGTTAAAAAGTGACTTTAATTTTAAAGTATCAAACAAAAGTTCAGCAGCAATTATTATACTTGTTCTCTCTGATTCTTTACTTGGAATCCAATCATAATTGTAAAATATTACATCACTTAATTATCTGCAAAATGTTATCATGATGAAGAAAGCAGCAATTTGTTTGCTTTGCCTGTGTCCTAAATGAGCATAGAAAAGTGAACATCATTAGTACACCAGGATCATTAATTTCTGATATGTACCTGAAACAGCTGATGCATCAACATCTTTGGGTATATGGCATGAAAGCAGTTTTCTCAAAATAGATAATGGAATACCTTAGGTATTATAGAGGTCATTAGTTTTGTTTAGTCAATATTATCCATAGAATCCCAACCATGGAATAAAGTTCAATATGCCATGCATGGAAGAACCAAGGGAAGAGAAGAACAACCATTGGCAGAATGAAAGAGTGCAGAAAATAGAGAAGATAATGAAGATGGAGTCAGATATGGAAAGGGATGTATGTGCATAATAAAGAGAAGGGGGATTTAGTAAGTCTGAAACACCTTTATGTGGCAAAGAACAAACACAAAAAATAGTGCACAGGCATCATAGGAATTGTGTGTCTGGCACATTTTTATGTTAAAATATATTATCGATATAATAGTATCAAATGGAGTGCAATTTGTTCTAAGAAAAATGTAATATTTTCTAAAAGCAAAAAAAATTAAAAACAAAATTTAGACCTTCAAGGTATAAAATGTAAATTTACTATCAGAAAGTCACTGGGAATGGATATGAGGAATTATACAGAAACTGTATTTAATTAACACACCTTTGAATCCTAATATTAGTAAAAAAAAAAATTGTGTTCCACCTGTGCCCAAAGCTAAACCTGTGCAACAGATGTTTATACCCAGATTCTGCTGGGAGAAAGTTAGTTTCCAAGGAGTGCTGAAACAGCTGAAAACACAGGTGAGACAACCACTTCTGCTCAAATTATTGGACTGAAAGGAACCTGCCCAGAGCCCTGAGGACACAGGGAACAAGGAGCAGCTAGGCCAAGAACCTTAAGGTTTCTGCCTATGCCAGGAACTCACTCTGAGCCACAGTTCTCTGATCCCAGATCCCACTGAGAGAGATGGTCCCTCAAAAGTGCTGATACATCAGAGAGCAACCACTTTTGTGCTGAGGGACCTGCCAAGAGCCTTCAGGACACAGGAATTGAGAAGCAGTTTGGGACAGAATCCTTCTGGTTTTTAATCTGTCCCCTGAGCTGACCTTGTGCCACAGTTCTCTGTACCAAGACACTGCTGGGAAAGAGCTGGTCACTAAGTAATGTGGATACATAGTATTACAGGAAAGTCAAGCCACTATCAGAATCAGCAAGACCAGCTAACACCAGAGATAAAGAGATGGTGAGAGGCATGTGCAAGGACCTAAGCAACAGAAACAAAGACCACTTAGCATAATCAGAACTCAGGTAACTCACCACAGCAAATCTTAGATACCCCAAAACACTGGAAATGAAACATTATGACTTAAAATCAAAACTCATGATGATGTTTCAGGACTTAAACAAGATTCATAAGTAACCCCCATAAAGAAGTATAGAACAACACAGAAAAACAGGTAGACATTCATAAAGAGGACACACAAAAATAAACCAAACTGATGAAAGACTTGAACAAAATCATCCAGGATCTAAAACTGGAAATATAAACAATAAAGAAACTACAAATAGGCAAAACCCTAATGATAGAAAACCTAGAAAAGAGATCAGGAGTCAGAGATGCAGGCATCACTAACAAAATACAACAGATGGAAGAAAGAATCTCAGTGGCAGAAAATACCATAAAGAACAATGAAACAACAGTTTAAAAAAAAACGCAAAATGCAAAAAGGTCCTAACCCAAAACATCCAGGAAACCCACGACACAATACAAATACAAAATATAAGGATAATAGGTATAGGAGAGAGAAAAGATTCACAATGTAAAGGGGCAGTAAATATCTTCAACCAAATAATAAAAGAAAACTACCCTAACCTAAAGAAAGAGATGGCCATAAACATACAAGATACCCACTGAACTTCAAATACATTGGACCAGAAAAGAAATTTCTCTTATCAAATAATACTTAAAACTAAAATGCACAAAACAAAGAAAGGATATTAAAAGTAGAATTGGAAAACTGTCAAGTACCATATAAAGCAGACCTATCAGAATAACATCAGACTTCACCAGAAATTATGAAACCCAGAAGATCCTGGGCAGATATCACACATATCCTAAGAAAAATGAAATGCCAGGCAACACAACTATATCCAGCAAAACCATCAATTAACATAGGTTGAGAAACAATGATATTTCATGACAAAACTAAATATCTTTTCACAAATGTAGCACTACAAAGGATAATAGATGAAGCCCTTCACCACTAGGAGGACTCTACACCCTAGAAAAAGCTAGAAAATTTTATCTTTCAATGAACCCAAAACAAGATAGCCACACAAACACAACTTCCCCATAAACATAATAATAATAATAACTATGATGATGATGATGATGATGATGATGATGATGATGATGATGATGATAATGGTAATAGTAATGGTAATGATAATGATAATGACAATGATGATGATAATGATAATAACAGGAAAGAACAATCATTGTTCCCTAATACATCTCAGCATCCATATACTCAATTTCCCAATAAAAAGGGTTTAGACTAACAGGCTGGGTATGTAAAGTGGACACAGAATTTTGCTGCACACAGAAAACATTCCTCAGTGACAAAGACAGAAAGTACCTCAGAGTAAGATGCTGAAAAACAATTTTCCAAGCAAGTAGTCACAAGAAATAAGCTGGAGTAACTAATCTAATATCAAATAGGATCACCTTACAATCAAAAGTTATCTAAAAAGATAAGGAATGCCAAATCACACTCATCAAAGAAAAATCTACCAAGATGAACTCTTAATTCTGAATATCTATGTTCCATATGCAAGGCACCTACATTAATAAAAGAAACTTTACTAAAGCTCAAACATACATTGCACCACACACAATAATAATGGGAGACTTCAACATCTACTTTTATCAATGGACAGATAATGGAAACAGAAACTGGAAAGAGGCCCAGTGGATGTAACAGAAGTTATGAATAAAATGAATTTGTCAGAAATCTATAGGACAATTCATGTTAAAACAAAGAATACACTTTCTCAGCACCTTATGGTATTCTTTCCAGACATGACCATACAATTGAATACAAAATGGGACTCTACAGTTATAAGAAGACTGAAATAATCTCATCCATCCTATCAGATAACAAAAGACTTAGACTGGTATTCAATAACAACAAAATCAAGAGAAAAGCCACATACATGTGTAGACTGAGCAATGCTTAACTCAATGATGACTTGGTTAAGGACAAACTAAAGAAAGAAATTAAAACTTTCTAGAATTTAATGAAAATAAAGGCACAAAAACCCAGCTTATGGAACAAAATGAAAGCAATAATAAGAGGAAAACTCATAGCGCTGAGTGCCTCCAAAAAGAAACAGGAGAGAGAGCGTACATTAACAGCTTGACAACACACCAGAAATTACTAGTGCAAAAAGAAACAAATACACTGAAGAGGAGTTGATAGGAGGAAATTATCAAACTTAGCACTGAAATCAACCAAGTAGATACTAAAAGAGCTATACAAAGAATCAAAAAAAGCAAAGAGCAAGTATTTTGAGAAAATTAATAAGATAGACAAACCCTTAGCCAGACCAACCAGAGGGCACTTAGATAGTTTTTAAATTAACAAGATTAGAAATAAAAAAGGAGATATAACAAGAGAAACAGAAAATTCAAAAAATCATCATATCCTACTAAAAATCTAAACTCAAGAAAACTGGAAAATCAGGCAGAAATGGACAAGTTTCTAGACAAATAACAGGAACCAAAGTTAAATCAGGACCAAAAAGAACATTGACACAGTCTAATAACCTCTGAAGAAATAGAAGCAGTCATCAAAAGTCTCCCAACCAAAAAGAGTTAAGAACCAAATGGGTTTAGTGCAGAAATTGATCAGACCTTCATAGACGATCTAATACCAATACTCTCCAAACTACTCCACAAAATAGAAACAGGTGAAATATTACCCAATTCTTTCTATGAAGCTAAAATTGTGAATATACCTAAACCAAAGCCCCAAAAATTAAGAAAACTTAAGACCAATTTTTCTTATGCATATTGATGCAGAAATATTAAAAATATTCTTGTAAACCGAATGCAAGAACACATCAAAATATCATTCATCATGATCATATAGGCTTCATTGGAGGGATGCAGAGATTGGTTAATATATGTAAATATATCAATGTAATCCACAGTATAACCAAACTCAAAGTGTGGTGAACATGATCATCTCATTAATATTGAATAAGCATTTGAAAAATTTCAGCCCACCTTCATGTTAAAAGTCTTGGAAGGATCAGGCACTGTGACTGATATTTAAACATAGTAAAAGAGATATACAGCAAATCAGTAGCAAACATCAAACTTAATGGAGAGAAACTTGAAGACAACCAACTAAAATCAGGGAGTAACATGTCCTCCTTCTGTGCCACAGCCTATCCGATGGCCTGTGGAGTCAGCCTCACTGCAAAGCTTAATAAATCCAACTTATTGAACCCTAACTCTGATTCTGGTATATGATGACAAAAAGTGGGGCTTCCCTTGTAAAGAAACAACTGTAGCTGCCTTCCTTTCCACTTCAATATTACTTCCTTAACATGGGGAAGGAGGGCTTTTGGAGAATATAATGTTTATTTTATATAATCTTTTTTTATGTCTAAGTCCTAAAATGGGAACATTTTTAAAGTGAAAAACTTATGATAGACTGCAAGTATCTTTAAAGAACATTTGTTAAGCCCCTTTTAATAGCTAAAGTTATAGGTTAATTATCCAAATCCCATGATAATATTTATTGCCTCCAGGTATGTTTAACTTCTTAGGGAAATGGTTTAACAAAAAGAAGAGAAGCAATTAGATGTCCTAAAGTAATCTTATCACCTAATCTTTTCATCAAAATAGATTTGAGAAAAGAGTTTTAATGGAGAGGATAGTGAAAATTATATTTCATATGATTAAACACTATTGTCACAAACTAGGCACACTAGGTTCAAATGTTAAAATGTTCATGAATTTTCCTAAAATATATTAAAATTTTCTCTAGGTCTGGAATGTCTTGAGGTATCCATTTTGTGTTCAATATATCTAAAGTAATGAATTAATATTTGTAAGTTATTTCATGAAAAACAATTTGGAAGGTAATTTTGAATTAATTGAGGTGTTTTGACAAGTGAATTAATGGTGCAAAATGCTGTGCTAGGGAATATACCCACTTAATACTAACACACCTTTGTCTTATTGTATGAAACATGTGGCACTCAATTGCTGCCTCAAATCTGTCATTAAAACCAACAAATATATTTATGTGAATTCATATTTGCCATTTGTGCTGAAGATGTCTGCATGATGTTTTTGATGTTATAGGTACTAGGGATGAATATTAGTGTCTATTCTCTGCAAAAGTAGGTGTAGAAAATATCAGCAGAAGAACAATTTATATACTGTTTTACTTTCGGGATACTAAATCTAACACCAGAGAAATGTGGTTACATTTCTCTGCAAACACTGTTCTCCTCTAAAACTCTATAGCAATATTAAAAATACTGGAAAACATAGCCCTGCCATTACTGATAACCTGTTGATAGTGAAGCATTGTCATGGCAATGGCATCCCATTTCTCAGGGCAGTGCTACGTACACATGTTACACCTTTGTTCTTAAGTTCTCATACCTTTTCCTCAAAACCATAGCTATCTGCAGAGCTAACTGTGGATGATACTAAATTGCTGAAAGGGTATGTTTCTAAGCATTCACATTAATAAACAACTGTGAGGAGCTTAAGACACTCTCTCAGAGTCACAATTTGAGAGAATTGATATTCTCTAGATAAAATATTCATGAAATCCTTTGTAATATTTAATGAGAAAGCAGGAAGTTAAATAGAAATGTCAAATGACCTTCAGCTGCAGATCTATACAGTGGCACATCTTGAGCAGAGAGTTTACTACTGATATGTTCTTGCTTTCCTTAAGTTTATTATTTCACACAAGCAAGATAAACTGTTACTCAGTACCTATCAGCATAAGTGATTTAACTAATTATCATCTCACTCTTCCCTAAATCTGAAGTTAGTATAACTAATTGTTTCTGGTCTTAAAACTTTTTATTGTCCTAGTAGTATTTTAGCATTTTCCTTAATAATCAAAACAAATTTTGTACTTGAAGAATTTCTATTACATTTTATTTCCAGGCCATAATAATTTCTGAGACGTTATTTTTATTATATAATATACATAGTCATTTGTGATAAAGGAAGATATTGTTTTATACTTTCTATGAGGTGCAAACCTCACTAAAGAGATACAACATTTTGCATAAAATTACCTACATTTAATCAGCTTACAGGAATTTATTTGGGAATTACATATGTGATAAGAACAAAATAAATATGCCCTTATATTACTATATTCACAAGTTTTCAGAACAGAGTGAGTTCATATACAATGTACTATGTTGTGGTATGTCAATAAGAAAATTAAAAATAACCTAGAGTATATTAGGAAACATTGGCGTAGTTTCATGAAAACCGATACACATAGGCATTAAGTTAGCATATATTTAATAAATAGCACAGCCATACATATACCATTAAATGATCATGCAACGGGCAGAGGATTTGGAATGAAAATCCAAAGACTTTTCCATGATCAAAAGAACAAAACAGAAAAGTTATTGTGTCAACAGGACATGCAGCAGAGGTGATGAAGCAGTTACTGAAGAAATGACCAGCTAATATTCAACTGAAACTGAGACCCATCACTTGAGAACCATCCCACGGGCAAGCACCAATCCTAGACACTATTAATGATAATCAGTTTTCAGTCTATCGTGACTTACTTCTGAGAGTCTGCTAATTGACACAAATGCAGACATCCACAGATAATCTTGGATCGAACTTGGGAATTGCTATAAAAGAAGAGGAATGACTGTGACCTCGGAGAGGATAGAAACTCCACAGAAAGACAAACATAGTCAACTACCCTGGAACCTTTGGTTTATGAGAGGCTGAATCCCCAGCCAAAGAATATGTTAGACCTAGGACTCCAACAACATATGTAGCAGTTGTACAGCTCAGTCTTCATGTGGATCCTGAACAATTGTAGCAGGGACTATCTCCCAAACTGTTGCCTGTCTGTGGGTTATATTCTTCTATCTGGGCTGCCTTGTCTAGCCTCAGTGGGAAAAAATGCACTGAAACTCAGAGAGACTTAATGTACAAGGGTCAGTGATAGCCAAGGGGGCCTGCATCCCCAGAGGAGAAAGTGAGGGGTAAGATTGGAAGGGTGTGTAACAGGAGGTGAATAGGAGGGATGCAGTGACTGGAGATGTAAAATGAATGAGTAAAATAATAATAATAATAATAATAATAATAATAATAATAATAATAATAATAGTAATAATGTATCTAAACAAAAAATAAATATACCATTCCATGTTTAATTTTGTTTGAAGGAAAGCTTTGAACTTTTACTTTTATAATTTGTTTCTCAGAGTTAGCAAAGCTGTGCAAAGTCCACAAAACCAGCCAGTACAAGCATAAATGACCTTATTTTTGAAAAATGTATGAGAAATCATTTAAGTAGCTGGAGATCAAAGTTTATGGATATTGTACGGTGACAATACAAAAGGAAATCAAATGTCCTTTGATTACTGTCACGAGTGGGCCACTAGTAGTGAATTTCTTTATTTCTAAGTGGCTCTAATCCAAAGCTGGCTCTGCATTTGTTTTGAGCACAAAGATCTATATCCTAAAATCTATTTAAATTAAGTGAATAAAATCTCACTTGTTTCTAAGTACAAAAACAAATACATTTTCCGGTAATGGAAATTGTTTTTGTATTCTTACAGAATAAGACCTAATTCATTTTAAATGAATTCAAAATTTAGTGAACATTCCACTGTTAGATTTTGCAAAAGCCACTTCACCATATAAGCAAATGAATAATAAACTTACTTCTTATAATCTGTTTTCAGTAGTTAAATAGTACTTTTCAGTTTAGGAACTTGTAAGATGATGTTAAAATTTTGCAATTCCTCAGCATTTCTTCCTGCCTGACTCTCACTTCAAACATCTTTTATAAAACTGAATATTCATTTCATCTTAGAGTGAAGCTCACAAGTTGGTAAAGCACAAAGTACGGTGTTATGCTAACTTCAGAAATACTGTATCTTATTGAAAGTTTTCTCCTTCAGCATCATCAGAGGTTCCTCAACCTTGGGAAATTACGTCCCAAGTATCAGTTGCAACTTTGTCATTTAAAAAAGTCACTTGGCATTTAGGAAAAGTCAATTTGTAATAAAATGTACATTGCATAAGTTTATACATTATACAATATTCAGCCATGTATTGTCCTTATGATGTCATGTTGGAGAACAGTGCATATTCTCTCATTTGTTGTTTGCATGACCTCCAAGGAAGAGATTAAATATGTAAAGTTTATTTATCTTCATTTCTTGTTTGATTGGATGATTTTTTATTGGATACTCTCTGTATTCACATTTCAAATTACTCCCTTTCACTTACTTTACCCTCATTCCCATTACCCTCCACTTCTACTTCCTTCAATGAAGGTGCTCCCTCTTCCAACCACACTCTTCCATCTCAGCTCCCTGACATTACCCTGAACTAAAAAAATAATAAATAATAAAATAACATTCCCCAATTGACCAAGGCAGAGTATTTTTTAATTGTACAGTATTATATATTTAATACCAAATGAGATTAAGTGGTTCCACTCTAAGGAACAAGTAGCAATGTTTATGCATTAGGACATCCATCCTATCTGTGTTCTAAGTAGATATTGCTAGATGTTTTGTTTTATGAGAGGTTCAGTGTGATTCTTTTTTTCAAGTGAGATTTTATTTTATTTGTTCCCTTTAACTGAAAATAGACTGCTTTGTCATAGGATGTATCCCAGCTGCTGTTTTGACTCCATCTAGTCCTTCAACTTGTTCCCAACTCCCTCCCATCCAAATCTATTTCCTTTCTGTCTTTGAACCAACAATAACAAAAGAAAATAAGATAATACAAAACAAATACCATCACATTGAAGTTGGACAAATGCAAATCAGAAAGAAAAGAGCCCCAAGAATAGGCACATGTCCTTTAGAAGTTTAAGGAATGTTAAATTTTATTTTTCTTCTTTCCTAAAAAAATGTGTTTAGTTTTGGCTCTCTAAATTCATGACCAGTTTAAAATATGAAACAACCATTAAAGTGTCTTTTATACAATTATTTGGTAAAGATTGTATCAAGTTTTCCTGTGAAGATAGATAATTGGTACTTACTTTGTGGGGTGTACATTTTCTGTGTCTTTTCTGCTCTGGGAATTGAGCACAAAATCAGTCACAAAAGAAATAGGAGATGGCCTGAGTTTATTCAAATTAAATTTTATTAATTAACAGTTATATGTGAATGTCACATAAATTGTATTTGGCACCAAGAATTTTTTTCTTATTTCTGATGTTCTTCAATCACTGAAACAAACAAACAAACAAAATGCAGATTTTGTCCCAAATCAGTAGCCCTGTGGCCTGAGTAAGCAGAAGCGTGCAGAAGCATATGCACACAATGAAGAAAGGCAGACTTTAGGGTAGTGCAGAACAACCTAATGTAAGAGGCTATGGTGCTACCTAAGGCTGTGGAAAGGTTCTGGAACATACTGACACCAAGGGTCATGTTCTAGTCCATGGTGTTGTAGCAGTAGGTTCTGTTATCATCAAAGGCAAGACAGATGTCCCTGGTCAGGGCATGGCCTGAGGGCTTGTTGGTGTCTGATGGCTTTGTAGAGTTAGCTTAACCCCTAGTCTGGGCATCTTGGGAGAGACAGACCAAAAGACATGAGAGCAGGTGACTTGTCTCAGCTTGGCCAGCTGCAGCACTCAGATGAGTGGCTGTACCTATCCCAGGAAGCAGAGTAGAACTCATCCCAGTTGCTGGAACTATTGTTGGTGTACTGGCCCTGAGGGTGTAAACATGGTAGAGCTTTCCTACCACTTGTCTGCCATGTGGTGGTGAGGGCTAAAGAGAGATGTCTCCTCTCTCCCTTCTTTGCCACCTAGGCAAGTGGGAGAGCTGGCTCTGAGGTCATGAAATCAGGAGAGGTGTCCTTGTCTCTCACCAGCTGCAAGAGCAGACCCTGCACCTAGCCTTGAAAAACAGTAGAGCTTGCCTTGGTTGCATGGGTTTGTGGGTGACCCAGTCCTTGCTGCCCATAAGTGGCAGAGCTGGTCCAGCTCCTTACTACCTGAGGCATTGGTTGAACTCGTTCAGCCAGTGAGAAACCTGGCATGTTGACCAGCTCAGATAACACAAAGGCTAGATCTAGGACTTTGAGTCAGTCCGCTCTAAAGTCTACAACATGGATGAACTGCTGGAATGCAAGATAGAATGGGTACTTCAGATTCAAAGCTGCAGGATCTCCATGATAAAGGGCAACAATGTGATATCCAAGCGTCGCAGTGAAGATCCGTACTGATGGTGTAGCAGACGCCAGAAGCCTCAAACCAGATCAATGACTCATTGCAGTGAATACTTGCAAGTAAAGAAGTGAGGACAAAGGGGTGTACTGTGGGACACACTGATATTCTACGGCTTTCACAAGGTTTTCCAAAAGCCGAGGGTTGTTTCAAAGCTATAGAGAGATGAGTGATGAGTGGGGTTGAGGTACATAATGTGAAAATTAGAATGAAACCTAAAAACGTTAAATAAAAATGTAATGAAGAGGTTGATTAGATAGTTACCTTGGTAAATACACTGGCCGAGAGTCTTCAACTTGAGGCTCAAGGATGTAAATACCAAAGAAGACAACTCATTTCTGTGAATTGTCACCTCTGCACTCACAATGTGACACATGCACACACAGATACATGTACCCATGTGCCCATGCATGTACATGGACATGGGTGCATGTACACATGCGCGCGCGCGCGCGCACACACACACACACACACACACACACACACACACACAAACACAACCTTTTAAATGTCAAAAATGAAAACATAGTGAACTTTTTAAACTTCATTTGTTCAAAAATTCTGCATTATTTTTCTATCACCACTCCAGAAAGATGTCATCATTTCAGTGCTTTAAAATGCTAGCACTGTGTTCTCTCAGAGTTCTGGAAAGAACCAATGTGAAAACGATTTCACATTCAGAGATGAAGGTGTTGGCAGAACACTGATGCCCACAGAAGACATGGCAGGGTTTCATTATTCTCCCTTCCACCTTCCAATATCTTCTGGCACTTGCTTTTGTCTCTTCGTTTTCCTCTTCATAATTGGTCCCCAGTGTGATGTTCCTCTCTCTGCCAGCAAACTCTGCCTTCTACCAACAGTATCTTTCTGGTAACTAAGTATTCTGGTATGCTTTATAAAATAAAAAAAGAAAACAACATGAAAGGTTTCTTCCTGGATTTGGTAAACAAGATTTTCCAACAACAGAGAGATAGTTAAATTCTCTGGGAACACAGGATGTCATCAATGTAGCTTTAGAAGTAAAAACCTGATAAACAGTAATGAGTTGTAAAATGCATTTTGGCTGACAGCGAAGTTTAGTTCTTTGGGGAAATTATGTAAATGGGAAGACCAGTAAGTTGTGAGGCTGAATAGCAAGCACAGCAGAGGTGTCATTCTATGTCAAGCTAAGGCTTCTAATTGTAGTGACTTCAGGATGTAGAATCAGAGGGAATACTTGGTTTAATCTGTATGTTCTTTGAATTTATTAATATGTGCTGGTGACTATTCTGACATCTGTAGGGTTTCCAGGTCTGGAAGGCAGTAATAGGGGCAATGACATCTGGGGTGGCAGATGTTGCAATGGCTGGGAGAAAAGTGGCTTAATTTTAGTGATATTTACCTTTCTTAAGCTCTTTGTTATCCTAAGGTTAAGTGTTACTAGTTTCTAGTAATTTACTCCTGCTTTGTTGTAGTAAGTGCTGAAAATTTAGCTCCTTATGCCTAAATAAGTGCCAGGGAAACATTTCCTTACTGCTCTGTGCTAAAACCATAACTCTTTGTTACTGTTCTGTGCTTAAAGAAGTGCTAAATTCTGGAGAGCCATCACATGCTATTTAGCAACCAAGGTTTAAGTAAAAGAATCTGATGGTAGTGTTCCTTTCTCAGGTGCGTCAGGCAGAAGCCATTTTATGGACAGGGAGCTTGTTAACAATTTATACCTAGAGAGAAATGAAAAGAAAGGAAAAAGAATCACTAACACATAGCACACACACTCTAGGTGAAACAGAAAATGGCTGTGTCCATACATTTGGGAGGATGGATGGCTAGATGGATGGATGGATGGCTAGATGGATAGATGGATGGATGGATAGATGGATGGATGGATGGATGGATGGATGGATGGATGGATGGATGGATGGATAGATGGATGGAAAGATAGATGGATGGGCCAGAGTGCCCCAAGCCACCAATATTATTTCTTTACTTTAGTATTTTTATACTTATATAGACAAAAGTTCTTTAGAAAATTATGTCATAGAAAAAATGTTACACAAAACTGGAGTTACAGAAGGATGATAATATTGAGTTCAAAGCAGTGTTTTATTCTGTGTGCTCATTATTCGTTCAAAGCAACAGTTTCACATGGCCTGGCTTTGTCATAGTGCACACAGTGCACAATTATTTGGCTTAAACCTTGGGTCTGACATAGAATGATTTTTTTTTCTTGATCACAAATTTGACTCAAGCCTATGTCTCTTTTTATTGTAATTTTGTGACACCTCATTGTATTTCTTTTAGTGCAGCCTTTACTTATTATTATGGGGAGTGGGCACAATTTATTATTTATTCTAACTTTATCACATTTTACTACTAAAATCATCACATCAATCTTTCTTCCTAAGAATACATGGATTGAATCAGAAGCTCTGTAAAATCATTAATCCATCTAAATAGCATTAGTTCATAAAAGCTTATTTTTATGTTAGTCTGCAGAAAACGTGCTCAATAGGCTAATGCCCAGGAATTATTTAGAATTCAGTAAGGGTGAGAGAAAAAGCATACCAGCTGCAAGAAGCGAACCTGAGACAGAGTCTCTTGAGAACTTGCTAGCCTTAGCCTTTGCTAGAAGGCTCCTGAAAAATGTAGAAACAGTAAAGTTGGTTATTACAAATAATCCTGGCTATATTTAATGTTCCTTCCCAGAGGATGAGATAATAAAGAACATAGTCGATTATATTATCCTTGGCTATATGATATTACAAATATTTGAGAGGAAAAATTATGCACTTAATATAGATAGCACTCAGGGATATGAGCACACTGAACTTGGACAACAATGGCAGTGGTGACTAAGTGCTTGGCAAATATCCAGATGCATCATCTTGCCATCAGTTTGGTTTTGGTTAAATATGTTACTTGACAGGGAATAGGAAATGATATGGTTACCTACTATGGGCCTCTGAGATGAATAATGAGGCAATTGCCAGACACAAGAAAGTAGTCTGCGAAAGCAGCCCGCCAGGAGTAAGAGAGTTAAGCCCTTAACCAATTTTAACAAATAAGTACTATGCACAAAAGGCTGCACATAGAGAAAAGAAGGGCTCTTCCAACTACATTTTTTATCAAGGTAAGATCATGTGGAAGAGTAGCCCTGTCTTTTGAGTCAGTGAAAGGACATTCTGCAGTTTTTCACATATAATAGTCTGGGTAGATCTAAATGTAAGAAATGAGTTTGTATAAAGTCAAAATGCATAATAAATAAATAAATATTCTTAAATTTGATGGTTCCTTATTTTTAAGAGAAATGGTGGAAGAAAGATGTATTTTTAAAATGCTACATGTTTTTCCTTAAGGGTTGTATTGCTTAGCTCTGATATAGTTAATTAACAGGATGGACCAAAAAGGCCAGAGTCTTTGATTGTGGTTCTGTTAGCCTGTGCAATGCACTAAAAGGCTTTGCCTCCAAGTAAGTTCAGAGAGGGCAGTTTCTGTATGCAGTTTACCAACAAAAACTTTTGAAACTGTCAATAATCCAGTGTGAATAATCACAAAAGTTGTCAAGATGGTTGGGCAAAATATAATTGTGAGAAATAATATATAATTTCAGTCTTATATTGATTCCCTGTTGAGAAGCATGTGATAAATTGTAAATATGGAGTGTAGTGAAAATATTCTGAAGAGTAGAGGTAGAGATTTGAGAATTTTTAAGCTTTTACTAGTAGAAGCTGAAGAACACTGTAAATCCAAATTGAATGGCAATGAAAAGACAGGAGAAACAGAGGCAGGATCTTAGAGAACAATATTTTCTAATGATAGTTTGCAGAACATGCTTAAACAGACAGAGTCGATGATATATTAAATGTCTGAGCTTCCCACAAAAGTTTCCTGTCAGAATATAATTGAATAGAAAGCACAAGACCATACTATGATGAATTAGAATTGTGCATATCCAACAATTCCTAAGAGTAACACAGGATGCTTTACTCATAAGCAAATATAGAGAAACCAGGGAACTAACACAATTTAGTAAAATACCATGAACTTCTTATCTGTTTGCACAATTCTTTCTTTATTTAATTTTAAAAATCAACTTTGTTATAAAATGATGTATAAACTAATCCTTATTTCAAAAAGCTTGGGTTTAGGTCTGTGACAAATATTGATGAACTCCAAGCAATATTTCTAGATCAAAGTTTCAGCAGATAGTTCAGAAAAATATAGGATGGTGATACAATAGAAAGACATCAGGATTAATGATTTAGGATATAGGGAGAATGATCTTTGCCAAATATAAAGATTTGCAACTAGCTTTGGCTAGTAATGACACATATCTAGTTTCAGGGATGACATGACATAGAGTTTTTCATTGTTTTATGATAAAATCCATTAACTAAAAGATTTTGTTTAGAAGCACATTTATAAAACATTCCATAACTGATCTCAACAATAAAGTATCTAAAGTTCAGCAAGTTAAAAGTTACTTGATGTTTGACAAGAAAAAAAAAAAAAAAACCTGCTTTGTTCTATTTAGTTTTTCTCTGACTGTATTTAATTAAAGAGTCTATTATTCACAGCATGTCCATTAATTTCCTGTGGACCAAGTGTGAAATTTCTTTCTAGAGCCGGGTGTGCAGCTCTGGCCATGAGCAGAGATAAACTGGCTCAAGTTGCTGGGAAAATTAAACGCTTTGGTCAAAAAACAAAACAGGTCAATAATTTAATGTGTTGCCATTGATCCACAGATATTTGCATTTCAAGTCATATATTTGACCAGGTAAATGAGTCTCATAGAATGCAACACACTGTTCCTAGAAAAATGAATAACTACCTAAAGTTGACCACAGCCAGAAAAACTGTGGTCAACCATTATTTTAGCAAAAGCAAGAAGATAACATTCTGTGAAAAGCTAGTGAGGGCTTTTGGTAACAATTTAAATGTTTTTTTTTTTTTTATTTTTATTTTAAAAGAGGCAGCATTGTTACTAGAGACAGGAAGTATAGACCAGTCATGTTCTACAATACAGGCCAAACAAATTAAAAAAAAAAAAAAATGTTACTTCTGCAAGTAGTGAAAAGACAAACCTACTGCCCAGTAGTTGGGAAAGTGCTTTGCCAGCATGTGGAATGCATGTCTCTATTCTGAGCCAATATTGAACTTTCAGACTCTAGGACTGTGAATGAAACCTTATAATGTCTAAAGAAATTGTTGGGTTTGTTTTCCAAATAATTACTGCTTTCATTTCAGTAGTCACAAAAAATATTAGAAGGAGCTAAAAATTAAATTTAAAAATAGGGCTAAGATGGTATGACAAATTGTTTTCTGGTTGTCTCTAGCTTAGTCTAAAATATAAAGCGCTCTTATTCCTGTCAGTAGAATCCTTCCAGTGCTGACCATTTTCTCTACATTTCATCACTCTACCCTCAGAGTAACACAGTGAGTTAAACACCAATATGTGCACTTTACAAATTTAGAGCTAAGTTTCTTGTGTTTCTATGGAATAAGTCCTCTGTATTTGGGACACCTGAAATGTGATTCAAAAGTGTGAGTTTTGGATCCCAATATGTATTTTCAATATTACATGTCATTCAACATAACAAATATTTGGGCTGATTCCATATGTCTTTTCTCTTGCTGGAATAGGCATGCACATTGTAAAAAATAAACTTGAATATTTTAAATTGTTGAGAAAGGAATACTCTTAATATTTATGTCACTAATGGAGGTAGGAATTTTTTTCAAGAAAAGTAAAACTTATATCACTATGTATAAATTCCTTTAATCTAGTTATATCTATATCTACCAGTTTTTGTATATATGCATACTTACATGCATATATACATACATATGCACATACATACATACATACATACATACATACATACATACATACATATATGTATTCTCCTGCAGGCATGAGAATTAAGACCATGGCATCACAAAAATATTTTGCCACCAGTGTATTTTCTTAGCTTCTATAACTTTGGAGCAGTATTTAATACTATCCAACTATTCAGTGCTATTAACTTACATTAAAATGACATATCAAGATGACAAATATTAAGTGAGAAGATGCTCAAGATTGCATTTGTCAGTCTATTTTAGAGAATGTTAAAGGTAAAAATTTAATAACTAAAAAATAATAATCCCTGGATTAAAATTTGCCATGGGGCACTATGGCTGAGGAAGCAGATTTATGCCAACAGTAGACTGTCCAGTCTCCCTACCCTCCTCCACACCTAATCTCCAAGTCTCCGCACCCCCAACAGACAACTTGCTGCAGTCTCTCTTCTCTAACTTCCCTTATCTTCAGTGAACCACTTCATTCTTTCTCTCCAGACCCTATTCCTTATACTTATTGCTTTATACCAATCCACAAATACAATGGGCATTCCCTTAGCAAACAGAGCCCACTCTAACAAGAAAAGGAGACATTCTAGCAGGCTTTTTCTAGGAACCCATTAACAGCACAAGGACAAGAATCAAGTAAGCCGTCAAAGTAGGTACGAAAGTATCAGACCTTCACTCACCTTCCTTTCCTCTATATCCAACTCTTCAGTCTAATCTTTAGCTCTGCTAAGGCTACCTCATTACCAGGGGAATAATAAGAGCCTAGAGGAAAGCTCTGTTTTCCCCCTCCCTGTGGACCCCCTTATGGAATTCTCTTTCTGGGGTGCTAACTCCAGATGCTAAGATTTAATTTTACATGAGACCCTCAGTGGCCACACCTATAAGGATCTCAGAATAATTTCCTACCAGGTAACACATAGCCACCATATTTTCTAAGAACCAAGAGTGCAACAAAAACCAGGAAACAAAAACACACATTAACAAGAAAAGCCAGATGAACTAAAATTAGTCTTTCCAAGCTTAGAGGTCTAGGGAACTAGGAGGGAGAGAGGAAGGGGAAGAAAAGAGGGAGGAGGAACAGTTGAGATACAGGAGAAGATGGAGGCATACAGAGAGTCAGGAATTTGAAAGGAGGAGAGTAGCAGTGGGGGAAGGAAAACTAGGAGTAGCCACAAGAAAGTCCCAGATGCCAGGGTCACAAGAGGTTCACAGGACCCACTATGGAGGTCATTAGCCAAAATACCCAATAAAAGTGAGATACAACCAGTAGATACCATACCCAGAAGATATGGATGACCTTTGGTTGAGGGATGGGGTCACCCACCACCTCAAAAATATTAATTTTTTTAACTGACTTTCTTCTGTCAACAGGCAACACAGGGACAAAGTGTAGAGTAGAGATGAAGGAAAGCTATCCAGAGGCTGCCCCACCTAGGATCATTCCCATATGCAGATACCAAACTCAGGCACTATTGCTGATGCAAAAAACTGCTAACTGACAGAAGCCTGATATGGCTGTCTCCGGAGAGGCTCTGGCAGAGCCAGACCAATACAGATGCAGACACATGCTTCTAAACATCAAACATCAGACTGAAACCAGGGACCCTAATGAAGGAGTTAAGGACTGAAGGAGCTGGAGGAGATTTCAGCCCCACTGGAAGCACAACAGTACCAACCAACCATCATCCCCCAAACTTGCAGGGACTCAACCACCAAACAAAGAGTACATAGGGGAGGACCCACGCCTCCAGCTGGATATGTAGCAGAATATTACCTTATCTGGAATCACCAGGAGGAGAGCTCCTTGGTCCTGTGGAGACTCGATGACTCAGAGTAGGAGACTGCTAGAGTGCTGAGGCAGGAGTTGGTGGGCAGTTAGGGGAGCACCCTCATAGAGGCATGATAAAAGGGAAAGGATAGAGGGTTGGTGGAAGAAAAATAGGGAGAAGGATAACATTTGTAATGTCAATAAATAAAATAACCAGTAAAAATAAAACAAACAATTCAGTCAAGAACAGCCAGACAATGTGTCTCCACTAGAGGCCAGGAACCCTATCATAATAGGCACTGAATATTATTGTACCACAGCAAAAGCAGCTCTATTTATAATAGCCAGAAGCTGGAAAGAACCCAGATGTCCTTCAGTAGAAGAATGGATACAAAAATTGTGATACATTTACACAATGGAGTACTACTCAGCTATCAGAAACAATGACTTAACCAAATTCTTAAGAAAATGGTTGCATCTAGAGAATATGATTCTGAGTGAGATAATCCAGTCACAAAAGAACAGACATAACATGCAGTCACTGATACTGGGATGCTAACCCCAGAGGCTCGGACTGCCCCAGAAAAAACTCACCGACTGTGTGAAGTTCAAGAAAAAAGAAAACTAACAAAAAAAAAAAAAAAATGTCATGCTCAATCCTTACACACCAAGTAAACATTGACTAATTTCGGGTTACATCCTGTTTTGCATGTACTTTTGGCTCATTGTAACTAGTAAGACCTTAATGCAGAGTATCAAACCTGAGAAAAAGAAAAAAAAAAAAAAAAAAAAAAAAAAAAAGCCAAGCACTGACAAAAATATATTTGTAAACATTTATGCAAAAAATGTTTAATTTTTTTCTTTTATCTTTGTTTTATAAAATAAAGTTTAAAATGTGAAAAAATATAAAAATAAAATAAAATAAAATAAATCTCAAAAAAAAAGCTTTCAAAAGCCTCTGTGAATTTCATAATGGTTCTTAAAGAGCAAGTGAATGAATCCCTTAAGCAAACAGTGGTAGAAAGGTAATAAAGCAATTCAAAATGTAGAAGTGTTATTATAATAGATAGAAAATCTAAACTGAGGGAAATCTGGAAATGAAAATTTAGAATCTCAAATAGGAACCTCAGATGTCTTAGCCATTTAATACTTGATCAAACAAAGAAATACCTTTATAAAAATACTAAATCTAAAATCCTAAGTAATACAACACCCCAAAAAATCTTAGACACAATGAAAATACTATCTAACAAGATGACTAGAGGAAGGAGAAGAGGCTTGAGTTACAGGTACAAAAATAGGCCACCTGGACCAGCAATTCCCAAAGGTTAAGACTTGCTTAGAAGGAGATCTGAGCAGCCAGGGGACAGAGAGATCTCTGCCAAGTGAGCGCGGAAAGCACGCCCCTGCCCTGCCTAATCCAGGGACCTGGAACTCAGCATTGGGACCTCTGTTCCCAGACAGCGGCTTTGGGGTGCAGAACAGGGTTCGGCCCATCTGCCACCAGGACCAGCAGTTCCCAAAGGTTAAGGCCTGGTGAGAACAAGATCTGAGCAGCCAAGTAAAAGAGAGATCTCTGTCAAGTGCATGCTCCTTTCCTACCTGACCCAGGGAACAGGAACCCAGCATTGGGACCACTGTACACACCCGGTGGCTTTGGGGCACAGAACAGGGCTCAGACAATCTGCCACCTGGACCAGTGGAGATCCAGGGACGTAGACCAGGTACAAGGGAAAAGCAAGAACATATCACTGAAAACAAGATGGCAAGAGGAAAGCGAAAGAGGATATCCCAAGGAAACCAAGACAACCTGGCAACAACAGTACCTAGCTCTCCCAACACAGTAAACATTGGAATGCCAAACACTCCAGAAAAAGAAGACACAGACCTAAAATCATACCTCAAGACAATGATAGATATCCTTAAATAAGAATGGGGGAAAAGCAAAAAGAATCAGAAGCTTTTAAAGAGAAAACAAGAGAAACACTCAAAAGAACTCAAAGAACTAGAGGAAAACAGAACCAAAGAGAGGAAGGAATGGAATAAGGAATTTAAAATGGAAATTGACACAATAAAGAAAACACAAAAAGAAATAACCCTAGAGGTAGAAGACATAAAAAAGAAATCAGGAGTCACAGAAGCAAGTATTTCCAATAGACTACAAGAGATAGAAGAGAGAATATCAGGGGCCGAAGACAACATTGTAAACATAGACAAAACCACAAGAGAAGATGCAAGAACCAAAAAGCTCCTAACCCAAAATGTCCAGGAGATCCAGAACACAGTGAAAAGACCAAACCTAAGGCTAATAGAAATAGAAGAGGGAGAAGAATATCAACTAAGAGGCAAAGTAAATATCTTCAACAACATTGTAGAAGAAAATGTTTCTCCCCTTAAGAATGAAATGACCACGAGCATAAAAGTAGCCTTCAGAACTCCAAATAGGATGGACCAGAAAAGAAATTCCTCCCAACACATTACAGTCAAAACACCAAGTGCCCAAAGCAAAGAAAGAATACTAAAAGCAGTAAGGGAAAAAGGTCAGGTAACATATAAAGCAGATCAATCAGAATCACACCCAATTTCTGAATAGAGAATATGAAAGCTAGAAGAGCCTGGACAGACATCATGCACACCCTAAGAGAGCACAAGTGCCAGCCCAAGCTGCTATACCAGGCAAAACTATCAATCACCATAGATGGAGAGATGAAGATGTTTCAAGACAAATCTAAATTTACACAGTATGTTACCACAAACCCAGCACTACAAAGAATTATAGGTGGAAAACCCAATACAATGAGGGGAACTACATCCGAGTAAAAACAAGAAAACTCCTAAGCAAGAAAACCAAAAGAAGAAAGAGACACAGACACAACTCAACGTACAAAAGCATAATAGCAGGAAACATAAAGCACTATTCCTTGATATTTATTAAATAAATGGACTCAACTCCCCAATAAAGAGACATAGCCAATCAGACTGGATATATAAACAAAAATCCACCATCTTGCTACATACTGGAAACTCATCTCAGAGACAAAGATAGACACTATCTCAGAGTATAAGGGTGGGAAAAAAAACTTCCAAGCAAACAGCCCCAAGAAGCAAGCTGGAGTGGCTATTCTAATATTGAATAAAGTAAATTTCCAACCAAAAGTTATCAAAAAATATAAGGAAGAACACTTTTTACCCATTACAGAGAAAATCTGTCAGGAGGAACTTTCAATCCTTAACATATATGCTCCAAATACAAAAGCACCCACATTCATAAAAGAAACCCTACTAAAGCTCAAAAAATACATTTCACCACACACAATAATAGTGGGAGACTTTAATACCCCACTCTTACCAATGGACAGATCATGGAAACAGAAACTGAACAGGGATACTCTAAAACTAGCAGAGACTATGAACCAACTGGAATTAACAGATATCTACAGAACATAATCTTCCTAAAGTAAAAGAATACAACTTCTTCTCAGCACTCCATAGCACCTTTTTGAAAATTGACCACATAATTGAACACAGAACGAGCCTCAATCGATATAAGAAGATTGATATAGTCCCATGCATCCTCTCAGATCACCATGGTCTATGGCTGGTCTTTAACAAAAACAAAGACAACAAAAAGCCCACATACACATGGAAACTAAACAACACTCTTTTAAATGATAACAGGGCCAAAGAAGAAATAAAGAAAGAAATTGAGGATTTTCAAGAATTTAATGAAAACGAAAACACAACATACCAAACCGATGGGATGCAATAAAAGCAGTACTGAGAGGTAAACTCATAGCCCTGCTTCCAAAAATAAACTGGAGAGAACATACATCAACCAATTGACAGCACAGCTAAAAGCTCTAGAACATGATCATGTTATTAGAAATGGAAAACGACTTTGATAATATCCAACAGCCTTTCATGATAAATGTTCTGGAGAAATTATGAATACAAGCAATATACTTCAAATAATAAAGGGAGATTAAAACAAGATATAGCCATTATCACCAAAAATGGAGAAAAAGTAAAAGTCACCACTTAAATCAGACAAATTCATGGTTGACCAATTACTTCATAGCTAAACAGTGTAGTAATTAAGTTTTAGCTAGAACAATAAGATAACTGAAGGAGATTCAAACTGAAAGAAAGTTGTCAATGTATCTCTATTTGCAGCTGATATTATGAATATGATATAGATATATGGCATCTATATCACATCTATATCATATATATATTGTGGAAAACTGGCCCTTCTGTATACAAATGAGAGTGAGAAAGAAATCAGGGAAACATGTTTTATGTTCCACTTTAGCCCCAAATAATATAAAATATTTTTGAGGTAAGTATAACAAAGTAAGTAAGATTTAGATGTAAAAATAAATAAATAAATAAATAAATAAATAAATAAATAAATAAACCCTTCAAGATTTGAAAAAGATAACAAGATAACAAAATAATAGAAGATGGAAAGATGCTAATGGATTGTTAGGACAAATTGAGTAAAAATGACCATCCTATCAAAAATTTTCTTCAAATGGAAAACCAAAATTCCAGGATAGCTAAAAAAAATTTAGTTTTTTTAAAAAAAATCTGATTTACAAAGAATAGCTGGTGCCACTAACCCATAAATTGTACAACTGTTGCTACAATTATAAAACCCATAGGATATGAACACTAAACAGACTCGTTCATCAATGAAATCATGATGAAGTCACAGATATCAATCCACTGACCAAAGGATACTTTTGTGTCTAAACTATCTAGAAATACACACTAGAAAAAGACTACATCTTTAACAAAATGGTGTTCATTGCAATGATGACTGTATGTAGAAAAATGCCAATAGATCCGTACCTATCACCCTGGAAAAAACTCAATTTCAAATGATTCAAACACTTCAAAATAAAGCAGATAAAATGAACATAATAGAAAAGCAAGTGGGGAATAGCCTCAATACATTATTACAGCAAAAGGCTGTCTGAAAAGAGCTACAATGGAGTAGGCACTAAGTCAATTAGAAGTATGTGGGAATCTTAGGAAAGCTGTGAATATAAAAGATAGCTACCATTTGGACAAAGTGGCAGCCTACAGGGTGGGAAATGGTCTTTACCAACTCCACATTTGGTAAATACAGCACTCTTCAGTTTTTTGAGCAATTCATGTTATCAAAATATATAATTAAAAAAAACTAGTTGTCAGTTAAAAAACAAATAGTGCAAGTATAGATCTACATAGAGAATCCTCAAAAATGCATATTCAAATTACTAAGATAAACTTTAAGAAATGTTTAACACACATGGTACTCAGGAAAATGGAAATCAAAACTACTTGATATTTTATCTTACAGACACCAGAATGAGTAAAATCAACACAGTAGTGACAGATCATGTTGGTAAAGATTTGGAATATGGGAAATAGAACACATATTCACTGATTGTTTGAGTACAGAATTGTACAGAAAGTATGGAACTCATTCTGGAGATTCCTCTAGGAAGATGGAAACTTACCTACCTCCAGATATAGCTCTTGGGAATAGAGAGTGTACAGTTGGTTCTGATACTAGTCTCCTGTTCCCCAATTTTTTCTTGATCTATCAGTAAAGAAGCAATGAACTAATTGCTGGTCAGGGATAAAAGGGGGAATATCCAGTTCCCAGAAAAAAAAAGAGACAGACACAGGAGAGAGAAGAAAACAAGGTTCATCATGCTTCAGAGACAAAAAGCCAAAGAGCAATGTCAGATTTTCCAAAGATTGGACACAGGCCACTTCTACAGGTTGGCAGTTGAGGATGTTTAGCTAGGACTAGATGTAACTGAGCAACTAAAGTTGAAGCCAGGTAGAGAGTTGTGGAGCTAATAGTATTCATAAGGGCATGCTTCTCCAGGCAGGAGATAAGTAGCCCAGCAATTGTGCCAAAAGGCAAGTTGAAATTGAACAACTGTGTATGTCTGTGTTTTTGATCCACAGATCCAATATATTTTGGGCTGGGACTGGTGTCTCCCTTCACAGAGCATAGGAAGGTAGCTGAAGCTGCAGGAAACAATATAGAATAAAAATATCTTTATCCTGACACAAATTAACTTGCTCAACTGTGTTCACTGTAGTTCTATTCCTAATATACAGAAATAGGAAATAAACTAAATGTCTCTCAAGAAAAAAATGATTTTTTTAAAATGTGGTATATTTACACATTGAAGTACCACTCAGCATTTAAAAAAGTAAAGTCATAAAATTCACAGGAAAATGAGTGGAACTAGATAAGCACGAAACAAAACAAACAACAAACAACAACACCACAAACATTATGTTTATAGTAACACAGACCCAGAAAGTGAAATAAAGTATGCATTCTCTTGTATGTGAATACTAGCTGTTTAGTCTATGATAACCAAGCTATAATTCAGAGAACCAAGAATGTAGATATAGAGTATGGGTCTAGACAGAGGAAAAGATAGTTCTCCATAGGAAATGAAGTCGAACAAAATCTTCTGTTGAATGAGAGGACAACA
Organism: Micromys minutus; assembly: GCF_963924665.1. Lineage (NCBI taxonomy): Eukaryota > Metazoa > Chordata > Mammalia > Rodentia > Muridae > Micromys > Micromys minutus. The sequence goes on from NC_137974.1 coordinate 38,356,196, forward strand.
GAAGCTGAAGAATCAAATGAAAATAAAAAAGTCTGAGGAAGTTGAAGGAAAGTATACAAAGATACATGCAAAATTATGGGCTATTCAAGTAGTAGTATTGAATCCTAATACAGTAGAATATTCATAAAATATTACAAATAACAAAAAGATCTAAGTAAAATTTTAAATTACGGGAAACACAGAACTCCAACTAGCCATATCATGTCACCAATGTCAAACTTATCAAGTACTAGCATTTGATTAGATCTAATTAAGTATTTGGCCAATGGTATCCTATGGGACCATCCAAAGAGCCCAGTCTATTGCTTAGAATATAATTAACTTTCCACAAGCTGATGCTGTTCTCAGTTGCCTGCATATGACAGCATACACACAGCTCACTATACTCAAAAAAAGTTGAGTGGGTGCCTATGTGGATCCTTTACATCCACCTGATAGTGTCTTTGTTAAAGAAAGGTACTCTGCATGTAACCAAAAGAGAAACCAATTCAGTTACAAGTATTTTGATATGGAATTACATCCAACCTGACAGATAGGTTGGAGCAAATGTGGGAAAAATTCATAGTATCATTCAATTAGTATTTGATTTGGCTGTAGGAGCATTCCATAAAATGCAACCCATAGCCATCATTGCTCATGTGACCAAGAATCTGAGACAAAATAACGGATAAATAGCATAAAGCCAAACACTACTCTTCTAAGGTAAACAAACTAATTAATTAATTAAATTTTAAGAATCCTAACAATTAGCTGATTCCTAGAGACATTGAGCGATACTCCTATAGGTCAGTACTTTGGTCAACAATCATCAGAGAAACTTCCTTCTGCAGTAGATTGGAAGAAAAATAAAGATCCAATGTCTGACATTATGTTTCTTGTGAAAGCCTTGAAACATTTCCTGTAAAGGGGGTGTCTTGATTAAATCCCTCTACTTGGGAATAAGGATACCCCATGGAATGTGGGGTTGGAAGGAGTGTGAGACCCAGGGGAATAGAAGACACCATGGAAACAATGACCTCTAAATCTACATGATGGATGTACATATGAACACTCAGAAGAAGCATGCAAAGGGCTTGCAAGAGTCTACAATTGTTCCCAATCCTGAAAGAAGTGGACACGTGCCCCCATCCCTATCCCAAAAGCCATCTTTAGCTGACAACCACTTAAAAATATAAGTTGACCTTACTCCTAATGAACCTCACTAGGGAAAATGACTATGGATAGGTCTATGCAGGCCCAGATATTGATGGCCCAATGAAAATAAAGCCAAGGGCATCTTTTTCCTTTATGAGGTTTCATTTTCTCAAAATGCCATATCAGAGAATCTGGGTTCTATTTTTTTAAACTTGGATTCTATTTATGTCTCATTTTAAAACTTTTATTTTATTTATTCATTTTTTAAATGATCTCTTTACATCTCATAGGTCCCTTGGGTTTATAGTATGGCTTTAGTTCACTGTTCTTCTGGAATTATTTTCTTTATCTTCATGTAGCCTGTTGAATTATTATGTGCTGGATTTGTTTTCTTTTATTCTGTTATTTTATTTTATTATTGTCTCATAAAAATTTTATTAATTTTCTAATGAGAGATAAAAACAGAGGACAGTGATGAGGCACGCACATAAAGACATGAAATGGCAACGTAAGTCAAAATATAGGGTTTGAGAAAAAAATATTTAGCTTAATTAAAAGGGAAGAAAAAATATTGAAAGTATATTACATATCATAGCTTTTCCTTTCAATAATGTTTATAACATATTCTCTAAAACGAATTTGACAGTGTGCTTAATAAATTTGCTTGGTACTTGATCTAGGAGGCAGATTTAAAAAAAAAAATACTGAATATTCTCTGTATTTACATTTCAAATATTATCCCCTCTGGCTCAACTGACATGCTCCTTCCCCTTACATCCATGAAGGTGCTTCCTCTCCCAACCACCCTCTCTCTGCAGTGTCTATACATTACCCTACAGTGGAAAAAGGAGCCTTAACTGAGTCAAAGTCTTCTCCTCCCATTGATGACAGACAATGCTATCCCCTGTTACATAGGCACCTGGAGCCATGAGTCTCTACATATGTACTCATTGATTGGTGTTTTAGTCTCTGGGAGCTGTGGGAGGTCTGGTTGGTTGATATTGTTGTTCTTCCCATGAGGTTGCAAATCATTTCAGCTTCTTCAGTACTTTATCTAGCTCTTCCAATTGGGGTCCCCATATTCAGTCTGATCTAGCTGCAAGCAGCCTCCTCTGTATCAGTATGAATCTAGCAGAACCTCTGAGCAAGCATCCATATCAGGGTCCTGTCCCAGTAAACACTATTTGGCATCAGTAATAGTGCTTGGGTTTGGTGGCTGCATATGGGATGGATCTCCAGGTAAGGCAGTCTCTGGATGATCTTTTCTTCAATCCCTGCTACTTTATTCATCTCTGTATGTTTTCCGGTGAGTGTTCTTTCCCCCAGGAGGCAGATATTAACTGCACAATACATATTGCAAAGCAATAAGAAGAGTTTATAGAAATATTAGACTGTCAATGGGAGTCTCTTCTTCATTACAGATCCCAGACATCTTTGTGGTGTCATTGTTTAATCCCAGTAACATATCAAGCCACCTCTGTCCAGTTCATTTGCTCAAGAGATACCAGGACAGTTTGATATTCCGAAAAGCATTGAATACCCAAACTAATTGACTTATTTTGCATATAGTTATTTAGTTTCTTTTTTAATGTATCGGTTTATCGTCTTAATTAAATTTCACTCAAGTGAAAAAATGTGAAGTAGCTTAGTATTTTCTAGAAATATGTGAAAAAATTTACCCTTAATCTCCTGCAATTGCAACTTGTTCAATTATGTTTGTTTTCAAAATATAACAAAAGATAGCTTCCTTAATCTTGCAGAATCTTTCATGTCAGAGGCTTCGGTCATTTGGTTCTATTTATTTATAAATCTTCTTTTTTCGTTGTCTTTATTATTGCTACACAGTGTATTCATAGTAAAATGGAAGTTTCACCCAACAGGAAATAACTCCTTCTTCTCTTGCCATTGTACTTTGAGTAGATATTTTATTTAAATATTTCATTTTGTTTCCCTGGTGAAACATCAATGTCTAACATTTCTTGAGAATTGGACACGAAACCTATATTCCCCTTTCCCTTTCTAGTGCTCAATCTGAAGGTCCAGGGTGAGAAAACAATGGGGAGTTGCAAAGAAATGAGAAAGAGAATTGGCCATCCATTGATAGAGATCCAACATCCTAGAATGGCCTCACCAACACCGAATGTGTGTTATTCTCCATAAGCAAGAAAAGACAAACTTCCAAAGCAGCTGGTACACTTGTTATTTGCTAGAATGTACCAGTATTATTCTATACTGTATTTAATGGGCCATAACCCACCATATACTTGTTTAATATTATGGTGGTGGACCTAATAACACCATTAGTGAGGAGGATATGTAATCACAGTGATATATTGTGACCTTTCATATAGTGGAAGTTGTGATCACCTCAGGTGATTTATGATGTGGGAGAAATTTATTGTGCACCAAACCTTCTACATAGGAAAGCCATGCACTTGCACCTATAGATTATGTTCATTAACAAAACTGTAGGTGATAGTGTTTCTTATGTATAACTGCCATCTAATTCATTTATCAGGAACAGTGGGCAATTTGTACAACTCATAGAATATTTAATAAAGTAATTTTAAAAAGGGAAAAAGAAATGTGGTTATCAACTTAAGGACTGGAGGATAAGAGGGGGGGCTGTAAAGGGTATTTGTCATTTTTTGAATTTTAATTCTATATGTGTGTTAGTTTAGCTTTTATATCACAAGACTAGTTTTAATGAAAGGTATAACTTACCTTACTTATTAAGCATCCTCAACACTAGAAAATTTTCAAACACTATTAAATTTTATAGATTTTAAATATTTAAATCCAAAAATATGGCCCGCTATTTATTTATAATTTAAATGTTCCTCTTTATGAGGAATAAATTGAAAAGTTTTTCATAAATATCAATTAACACTGTTATTTTATATTTATGTAAAAATTTTCATAGACATTTAAGTATATGTTTAAATACACACACACACATGTGCACACACACACACACACACACACACACACACACACACACACACACATCTTAAAGGAAGTTAAGTCACTTGAGCTGACAATGCTCCCCAGAAGAACAAGATTTACAAAATTCTTGTGTTATGTATGATAAACCTTGTTTAGAATGGTTGGTCAGGACACGTCAAGAGACTCACAAAAGAATATAGATTATTGATATACTTTTTAATTTCCTCTCAGCAGTTCAGAGTGTCACCCTATTGCTGAAGGCACCATAAGCCTAGTACACAGGATTTAAATCATCTGAAGTCCGGCTTCTATTAAGTAGCCAATTGAGGGAATGCAACAACAATCTTACCAAGCAATATTTGTGAACCATTATGTTTACCCACATGGCAAAATGTGCAAAAATGTGCAAGTGTTGATACTCACTTGCCAATGGCAACCAATGGCATTCTAATTGGACATAAAGTCTACTCAACAGGAAGAAAAAAAATCTCTAGTACTGGACAGCTAGTGCTGTTCCCCATGATAGTGATGTTACAAAACTTATAAAATAATCAATCTATTACTGTCTCTTTGCCAGACTCGCACAATTTTTTACTACAACCTAAATTTTATCCTAGTACATGAATAACTGTTCTAGTATTAAGACAACACTTGATATTTGTAGCTAAAAATCCATACAAAAGAAGTATCCTACAAAAATGTGGAAACACTGAAGACGACCACAGTGGAAAATAATTCAGCTGTCACCCCTTCATTTGTCAGGGTATTTCAGTCCTAAAAGATTCATGTCCATAACTGCATTTATATCTGTTCATCGGGGAACACTGCAGAGGACTTGCAGAAAATATTATAAGAACACAAATGCCAGGGAGTCATCTGAGAAACTGTTTCTTCTAGAAATACCTCCATAAACAAAACTAAAACAAGGGCAATGTCTGTGTGCATCCTGGCCTAGAGCAGGGGAAAAGCCGCAGGGCCCCACACCTAGCTTATGAGTTATAAACAATCTATGAGAGAAGATTTATTCCTGACTGGAATGGGACCCATCATTTGTTGTCTAATGCTGAGTGTTCAGCCTTGAACATGTATACACCATCAAAACAAGCATCACCAACTAAAATGGACTTGTTTTCATGCATCTTTGTGTAGCAATAAGTATCTGTTTAAAAAATGCTATCAATTTGAGATTGGGAGTCAAATGAGTACTTTGAGGGAGTGTTCACCTGAGGGTCTGAAGGAAGAAGAGTAAAGAAGTTTAAGTCTACTAAAATAGTAAAAACATATTTTAGAAATGTAAAATTAGATGTGAGTTATTTTGATGTGATGTTTGCATATTCCTGAAATCCTGAGATTTATAAGATTATGCCCCTGAATTTTTGTCAACATGTCCATTCATATGGTTTGTTATTGATATTTCATTTGAAATCCCCAGTTAACTGGGGTATGATAAGGCATCTGAATACAGTGAAAGGAAAGGTTTTCAGAAACATGTTATTCTGAACTGATTCGAGGCAGAACTGCTCATTTCTAACATTAAACAGGATTGACTGATGATTCCACTCTCATGTGCATTCTTACATTGCAGAGTCCTGTCAATCCAAAACTTTATTGTTGGTGGCAATAAGCTCGGTGTGTAATCTCTGACACATTAGCAAGAAAATGCTTCTGTTTTTTTCCCTACAAATGTATTATAGAAGCTGTTTAATACTTGTTTGCTTACCCATAATGGTACAAAATGCATCTATAATTACTGTCGTGGGGCTGAGTCTATACCATCTGGTGTGGAATAAAGCTGTTTATATCCAGGCTTACTAGGGTGGAATATATATTCTGAACCATTACTGTGGAGCCATTCATTCTTTCTAATAACCTGCTCACTATATGATCACAGGATAATGAGTAGAACCAGTTGAGACTGGGAAACTTAAAGAAAAAAAAAAAGACATTATACTCTATCACTGACTGATCTCTCTCATTGTAAGAATGTAAAAAAGAAATGTATCTTTTTAAGGCTTATATCCAAAGACATTAGTGAATTCACAGAGTGTCTAATAACATGTATGATATTCACAGACATGATAGCCAAATTTTAAATAAGGGATGTTGTAGAAATAAATTGTTGCCTGAGCTTTGCTTAAATGAGGTAACCCAGTCAAAAAAAAAAGAAAAAAAAAAGAAACAATTCACAGAAATTATGAAGCTCAAAGAGAAGGAGGCCAGAAAGTGGATCCCTCAGTCCTTTTTGGAATGGAAAACCAAATCCTCATGGGAGGAAATAATGAGACAAATGGAGGAGCAATGATTGGAGAAAAGATCATCCAGAGACTGCCTCACCTGGGGATCCATCCAATATGCAACCACTAAACCCACACACTCTTGTTGATGCCAAGTAGTGCTTACTGCAAGTACCATATTGATACAGGGGAGAATGCTTGCATCTAACCATCGAACTGAACACAGGGACCCAAAGTAAGGAGCTAGTGAAAGGACTGAAGAAGCTGAACGGGTCTGCAAACCTTTCAAAGAAAAACAAAATGATCAAAGAAGGAAACCCACCACAGTTACCAGGGACTAAATCACCAACCAATGAGTTTGCATGGAGAGACTCATGGCTCCAGTTGCATATGCAGCAGAGGAAAACATTCTTTGGCATTAATGTCATTTGGTCCAGCAAAGGCTCGTTTTCCCAGTGTTGGGGAATGCCAAGGTGGTGAGAGGTGAGAGAGGGTAGTTGGAAGAGGGAGCACCTCTATGGAGGCAATGTGAATGGGAGGGGAAATGGGATTTGGAGAAAGAGGATATCTGAAATTTTAATACAGAGACTATCCAATACAAAAAGAGATTTGTATTTTCAATGCATTTATTGACCTCACCTCTTCTTTTAAACTATCTTTAAAAGATTTTGTCTATTTTGTGTGTACTTAGCCTTTAGAATGAAAAAACATCAAGTGTAGAAATTCACAGGAATAAAGATAAATGACTAATGCAAACAAAAAATTATTGTAGTTATCTATGCAACATAAGTAACTCATAAGCAGATAGCTCATTTTCTTCAATATAAAGATATAATAGCCATTACCTGTCTCAATGTACTTTGATGATATGTATTACAATAGCAATGGTTGTTTTAGTGGATCTAGAAAAATGTATTTAATGTACTGAGCTGATCAAATGCATACACACACACACACACACACACACACACACAGTGACATGCTGAAAAAAGTTTTCCTGAAAGTATGTCATTCTAGATGTTAAACATATCTGATATTTATTACTTATATGCAGACAGTGCTCAGGAATTAGAATAGGATCTAAGAAAACCAAAGCAAAACCTCAGAAATGTTCCCAAATTTTTGCATCCCCACCAAAACAGAATTTTCATAAAAATACCCTAATAAGGTTAAAAGTTAATTTAATTTATTGAGATTCACATGACTAGTCATCCATAAAAATAAAGGTAAAAAAACTCTATCCATCACTATGCACAAATAGATTTTTAAATCAATAAAATTTAAACCAAAAAAACTTGGAACAATTATGAATTATTTCATTTATGATTGGAGAACAGTTTTACATATTTGCATGTCAAACATCATGATTTCTGACTCAGGCCATTTGCCACTGAGAACAACAGAGAACCAGGGATGCAGGCCTGGTGAGACTGCTCTGCGAGTAGCCAGGGCACAGAGAGGGCTAGGCCTGGCACACAGAAAGCACCTCCCCAATTGATTCAGAGGAGCATGCCAACAAAACATTCAAGACATTTGCCACCTAAAACAGCTAAAATCCAAGGACACATGACAGGAACAGGGGAGAAACAGGAACCAATCACTGACAACAAAAATATTTATTATCACAGACAACAAGATGACAAGAAAAAGCAAAAGAACATACTCAATGTAAATCAAGACAACCTGGCAACATCAGAACGCAACTCTCCATTCACAGAAAAAAGTGGAATGAAAAACACTCCAGAAAAAGAAGACTCAAACCTGAAATCATACCTCAAGATGATGATAAAGATCTTTAAACAAGAACAGGAGGAAAAGCATGAAAAAATAAAAGCATTTAACCACGAATTAAAAAAAATACTCAAAGAAATTAAAGAACTAGAGGAAAACAGAACTAAAGAGAAGAAGGAATTGAAGAAGGAACTGAAAATATAAATGGAAGCAATAAAGAAAACATTAAGAGAGACAACCCAGGAAGTAAAAACCTATAAAAGAAATCAGGAGTCATAAAGGCAAGCATCTCCAACAGACTACAAGAGGTGGAAGAGAGAATCTTAGGGGCCGAAGACAACATGGAAAACATAGACAAAATAGTCACAGAAGATGCAAAAGCAAAAATGCTCCTAACCCCAAATGTCCAGGAGATACAGGACACAATGAGAAGACCAAACCTAAAGAAAGTAAGAATAGAAGAAGGCAAAGAATATCAACTAAGAGGCACAGTAAATATCTTAAACAAAATAGTAGAAAAAAACCTCCCTACCCTTAAGAATGAGATGACCATGAGCATAAAGAAGCCTAGAGAACTCCAAATAGAGTGGACCAGAAAAGAAATTCCTCTCTGCACATAATAGTCAAAACAACAAGTTCCCAAAGCAAAGAAAGAATATTAAAAGCACTAAGGGGAAAAGGTCATGGCACATATAAAGGCAGACCAAGCAGAAACACACCTAACTTTCCAACAGAGACTATGGAAGCTAGAAGATCCTGGACAGACATCATGCAGAACCTAAGAGAACACAAGTGTCAACCCAGGCTGCTATACCCAGCAAAACTCTCAATCACCATAGATGGAGAGATCAAAATATTCCAGGACAAAACTAAATTTATACAATATCTGACCACAAATCCAGAACTACAACGAATTATAGGTGGAAATCCCAATAAAAGTAAGGAAACTACATATTAGGAAAAAGAAGAAAGTACCTAAGGAAGAAAACCAAAGGAATAAAGACACACAGGCACAATCTACCTCTAAAAGTAAAAATAGCAGGAAAAAACAACAATAATTCCTAAATATATGTTAACATAATTGGACTCAATTCCCCAATAAAAAGGCATAGCTTATCAGACTGGATACATAAACAGAATCAAGCATTTGGCTGCACTCAGGAAAATTATCTCAGAGACAATGACAAACACTATCTCAGAGTAAATTTTTGGGATAAAACCTTCCAAGCAAACAGCCCCAAGAAACAAGCTGGAGTAGCCATTCCAATATCAAATGAGGTAGATTCTCACCAAAAGTTATCAAAAATATAAGGAAGACAATTTTTACTCCTTATAGGGAAAATTTATCAGGAGAAACTCTCAATCCTTAACATCTATGCACCAGATAAAAGAGCACCCATATTCATAAAAGAAACCCTAGAAAAGCTCAAAAAATATATTGCCCCCTACACAGTAATAGTGGGAGACCTCAGCACCCCACTCTCAACAATGTAAACAAAAACAGAACAAGGACACAGTGAAACTACCAGAGGTTATGAACCAATTGGAACTAATAGATAATAATTAATTCCTAAAGCACCGAAAAGTCTTACAAGGAAAAGAGAACTTCAGACCAATCTCACTTACGAATATTGATGAAAAAATATACAACAAAATCCTTGCAAACTGAATCCAAGAACACATCAAAATGATCATTCAACATGGTCAAGTAGGCTACATCCCATGCAAGATGGTTTAATACATGGAAATCCATCAACTTAATCCACTATATAAACAAACTCAGAGAAAAAAAACCCACAAGGTCATCTCACTAGATGCTGAGAAAGCATTTGAAAAAATTCAACACCCCTTCATGTTAAAAGTCTTGAAAAGAACAGGAGTCCAAGGCCCATACTTAAACATAATGAAATCAATATACAGCAAACCAATAGCCAACATCAAACTTAACGGTGAGAAACTTGAAGCAATCCCACTAAAATCAGGAAGTAGACAAGGCTGCCCCTTTTCCCCCTACTTATTCAACATAGTACTGGAATTCCTGGCTGGAGATATTAGACAGAAAAAGGATATCAAAGGGATACAAACAGGAAAGGAAGAAGCAAAAACATGAATTTTTGCAGATGACATGATAGTGTACTTGAATGACCCCAATAATTCCACCAGAGAACTTCTACAGCTGATAAATTCAGCAAAGTGGCTGGATATAAAATTAACTCAAACAAATCAGTACCCTTCCTCTACTCAAAACAAACATGCTGAGAAAGAAATTAGGGAAATGATGCCCTTCACAATAGTCACAAACAATAAGAAATACCTTGGTGTGACTCTAACTAAGCAAGAGAATGACCTCTATGACAAGATCTTCAAAACTTTGAAGAAGGTAAATCAAGGAAGATCTCAGAGGATCAACATTGTAATAATGGACAACTTACCAAAAGTAATCTACTGATTCAATGCAATCTTCTTCAAAATTCCAACCCAATTCAACATAGAGTTAGAAAGACCAGTGTACAATTTCATCTGAAATAACAAATACCTAGAATATGGAAATCTATCCTCAAAAACAAGAAAACATATGTGAAAATCACCATCCAGGACCTCAAGCTATATTACAAGGCAATTGTGTTAAAACTGCATGGTATTGGTACAGAGATAGGCATTTGAATCAATGGAAAAGAGTAGAAGATCCAGAAATGAGCCCCCACATATATGGCCACTGGATTTTTGAAAAAGGAGCTTTAAACATTTGGTGGAAAAAAAGACAGCCTCTTTGACAAATGGTATTGGTCCAACTGGCACTCAGCATACAGAAGAATGAAAATAGAGTTTTTCTTAACTCCTTGTACAAAGCTCAAGTGTTAATGGATCAAAGATCTCCACATTAAACCAGGTACACTGAAACTATTAGAAGAGAAATAGGGAAAACTTTAGAACACATAACCATAGAAGAAATTTTCCTGAACAGAGCATCAATGGCTTGTGCTCTAAAGTCAAATATGGAAAAATGGGACTTAATGAGATTGCAAAGTTTCTGTAAGGCTAAGGACACTGTCAAGGAAACAAAACAGCAATCATCAGATATGGGAAAGATCTTTACCAACCCAACATCTGATAGAGGCCTAATATCCAAGGTATAAAAAGAACTCTAGAAGTTAGACACCAGAGAATCAAACAACCCTATTAAAAATGGGGTACAGAGATAAACAAAATGTTCTCAATTGAGGAATATTGAATGGCTGATAAGCATCTAAGGAAGTGCTCCACATCCTTAGTCATCAGAGAAATGCAAATTAAAACAAACCTGTAAATCCACCTCACACCAGTCAGAATTTCTAAGATCAAAAACTCAAATGACAGCCGATGCTGAGAAAGAAGAACACTTCCCCACTGTTGGTGGGGTTGTAAACTGGTACAACCACTCTGGAAATCAGTCTGGTGGTTCCTCAGAAAATTGGACATAGTACTACCTGAAGACTCATTTATTCTATTTCTGGGTATATACCCCAGAGACATTCCAACATGCAACAAAGACACAAGCACTACAATGTTCATAGCAGCCCTATTTATAAGAGACAGAAGCTGGAAAGAACCCAGATGTCCTTCAGTAGATGAATGGATACAAAAATTGTTGTATATTTGCTCAATGGATTACTACTCAGCTATCAGAAACAATGACTTTATGAAATTCTTCAAAAATGGACATTCAAATTCTTCAAAAGAACAGACATAATATGCAGTCACTTATAATTGGATACTAACCCCAGAATTCTCAGAACACCCCAGAAACAACTCACAGACTATATGAAGTTCAAGAAAAACAAAGGCCAAAAAAATGTAACATCATTATGCTTAATCTTTACACATTCAGAAAATTTTGACTATTTCCAGGTAACATCTTGTTTTATGTGTACTTTATTCTCATTGTAACTAGTAATATTTTAATGCATATACTTTAATGCAAAAATGTTTTAAAATCTGTACATTTATCTCTGTTTTTTAAAATGAAGTTGTTCCATTAAAAAAAACACCATAATTTCTTCTTAATAATATGCCAATCACAATGCCAGGGTGGGCAAAGTTGGTCTCAGGTTGAGTTGATTATTTGCTAGAAAAAAATATTAGTCTGATAAGGGCCTGGTTCATTTCAGATGGGCTGGCCCAATGTTAGCAGTTTGCACCAACATCCAGAAAGATATAGCTTGAGCCATCAACTATGCAGGGATCCCTGCCTCATGTGGGGACAGAGAGCCTGAGGACTTGAGCTCCTTTTGTGCAGGTTTCTTGACACTGCTTGCATGTGTCACAATTGTCTCCTTGGCTTCCATCCCTAATCTTTTGGTAAACTTACATGAAAAGATTAAGAAATAAAGTATCATGTTGGTCTGGAAACTAAGAAAGACTCTAATGATATTTATGATCTTTAAAAACTGGAAATGAATGTGGAGGAAGAAACAACAACAACAACAAAAATAACCAAACAAACAGAACAACCTCAGGACTAAGGGTCAAAATGCAACCACTTGGAAATTTTGTGTACATTGACAAATTAACATTCATAAAATCATGGGGGAAAGAAGTAACAAAATAAATTTAAAGGAAATAATTTGAAAAAGTCACTTTTACCAATATATCCTGGACAGCCAGGTATATTTCAACCATAGAAAGGTTTTATTAGGACAAAAGAATGCATCAGACATGGTCATGAGTAAATGAGCAGTTTCCACAGGAAGCAGGACCATGGAGGGGGATCTTGATAAAACCTGAAGTTACATTTTGATTGTAGAAGAAAACTACTCAGATGTGTATTACAGTCAATTCCCGACTGAGCACTGGCACCCCATGAGACAAATTAGAGGAGGGACTGAAGGAGATGAAGGTAATTGTCACCCCATGGGAAGAACAACATTATGAACAAACCAGACACCCCAAGCTAACAGGGACTAAACCACCAACCAAAGAGTACACATGGAGGGACACATGGCTCCAGCTGCATATGTAGCAGAGGACCGACTTATGAAACATCAGTGGGAGGGGAGACCCTTGGTGCTGTGAAGGCTTGATGCTCCAGTGCAGGGGATGCCAGGTGGGTGAGGCTGGATTGGGTGGGTGGACTGGGGAGCACCCTCATAGAAGTGGGGAGGGGAGGAGGGAATAGGATAGAGATTTTCAGAGGGGAAACTGGGAATGAGGACATTTGAAATGTAAATAAATAAAATAAGGTATCAGTACTGGAACAACAACTTCCACATAATCGAGTAGCAAAATCTGAATGTTTCAGAAACTCTCAGATAAGTGAGCAGGGGCAGGTGGTATTTTATTGCATCTGGAATATGCCATGTATTTACTAGTTTAATCCTGTTACCTGCAGCTTTTGCTGTTGCAGAAGGGGAAAGGTAACAGCTTATATCTTTCTATAGAATAATCTTGATTGGAAGTTTGAAAATATTTTTAATTATAATAAAATATTGACAGGAGTCACAAAATTAAACTGGATATATATATATATATAATTATATATATAATAATTATATATATATATAATCAATAAATGATACAATCACTAAGGAACGACTAGACAGATGGCCTGCTAGAGTTGAAAAGAAATGCTAAAATGTTGAGCAAACTTACACCAATGTTGCAAAGAGTGAAGACTAAATCTCAAGATGTTGGTGACATATATGCTTTTATAAATAATAGTTAAGTGAAATGAAATGTATATTTTAAAATATATCTGGGGAATATGTAAGTATGTGTGTGCCTCTGTGTATGTGAGAGAGAGAAAGAGGAGATGAGACAGAGGGAGGGTGTGCTGGGGGATAATCTCAGTTACTTCTTACTGAGGTATAAACTCAGGCTGTCAAATGTTCTATACAAAATTTTACATGAAATATTGAAATCACATTCTGTCAAAATGATATGTATTAGGCAAAATTGAGATTTCTCATCATTTCTAAAAGCCATAATGAAATATTTATGTATTTGTCTTGATAAAGTTCTGATTTAGCATCATTTTCTAAAAAAGGCAAAGCCAGAAAATAACCAAGTAAAATTGAATTTTTAACATAATAGCTTTATCCTACTATGCAGTTCTTAGTGTAATATTGGTGCAAGCTATACAAATATAACATGCGTACATTACTAATACATGAAGTAAGATACACTAGTAACTACTTCTTTTATATTAAAACAAGGGGAAATAATTTCTTCTGCATTTGATTAGCTGACTTCCACAGTCTGACAGCACATTTTATTTTGATGTTGGGAAAATGCAGCCCTTTGAAGCATAGCTTTTGGCAATATAAAATGCTGAAAAAAAATCAATGCATGTATGTGCTGGATGCTGTGAAATTAAAAGAGAATTTTGCTTTGATTCTATTCCTTTCCTTCTTCGTTTTTCCTCACATGCAGTTATAATAATGTTTGATTGTCATTATTTATAGCAGTAGTCCTTATACTAACAATGTCAAAGCACTTATTTTTCACAAACTCTGTGTGTATTCATGTGAGTATACGTGTAAGTGTGGGTATATGTGTGTGCATATACTTCATATAGAAAGCCGACTTACAAGATGCTAAGTAAGCACTTTTTTATAGATTTTCACCCATATTCCACTAGAAATCTTTTAAATGTATGCTACATTACAACTACTTAATAGGATAGTTCATATATTTAAGCTAAAGAACCCTGTAGTAATATTGAATACTCCTAAAACATACCTTATGTATGAAATGTTAAAATGTTAGACAGAAAACATAATGAACTACCAATTTAAGAAAAAAAAATTAAGTTTAACGTGTCTATTATTATTATGGTTTTTTTGTTTTGGGATTACAATGCAATTACATAATTCCCCAATTCCCTTTCCACCCCAACCTCTCTCATGTATGTTCACAGTGTATTTCAAAAGCTATATGATTGTTTTCATTAAAGGTTGGACATGTATATGTATACATATATCTATTCCTAAATAAACCTGCTCAGAATTTATGTATGTATGTATGTATGTATGTATGTATGTATGTATGTATGTATGTATTCATGCATGTATGTATGAGTAACAGACTGACAATCTGACATTGAAAAACATGTTGGTGTTACTTTCTCTCAGAAGCCACTCCCACTCTCTTCATTCACTGGTTGTTAGTTTCATGTATGTATTTGTGCAGGTGTGAGGACTCTTTAACTTGCCAATTTCCACAAGTCTATTATTGTCATTGAGTGTATGTTCACATAGTCCTGTGGGTGAAACTCTATAGTTGTTCAGTCCGGGAGTATTGGAGACAAAAAGGTGGTCTATGCTATCTTGTTTGTTTTGGTTCATAGGACTAAAAATCATAAGAAATTATACATATACAAATATCTGCAATTCGCCTATCTATGTATTAACATAAATAGAGTTTAAATAAATATTTCTCAATTGTGCTGACAATCATACCATCAAGATCTTAAGACCACATA
The DNA here is from genome assembly GCF_963924665.1 of Micromys minutus. NCBI lineage: Eukaryota > Metazoa > Chordata > Mammalia > Rodentia > Muridae > Micromys > Micromys minutus. The sequence goes on from NC_137974.1 coordinate 38,371,700, forward strand.
ACAAAAAGTTCAATTGACACCAGGAGATTACATTTCAGATGTTATTCCCTTTCCCCCAATAACATACCCCTCCCTCCCACTGCCTCTATGAAGGTGCTCCCTCTCCCAACCACCCTCTCCCACCTCAGCACTTTGACATTCCCCTACACTGGGAAAAAGAGCATTTACTGGACCAAAAGCCTCTCCTCCCACTGATGCCAGACAATGCTACCCTCTGCTGCATATGCATGTAGAGCCATAGGTCTCTCCATGTGAACTCATTGCTTGATGTTTTAGTCCCTGGGAGCTCTGAAGGGTTTGGCTCCTTGATCAATTTGTTCTTCCCATGGGGTTGCAGACCATTTCAGCTCCTTTAGTCCTTTCTCTAGCTCCTTCATTGATTTCCCCATGTTCAGTCTCATGGTTAGCAGCAAGTATACTCCTCTGTATCAGTATGGCTCTGGCAGAGCCTCTGGAGAAGGATACATATCAGATTTGTGCCAATAAGCACTACTTGGCATCAGCAATAGTGCTTGGGTTTAGTGGCTACATATGGGATAGATCCCCAGGGGAGGCAGAATCTGAATAATCTTTTATCCAATTCTTGCTCCTCTATTTGTCTCAATAATTCTTCCCATGAGGGTTTTGTTCTCCATTCTATAAAGGACTGAGACATTCCTATTCTGCCCTTTCTTCTCTTCTTCTCTTCTTTATTCATAAATTCTTTGAATTTTATCTTGGGTATTCTGAGTTTTTGTACTAGTATCCACTTATCAGTGAGTGCATACCATGAGTGATCTTTTGTGACTGGGTTACCTCACTCAGGATAATAGCTTCTAGTTCCATCCATTGGCCTAGAAATTTTATGAAGTCATTGATTTTAATAGCTGACTAGTGTTCAATTGTTTAACTATATCACAATTTCTGTATCATTTCCTCTGTTCAAGGAAATATGTTTTTTTCCAGCTTCTAAAGATTACAAATGAGACTGCTATGAACATGGTGGAACATGTGTCCTGTTTAGATGTTATCTTTTTGGGATATGACCAAGAGAGGTATAGCTGGGTCTTCTGGTAATACTATGTCTAATTTTCTGAGGAACTGCCAGACTGATTTCCAAAGAAGTTGTACCAGCTTGCAATGCCTACAACAATGAAGGAGTGTTCCTCTTTTTTCACATCATTGTAGCATCTGTTGTCACCTGAATATTTTATCTTCATCATTCTGACTGGTATGAGGTAAAAAGAATCTCAGAGTTGTTTTGATTTGCATTTCTCTGATGACTAGGGATGTTGAACATTTCATTAGATGCTTTTAAGACATTTGATATTCCTCAGTTAATAATTCTTTGTTTACATCTATTTTGAAAAGGATTATTTAATTCTTTATAGTTTAGCTTTCTGAGTTTTTTGTATATATTGGATAATAGCCCTCTATTAAATGTAGAATTGTTAAAGATCCTTCCCCAATCTGTCGGCTGATGTTTTGTCTTTTTAACAGTGTCCTTAGCCTTACAGAAACTTTGCCATTTCATGAAGTCCCATTTGTCAATTCTTGATCTTAGAGCATAAGCCATTGGTGTTCTGTTCAGGAAATGGCCCCTGTGCCAATTTGTTCTAAGCTCTTGCCCACTTTTTGTTCTATTAGTTTCAGTGTACCTTGTTTTATGTGGAGGTCTTTGATCCACTTGGACTTGAGCTTTGTACAAGGAAATAAGAAAAGATCCATTTGCATTCTTCTGAGTGCTGACTTCAAGTTGAACCAGCACAGTATGTTGAAGATGCTCTCCTTTTTCCTTTGAATGGTTTTAGCTCCATATGTGAAAGATCAAGTGACCATAGGCATGTGGGTTTATTTCTGGGCCTTCAACTCTATTCCATTGTTCCACATGCCTGTCTCAGTACCAATATAATGTGGCTTTTATCACATTTGATCTATAATACAACTTGAGATCAGGAATTGTGTTTCTCCCAGAAGTTTTTCTTTTCTTTTTTTTTTTTTTTATTGAGAATTATTTTGGCTATTCTGGTTTTTTTTATTATTCCAAAAAAATTGCAAATTGTTCTTACTAACTCTGTGAGGCACTGATTTGAAATTTTGATGGAGATTGTATTGAATCAGTAGATTGCTTTTGGCAAGATCACCATTATTATCATGTTGATCCTTCCAATCCATGAGCTTGGGAGATCTTTCCACCTTCTGAGATCTTTTTAAGTTTCCTTCTTCAGAGACTTGAAGGTCTTGTCCTACTGGTCCTTGACTTGCTTAGTTAGGTTTGCACCAAGTTATTTTATATTCTTTGTGACTATTGTGAAGGTCATCAATTCTCTAATTACTTTCTCAGCCTGTTTAGTTTTCAAGTAAAAGAACAGCACTGATTTGTTTGAGTTAATTTTATATCCAGCCACATTGCTGATGTTGTTTATCACCTATAGGAGTTCTCTGGTGGAATTTTGGGGGTCCGTTAAGTATACTATCATACAGTCTACAAACTGATATTTGGATTCTTCTTTTCCAGTTTGTATCCCATTGAACTCTTTTGTTGTCTGATTGTGATGCTGTCTCATAAGGTTTTGTCCACACTGTCCTAGAGACTCCCAGAACATTACAAACTCCTAGTATTTGCACTGCTCACACTCTGAAGGTTGATGTTAAGTAGTTAAATACTAATTGATGAAGACACTGTGTATTACAGACAGTAGGCCCCTTGATAAAGTTTTATTTTTAAAAGTTTGTTTGAGATATAATTTCAGAACATGATAATATACCCTTTCTAAGGTTGAGTGGCGTATAGGAGATAGAGAAATATTGATAGAATAGCTTGCATCTTGTACACTATTGTTTTTATTTTAAGCTTTGTAAATGTTTTACTTAAATTACAATTCTTCAAAATAAACTTGTATTAAGAACTTGAGCTTTAATTATTGGATGGGATGGTAGAGGGCATATATGTTAATAGATCCCCCAATCATCCTAATTATTTAACAGAGTGGAAGTGTCACAATTTATAAGTGTTTTTTTTTTTAACCACTTTCTTGTCATGGAAATTTTTCTGATTCTGATCAGGTTCTGAACCCTAATTTTCAGTTTTGCTGCAACTCACCTAAAATAACTTTTTATAAATTAATATTGAACACACACTCATTAATAGATAGACCACAAAAGACATGAATTCATAGATAACTATAGTTATTTTTTGAGTTGTTATAATTTTTAAACATAATTTGCACAGTTACATAAAAATACAGCACTGTAGGAGGTAGATAAATTTCAAATGTGAGAATGCAGAGTACCTCAGAACAGTGGAGTGTCAGGTTGTGGTGAATCAATACTGTAGCATACAAGATCATATATGAACACTTAATGCCCAGTTTAGTTACCGAGAGAGTGATTTGAGGGTTTATAGCTTTGTTCAACTTCCCAGGCTTTCTGTACTGTTAAATATGTGATCAGCAGTTTCTTGCTCCCGACTTCCTTTCCTCTGTGGATACTATCCTGGAAACCTGAGGGGAAAGCAGCCCTTTCTTCCTTAAGTTATTTTTGGACCCAGTGTTAATTTACCACAATAGAAAAGTGACTAATACAGTGTTTACATTTAATTTTGTAAAATTTTGCATGTCATTCAAATCCTCCAGTGTCATCAGATTATCAGTTTAGTGTAAATTTTCTGTGTTTGATTACATAATATATTAATATATCCAGATATTTAAAAAGTAACCCAAAATAATTTTTTTACTTTCTTTGTAAGCTCATTGGTTTCTGTATTACATGAACTAAATTTTTCCTTGCTGTCAATGAGGAAATTTTTTTCTCCAATCAATTCTTATGAAAAATGGTTTTATACTGAAATTATATGGCACTTGTCTTTATTTTCTTGCTACACATACATATGGGAAAGCATCTCAAAATCTCTTCTCATCTCTGCCTTTACCTCAAAGGTCCTGCAATAAGTGTTTCAATCATCATCATTTCTAAAATGCTATTTTTTTTGTGGAATACAGACAATTTGTAAGAATCAGGATTTGAAACTGTGCTTAGGGGCATACACCTGCAATACCAGCACCTAGGAGGTAAAGACAAAATCTGGAGTTCAAAGCTATCTTAGTTAAAACATAACAATTTGGAACCAATCTTGGCTACAGGAGACACTGTCTCAAAATTACAATTAATTTTTTTCCAAAATTTTGGATATAAGATTGTTGGTCATTAATTTTACATACATGCTTTATCTTGTGGTAATCATTATACATACATATGTATAAGTGCCTTACAAGGTGGTTAATGCAGACCACATAGAGAACTACAATTCATACATCTCGCAAAATAATGTGTTTTTTTTTTCCTTTGATATTTAGATACCCTCATTATTTCTTTTTGGCTATTTTTTCAAGTTTATGGGGATAACAGTAATTACAATCTTGTTTTGTTTTGTTTGGTTTTTCTTGGTTGTTACAACTCTCCCTTACCGCTTTAAGGAATCCATGAATCCAAATGGGAAAAATCATAATTTCTTACAAGTCTAAACCATTTAAATATCAAATTTTATTTAACTCTGTGTCTGAGTTTTACATGGGAATTTGAGCCTGAGTTGAGTCAGGAATATGAGACAGTGTGTGAAAAATTGAACACGGAGGTATAGAGGAAAGGGAAGAAGGCAACTGCAGATTAATTCTTCCTGTCACAGTTGCAGTTAAACCCTACAGGACGCTGGCCATTCTTTTTATAATGTATTCATATTGCCTTTGAAGTGTCAAAGCTCTATATAGGTCAGGTCTATTATTAGAGCTATTATTGATGCTGTGGGGTCTACCTAATAAGTATTATCCTGATGCTGATGTTTCCAGGGTGTCTGGACAAGCATTCATCAATTCCAGTCATGCAGTCTCACACTGACTTTTCTTTTTTTTTCACTCAGAGAACTTCAGGTCACCTTAATGGAATGTGCACTCTGTAGCTCAATAGCCACTGATGTAAACAGGTAATTTTGAAAAGATTCATGCTGATTAATGATTAGTTTTGCAAAGTGGGGAAGACAATTACGCATGCAGGGGGTAAAGGAACCATATGGGTCACAGTAAGTGAGTTTTGTATGTGATTGTGTTGCCTCTGAGATGCTGCTGTGTGTGATTAGTGTAGGTACCTTGACTATATATATATATTGCTATATAAAGTTTTCTAAGAATCTTATTGTTTTTCTTGTTAAAATATTTAAAATAGATTCTTAACTTGCACAATACATTGAGACAACAGTTTCTCCTTCCTCCACTCCTCTGGACTCTTCCCTTCCTCAATTCACTATCTAATCCACTTGCCTCTCTCCCCTATCTAAAAAGAGCAAGTTTCCAAGATACAACATCAAAACATAACGAAATACAATAAGACACACACACACACACACACACACACACACACACACACACACACACACACACAAAGCCGACACTGAATCTGTGTGAATAAGGCAAAACTAGAGAAGAAACAGTTCAAGAAGCAGGCAAAAAAAAAAAAAAAAAAAGCCAGAGAGAGACCCACAGTTAGGAGTCCCACAATAACACATGTGCAGGGGATCTGGTACAGCCGAGCAGGATCCTTTCTTGCTGATTCAGTCTCCATGAGCTTAAATGAATTCTGTTAAGTTGATTGAGTGGGACATTCTCTCCTGGTGTCCTCCAGGCCCTCTGACTTCTGCGATCTTTCACCTGCTCTTCTACAAGATTCCTGGATCTCTGTGGGAACAGACCGGACCTGAATGGGACCTCCAATTTTGATACTCCCTCTGCATAATGTCTGTCGATGGATCTCTGAACGCATTGATGACTACTGGACAGGCACTAGTGTAGGAGTAAAGCAGAAAATCATTTGGAATCATAGGTTTTATTTGTTCGTTTGCTTATTTATTTGTTTTTCAGTCCTGCTGAGTTCTACCCTGGGTTTCTGCAATATCCAGTCTCTGGTTCCTGATCATCTACGTAGTGTTAGCTATGGGATCCCTCTTACAGCTAAGCCTCAAGTTAAATCAGATATTGGTTGGCAACTCCCACAAGTTCTATGCCACCATTGCCCCAGCATATCTTACAGTCAGGGCTGATTGTTAGTCAAAGACTTTGTGATGCGTTGGTGTCCATCTTTCTCTCTCTGCAGCGTTCAGCGTGCCTACACAAAAGTGTCTAGAACCTAGGGTTGAAGGCTTCATGTAGGCAGCACATCAAGCTCTCTGTGATCATTCTGTACGGATCCTAGGCAACTTGACTCAGAGAAGGAATCCCAAACTGAAAAGCTTCTCTGAAGCAAAGGATAACCTCAATAAGACACAATGGCAGCCCAGAGAATGGGAAACTATTTTTAACAAATTCGCATTCAATAGAGGACTGATATCCAAAATATATAGAGAACTCGAGTAATTAGAGATTTAAAAAATCAAATAATCCAATTCAAAATGGAGTACAGATATAAACAGAGAATTCTCCATGGTGGAATGTGATATAGCTCAGAAACACTTATGGAAATAGTCACTATCCTTAGTAATAAGAAATTGCAGAGTATATAATTAAAAATAATTTTTGTCAAAATTATTTTGACATTCCATCTTACACTGTTCAGAATGATTCTCGATATTCATGCAAAGACGTTTGAAAATGCCTGGCATCTGCCACCCTGAACAGCAGCTCATAAAGGCTGAACAACTGGTAAGTGGGAGACCTAGGCTGCTGGGGAGCAGAGGGATCTCTGCGGAGTGCACACAGAAAGTGCACCCCCTGCCTTGACTTGCCTTGTCTTGCCCGATCCAGTGACCTGTAACAGAACTTAGGAACTTCTGTTTCCACCGGAGGCGACGTCAGGACACAGAGCAGAGCCTGGACCATCTGCCACTAGGAACGACAGCTCGTAGAGGCTGAGCATCTGGTGGGTGGGAGACCTGGGCTGCCAGGGAGTAGAGAGATCTCTGCAGAGTGCACACAGAAAGTGCACCCCCTGCCTTGCCCTGCCCTGCCCTGTCTGATCCAGCGACCAGGAATAGAACTTTGGAACTTCTGTTCCCACCCAGCGACTCTGAGGCATAGAACAGGGCTCTACCTGTCTGCCACCTGAACCAGTGGAGATCCAGGGACAAAGACCAGATACAAGGGAAAGGCAAGAACATATCACTGACAACAAAATGGCAAGAGGAAAGCGAAAGAGCATATCCCAAGAAAACCAAGACAACCTGGCAACACCAGAACCCAGCTCTGCCATAACAGCAAACATCAGAATTCCAAACAATCCAGAAAAGGAAGACACAGACCTGAAATCATACCTCAAGATGCTGATAGAGAAACTTAAACAAGAACCGGAGGAAAAGCAAAAAGATTCAGAAGCTTTTAAAAAGGAAACAAGAAAAACACTCAGAGACCTCAAAGAACTAGAGGAAAACAGAATCAAAGAAATGAAGGAATAAAAGAGAGAATTTAAAACGGAAATTGACACAATAAAGAAAACACAAAAAGAGATAACCCTAGAGGTAGAACACCTAAAAAAGAAATCAGGAATCACAGAAGCAAGCATTTCCAATAGATTACAAGAGATCGAGGAGAGAATCTCGGGGGCAGAAGACAACATTGTAAACATAGACAAAACAGCCAGAGAAGATGCAAAAAACAAAAAGCTCCTAACACAAAATGTCCAGAAAATGTTCCGGAAATCCAGGACACAATGAGAAGACCGAACCTAAGGATAATAGGAATAGAAGAAGGAGAAGAGTATCAACTAAGAGGCACAGTAAATATCTTCAACAAAATCGTAGAAAAAAACTTCCCTACCCTCAAGAATGAGATGACCACGAGCATAAAAGAAGCCTTCAGAACTCCAAATAGGTTGGAAAAGAAAAGAAATACCTCCCGACACATAATAGTAAAAACATCAAGTGCCCAAAGCAAAGAAAGAACACTAAAAGCAGTAAGGGAAAAAGGTCAGGTAACATATAAAGGCAGGCCAATCAGACTCACACCCGATTTCTCAACAGAGACTATGAAAGCTAGAAGAGCCTGGACAGACATCATGCACACCCTAAAAGAACACAAGTGCCAGCCAAAGCTGCTATACCCAGCAAAACTATCAATCACCATCGATGGAGAGATGAAGATATATAAAGACAAATCAAAATTCACACAATATCTGACCACAAACCCAGCACTACAACGAATTATAGGTGGAAAACCCAATACAATGAGGGGAACTCTATCCTAGTAAAAATACGAAAATTCCTAAGCAAGAAAAGCAAAAGAAGAAAAAGACACAGACACAACTCAACCTACAAAAGCAATAATAGCAGAAAACAGAAACTACTATTCCTTGATATCTATTAACATAAATGGACTCAACTCCCCAATAAAGAGACATAGGCTATCAGACTGGATACATAAACAAAATCCAGCATTTTGCTGCATACAGGAAACTCATCTCACAGACAAAGACAGACACTATCTCAGAGTTAAAGGGTAGGAAAAAACTTCCAAGCATACAGCATCAAGAAGCAAGCTGGAGTGGCTATTCTAATATCGAATAAAGTAAATTTCCAACCAAATGTTATCAAAAGATAAGGAAGGACACTTTTTACTCAGTACTGGGGAAACCGGTCAGGAGAAACTCTCAATCCTTAACATATATGCTCCAAATAAAAAATCACCCACATTCGTAAAAGAACTTCTACTAAAGCTCCAAAAATATATTTCACCTTACACAATAATATTGGGAGACTTTAATACCCGACTCTCACCAATGGACCAATCATGGAAACAGAAACTGAACAAGGACACTGCAAAACTAGGAGAGACTTTGAACCAACTAGAATTAATAGATATATACAGAACATATTATCCTAAAGTAAAAGAATACACCTTCTTCTAAGCACCCCATGGTACCTTCTCGAAAATTGAGCACATAATTGGACACAAAGCGAGCCTCAATCGATATAAGAGGATTGAAATAGTCACATGCATCCTCTCAGATCACCATGATCTACGGCTGGTCTTTAACAACAACAAAGACAACAAAAAGCACACATACACATGGAAACTAAACAACACTCTCTTAAACGATAGCAGGGTCAAAGAAGAAATAAAAAAAGGAATTAAGGGTTTTCTAGAATTCAACGAAAATGAAAATGCAACATACCCAAACCTATGAGATGCAATGAAAGCAGTACTGAGAGGAAAACGCATAGCCCTAAGTGCTTCCAAAAAGAAACTGGAGAGAGCTTACATCAGCAACCTAACAGCACAGCTAAAAGCCCTAGAACAGAAGAAAGCAAATATACCTAAAAAGAGTAGACGGCAAGAAATAATCAAAATTAGGGCAGAAATAGACCAAATAGAATCAAAAAGAACAATTGAAGAAATCAACAAAACCAAGAGTTGGTTCTTTGAGAAAATCAACAAGATTGATAAACCCCTAGCAAGACTAACTAGAGGACAAAGAGAGAGTATACAAATTAACAACATCAGAAAGAAAAGTGGGGACATAACAAGTGAAACTGAGGAAATTCAAGAAATCATCAGATCCTACTACAAAAACTTATACTCCACAAAATTGGAAAATCTGGAGGAAATGGACGAATTCCTAGACAGATACAAGATCCCAAAGTTAAACCATGACCAAGTAAACCATATAAATAACCCTATAATACCTAAAGAAATAGAAGAAGTCATCAAAAGTCTCCCAACTAAAAAAAGCCAAGGTCCAGATGGGTTCAGTGCAGAATTTTATCAGACATTTATTAGGGATATAACACCAATACTCTCCAAAATATTCCAAAAGATAGAATCAGATGGAATACTACCTAACTCATTTTTTGAGGCTAAAATAACCCTCATACCTAAACCACACAAATACCCTACAAAGAAAGAGAACTTCAGAACAATCTCACTTATGAACATTGATGCAAAAATACTCAACAATATCCTTGCAAACCGAATCCAAGAACAAATTAAAACGATCATTCATCATGACAAGGTAGGCTTCATCCCTGGGATGCAGGGATGATTTTATATAAAAAAATTCATCAATGTAATCTACCATATAAACAAACTCAAAGATCAAAATCACATGGTCATCTCACTAGATGCTGAGAAAGCATTTGACAAAATCCAACACCCCTTCATGTTAAAAGTCCTGGAAAAAACAGGAATCCAAGGTCCATACCTAAACATAATAAAAGCAATATACAGCAAACCAACAGCCAACATCAAACTTAATGGTGAGAAACTTGAAGCAATCCCACTAAAATCAAGGAATCGACAAGGCTGCCCACTCTCCCCCTACCTATTCAACATAGTACTGGAAGTCCTGGCTGGAGCAATTAGACAGCAAAAGGAGATCAAGGGGATACAAATCTGATAGGAATAGATAACAACATCACTCTTTACAGATGACATGATAGTGTATTTGAGTGACCCCAAAAATTCCACCAGAGAACTTCTACATCTGATAAACAAGTTCAACAAAGTGGCTGGATACAAAATTAACTCGAACAAATCAGTAGCCTCCCTATACTCAAAGGACAAACATGTGGAGAAAGAAATTATGGGAAAGGTACCCTTCACAATCGTCACAAAAAATATGAAATACCTTGGTGTGACTCTAACTAAGCAAGTGAAGGACCTGTATGACAAGAACTTCAAACCTCTAAAGAAAGAAATTGAGGAGGTTCTCAGAAATTAGAAAGATCTCCCTTGCTCATTGATTGGAAAGATCAACATCTTAAAAATGGCCATCCTACCAAAAGCAATCTACAGATTCAATGTAATCCCCATCAAAATTCCAACCCAGTTCTTCATGGAACTGGAAAGATAAATGTGCAATTTCATATGGAATAACAGAAGACCTAGAATAGCTAAATCCATCCTCAGCAACCAAAAAAAAAAAAAAAAAAAAAAACATCTGCGGTAATCACTATCCCTTGCCTCAAGCTATATTACAAGGCAATTGTGCTGAAAACTGCATGGTACTGGTACAGAAATAGGCATGTGGATCAATGGAATAGAATAGAAGATCCAGAAATGAGCCCTCATGTATATGGTCACCTGATTTTTGACAAAGGAGCAGTAAACATTCCATGGAAAATGGACAACCTATACAACAAATGGTGCTGGTACAACTGGCACTCAGCATGCAAAAGAATGAAAATAGACCCTTTCTTATCTCCTTGTACAAAGCTCAAGTGTAAGTGGATCAAAGATCTCCACATTAAACCAGATACACTGAAACTATTAAATGAGAAAGTAGGGAAAACCTTAGAACACATAGGCACAGGCGAAAATTTTATGAACAAAACACCAATGGCTCAAGCTCAAGGTCAAAAATTTACAAATGGGACTTAATGAGATTGCAAAGTTTCTATAAGGCTAAGGACATCATCAAGAAAACAAAACCGCAACCAACAGAATGCGAAAAAATCTTTACCAACATCACATCAGATAGAGGCCTAATATCTAAGGTATACAAGGAACTCAAAAAGCTAGACACCAGAGAATCAAATAACCCTATTAAAAAATGGGGTACAGAGCTAAACAAAACGTTCTCATTTGAGGAACACTGAATGGCCACGAAACATCGGAGGAAGTGCTAGACATCCTTAGCCATCAGGGAAATGCAAATCAAAACAACCCTGAGATTCCACCTCACACCAGTCAGATTGGCCAAGATCCAAAACTCAGATGACAGCAGATGCTGGCGAGGCTTCAGAGAAAGAGGAACACTTCTCCACTGTTGGTGGGGTTGCAAACTAATACAACCACTCTGGAAATCAGTCTGGCGATACCTCAGAAAATTGGATATAGTACTACCTGAAGACCCAGCTATTCCACTTCTGGGCATATACCCCAGAGACACTTTAATACACAACAAAGATACATGCACCACAATGTTCATAGCGGCTCTATTTATAATAGCCAGAAGCTGGAAAGAACCCAGATGTCCTTCAGAAGATGCATGGATACAAAAATTGTGGTACATTTACATAATGGAATACTACTCAGCCACCAGAAACAATGACTTAACCAAATTCTTAAGAAAATGGCTGCATCTAGAGAATATCATCCTGAGTGAGATAACCCAGTCACAAAAGAACAGACATAATATGCAGTCTCTGATATTGGGATGCTAACCCCAGAGGCTTGTACCCCCCCAGAAACAACTCACAGACTGTATGAAGTCCAGGAAATAAAGAAAACAAAAGTATATATATTTATATATATTCACATAGTTTTATGTAAAAATTATTTTAATATCTGAAAAAACACTACTGACAAAAATGTATAATTTTAAGCAAAAAATGTTTAAAATCTTTACATTTATCTTTGTTTTGTAAAATAAAGTCGTTAAAAAAAAAAGAAAATGGCTGTAATTTCCTGAGCCTATGCCATTATTATTATTATGTATTATGCATTATTATTATTATTATTATTATTATTATTATTATTATTATTATTATTATTATACTCTTATTATTATTTAATCACTTTTACATTCCCCTCTTTGTCTGCACCACCCCACCAGACCTCCCTACTCCCTGGGACCTCAATTCTCTTGAGAGTTAGGTGCACATCTTCTCCCAGAGAGGCTAGACCAGGAAGTCCTCTGCTGTGTGTATCAGGGGCCTCATATCAGCTAGTGTCTTCCTGTTTGGTGGTCCAGTGCCTGAGACATCTTGGGTGTCCGGTCAATTAAGACTCTTGGTTTTCCTATGGGGTTCCCCTCCTCCTCTGCTTCATCCAGTTATTCAGCCACAGGGGTCCCCAGCTTCTTTCCATTGGTTGAGTATAAGTCCTTGCATCTGACTCTCAGCTGCTTGTTGGGCCTCTGAGAGGACAGCCTTGCTAGGCTCCTGTCTGTAAGCACATATCAGTAGTAGTGTCAGGCCTTTGGGCTTCCCCTTGAGCTGGATGCCAAAGTGAGTTTTTTAAAAATTAATCTTGTATCCAACTATGTTACCTAATGTGTAAATCAGGTGTAGAAGTCCCCTGGTGAAAATTGTTCCTGACATTAGTGAAATTGTTTTAAGTTTCTCTTCATTTAAGATGATATTGGCTACAGGCTTGATGGGATTGCCTTCCTTGTGTTTATGTATAACCCTTGTATGACTACTCTCTCCAGGACTTTTATTGTGAACGGTTGTTGGACTTTGTTACATTTCTTCTGCACCAAATGAAATGATCATGCATATTTTTTCTTTCAGTTTGTTTATATGATGAATTTCATTAACGAATTTTCTTACAGAGAAACATTCCTGAGTCTCTGGGATAAACTTGGCTAAATCATGGTGGCTGATCATTTGTATGTGATATGGGATTTGGTTTCTAGGTATTTTATTGAGTAGTTTTATTTTTATGTTCATCACTAAAATTGATCTGTGACTCTCTTTCTGTGCTTTTATATGGGTATCACTGTGTTTTAACTGCAACCTTACAAAATGAGTTTGGCAATGTTTCTTTTATTTCTATTTTTGGAATAATTTGATACGTATTGGTTTAAACCACTTTTTGAAAGTCTCACAGGAGTCTGTGCTACAATAACCAGAACATGGACATTTTTTTAGGAGACTCCTAATGACTACTTCTTTTTTACTAGGGGTTACATGTTTATTGAAATTGTTACTCTGATTTTGATTTAATCTTGGTAAGTCACGCCTATTGACAATATTATTCATTTTTTTCTGATTTTCCAATTTTCTGTAGTAGAAATTTTATAAGTATGACCTCGTGAATCATTGATTTCCTAAATCTCTTATTTCCATTTCTGGTTTTGTAAATTTGCATATCTTCTCTTAGTCTTTTAGATAGCTTAGGTAAGGGTTTGTCTACCTTGTTGATTTTTTCAATGAACCAACAGCTTGTCTTACTGATCCTTTGTATTTTTTTTTTTTTGCTATTACATTTACTTCTCGTGTTTTTATTGATATGGTTAACCTCTTGATGTTGGAATTTTACTTTTAGCTTCTTATGAAGGGCTGGATATGTAGACACGTAGTGTTCCCATTTGACTTTATTATGGGATATCTGGTTTTCTTCATCTATGGTGGCTTAGAGTTTGGCTTGGTACAGTAGTATGGTTTTGCATTTGTGCTCTCTTAGCTTCTGCAGCACATCTCTCCATGACGTTTTGGCTTTGCAGGTCTCAATTGAAAATTCAGATGGAATTCTAGTAGGTCCACCTTTATATGTTACATGGGTTTGTTTTTCACCTTGAAGCTTTTTATATTTTTTTTTTTTTGTTGTTGTTCTGTATATTTAGTATTTTGATTATTTTGTGGAAAGGGAAGTTTCTTTTCTGGTACACTTATGTGTAGTTCTGTATGCTTCTTTTACCTTCATAAGCATTTCCTTCTTCAGGTGATTTAATATTTTTATTGAAACTACATTCTGGGCTTCTGAGGTCAGATTGAACTTTTCCTATGTACCTTTTATTCTTAGTTTTGGTCTTTTCATGTTGTGTCAGATATACTGGATATTTTATATAAGAAAATTTTTAAATGTAACCTTTTCTTTGACATTTGGGTCTATTTCTTGTATGATTTCTTCAATACCTGAGATTCTCTGTTCCATCTATATTTTCTTGGTGAAGTTTGCTCTGTTCAAATTTCTAAACTTTTTATGGCCTTAAACTTTTATTGTCCTTTACCTTGACTTTTGAAAGGAGATTTATTCATTTCCCCTATTTTTTTCTGGATTATTTTAAGTGACTTTTTTTCATTTAATTTTAAGGACCTCTATTATCTGTATATAGTTTCTTTTAAGGTGTTTTCTTGTGCTTCAGCTCTGTTGGAATATTCAGGGTCCACCATGATATAATATCTGAACTCTAATAGAGATGCATTGTCTTTGTTGTGATTAATCTTGTTCTTATGCTAGCTTTAGGCATTTAAGGTTTAAACTGATATGATTTTAGGATGTCATCAATGTATATTTTATGAATAACTGCAAAGTCTTTCTCCAGGCACTGCCAATTCCATCTTAATTAGTGAGATAAAAGAAACAAAAATTATATTTTCAAGTTACTACCTAAAGTGTCATTGTGTTATTGGGGCTTTAAAGAAACATCTGAGATAAACAACTATAAAATAAAAAGGTTTTGTTTCCTCACATTTATTGTGGCAAGAATGTCTGAATAGCAAAACTCTGGGCCCTGGACAATGAAGTCTTTATTTGTCACATTAGTTATGAAAATAGAGAACCATGTATACATAGAAGAGGAAAGAAGTGGGTGTCTTGAATTTATTGTAAGCGATATTCATGAGTTACAGGAACATCTCCAGAGGCTAGACCTTCTCCTACAAGGCAGCACTAGTTTATTCATAAGAAAAGAACTCCCTAAAGTAATCACTCTGAAATTTCCATCACCTTAACAATAATTCCCTTATGCCCAAGCTCCTAGCACAACAACCAGAAGTGATAATGCTTGCCCTGATCAAATTTTCTACTGGTAAAACAGCATTCAAAATCTGAACAGGTGTTATACTAAACTCTGAACATCATACAAACACCATATTATTCATATGTTCAATAATGTATTAAATTATATAATAGGTCTTTGTAAATAGGTATGAAAGTATTGCAAGAGTATCAATTCATGCATCTGATGGTTCAAGTGCTCCAATCATTTTCATGGAACCAGATTGCTTCAGCTTTATGTCATGGTGTTGCATGCTATTTCAGACAATCCTGAGACTCTGTCTTTTCTTCTGTCTGCTTTAACACTACGTTTCTCTAAACATATCAAGGCTGTGTCACTGTGTATGTCTTTGAAGCCTTATGAAGTTGTAGTGTACTTATAAATCTCAACCAGTTAGACATATTTCAATAGAATATCAAAGAATAACCCTATGACCTGGAATCCTTGAAAAACAAAGCAAAACAACAACCCAGCTCACAGATATTTTTCAATAGCATCATCTCTGTCTAAACTGAAGTAGAAACCACAAACAACTGTAGCTGAAATAGAAACAAAAGTGGACATATTGACCCATAGGCTCTGCTACCCACCTTTGATTGGAAAATATGTGAAATAAAATGTATTTTCCGGGGAGTTTTTGTATAGTGTTCAGTGAAAATTTTAATTTTCAATAGCTAATTTTCTTTTCTTTCATAAACCCACACCCCTAATATTTTTTTTTCCAATTGCAACCTACATTCTTACAAATATGTTGGGTAGATACGCATAGCACTAGGAAATGTCCTTGGTATAACAAAGAACAGAAATCAATTACTCTTACATATCCATCTATAAGTTTTAATCCTAGTTTCTAAACTAGGAAATTGAAATGCTACTAGTAAAAATACAAAAGAGCTATGAAAAAAAACTATGAAAATAAGATAAAAGATTATTTATAAAATGAATAATATTATATGAAAGTATAATGCATTTTTATGCATTTCTATTAAAGACAAAGGTAAATTTAAGTATTATACAAAATAGGATATTTTTCATGTGAAATAGTTATGTTTTAAATTATTTATTAACATTAGGTTAAATTAACAATATATTCTCTCTATGAACAAATCACCTTGCCCATCATATATCTGTATATCTACGTGCCAATAAAATTTTCAAACTCCTTTTAACAAGAAGATCATGTATGAAAAATATCAAAAAATACTGGCATTATAAATACAGAATTTTATCTAAAAGACTAAAAGTAGGTATTTCTTACAATATTTTAGTCTTCTATTTTTAGACTCATGCCACCATTCAAAGATGTTTACGACCTTATGAGGGGCTACACAAACACCCAAAACTTTTCCTTTTTTGGGGAAACACAATGTAACATTTTACACATCATCCTAGTATAACTTCTCATGGGCAGTGTCCACTTGCTTTCTACCTTTACCTTAAATGTCTAAATATGTGTTGTATAATAACTGAAAAATAGAAATGTGGAGGTTGACATTTCATAAATATTTATTCAAGAAAATAACTGCATTTGTTGTTTAACGCAACATTCACAGACCCCCCCCCCCATTAAAAAGGGAGCAAATCTATTCATCAAAATTGGCGAAAAATTTCAAGGAAGACTTGATAACAAGAAATGCCTATCTTATTGCAAAAAATGTTTACATTTATAATTCATATTTAATAATCTGAAAACGTTCTGAAAGTGAATGCTATTCACTATACTATTATTTTTCTTTCAAACTAAAACACTATTATTTGGTATTGGAGAATCATGAGACTGGAGAAATTAAGGTGTACCATAATCCTCAGCAAGCTCAAAACACTCACAAAATTAGGGACACTTAGGAAAGCAGTACACTATTGCTAGAAAGAAGAGGACTTTAATAGGGATACCTCCATATTGGTTAGCATCTCCATAATGCTGATTATATCTGACATCACTAATACTGTGGAAGTATTTTTGTTGATATACCTGTCTTTGTATGAGTAGCACTCCTGCAAGACCTTATCATTAGTGCATGACTTGAGAAGATCAGGTATTCGTGCACATAGTTTCAAAAAGTCATTCCTGTAGTAATTAATAGACTATTGCCTGATTAGGAGAGATAAGGTTGTGTGCTACTTATGCTGCAAGAAAAGTCTTCCAACAAACAGGGAACTATTTGAAAATGTTGCATTTTCTTTTCCAGCTATTAGCCTAGCAACATTTTGCAGCCATTTTTTATTTTATCTTTTAAAATTATTTTATTTATTTACATTCCAAATGTTGCCCTCTTCCTAGTCCCTCTTCTCAGAGATTTTCAATCTAACCCCCTCCTCTTTGCTGCTGAGAGGGTATTCACTCAACCACTAGGAGGTGGCTTGTCACCTGCTTGTGCCTTTGGCTCCACAGAACACAATAGCTTGTTTTAGCTGTTAAAGACACCACTATGAGCATATGTGTACATGGGTACACACAGAGAAATTTAAAAAATTAAAATAGCAATTATATTGTATCATCTATAATAATGAAAAGAAATTAAAGAGTTCATATACCTGTAACAAAATGAATGAAATAGGTGGAAGTAAATTTAATAAAAAGTCTTCCACATGGAAACTTCCAGACCTATTTAACAGTATTTCTATTACAATAGAGTGCTATACAAATCACTGTGGGAAAAAAAATGGCAATGTGCTTGAAGAGCTAAGAGCTCTGTAAGCTGCCATGGTCACTAAGCTAGCATCAGATGTCCTTTGAGTGATAATGGCATCATTGTTACAAGAATAACCACTTTCTGGTTGAATTTAAGACCACTTCCAAGATGTAAAACTCACTTTTAATATTGAAACCATGGCTGGGCCTTTCATATGCTCCAAGCATGGAAATTTGCTATTATTTTTGCTAAGCAAACATAGTAACAAACTGTCATGTAAATCAATACTTCTAAATTATTGCCATAGAGAACTGTTGGGAAATAATGACAACACAGCAAATGCCTTTGCTTCTTTTGAAGAAATTATTCTCTGAACTAGGACACTGAGTCTTTTCAATTGTGCTTAAAATTATTCTATTTTTTCATTTCTCCTCAAATTCGTTTTGTAGAATAATAATTCATGTCTGAAATATTATCAACCTAATATTTTAACTTCTTTCTTACATATATAAGATTGTGTATGATTTGGTTCTGGCAACAGAAGAATTCCACAGTGATTTATGATATAGCTTGTAGCTAATATCAGACACAATTAGATGGGAATGGGCAATATATTCAGGGACATTTCCGTCTTATAGAATGAACAAGGAAAGGGTTTAATCATGGCTTTCCGCAAGAAAACTTAAAAGCTTCCTGCAGATTGCCAAGAAAACAATGTCACATCACTATTGTTACAACTGTCACCACTACCCTTTAATGGCGAAAGGCAGCTTTATTTCAGTCTTTGTATTTGGACATATTTTGAACTTGTCTTCCTTTAAGTGTCTTCTTTATCTATTGGACTATAAACTCCATAAGCTGTTCTTTTCAGTAGCATGAAGTATTAGAACACACAGAAACAGTCTGCAGTTTTTGCAGTAGGTTTTTGTAGTAATTTGCAGCAGATTCTTTGTGCTTAATCTAATTTTTTCCTTTGTTTTAAGTGATGTGGTGGCTTAATGTAGCATATATATATGCACATATGATCAAATCCATTCATTTCATTTTAAATACAGATGCATGAAAGTCATATGCAATATTTAGTTCACACTCTAAGCTGATTTAAAAATGATGCTCCCCTTAGAAAGATACTATGTATAGTTTCTAATGTCAAAAACACCTTAGAAGATGTAACATCCTATGCAACTATATAAGTCATCTTCTTGATTAAATGTATAAAATGATGCATTTATTTTACTTCACCAGTATTATCTTTTAGATACTACAGGGAGTATCTCTCATGATTCCTCAAAAATATGACTACCCAATAAGGACCTTACATCTGCTGATATAAAAGGAGGAAATCTCTTGAGGATACACCCATAGACAAAAAAATACAGACAACTAATAAATTCTGTGAGCAAGAAAAATCATAACAAATATATAAACTTTATTTTTATATATCAAATATTAAGTGTTCAACCATGAAATCAAATGTATTTGTGCAAGTACTACTAAGTGAAAAGATCAGATTGTATTTGTATGTTTAAGTGTGTGTATGTGTGTGTGTGTGTGTGTGTCTGTGTGTGTATATTGTGTGTGTGTGTGCATGTGTGTATAAAACAATAATTTTTAAAAAAACAGTTTAAGAGGAAACAAAGAATTTGGGAGAGATTGCAGGAAGAAAACAAAAGATGGCAGAATTACATGATCCAATTTAAATTAAAGTAAAAAATGTTTATTTTTTATACTTGCTTTAATTTGTATTCTTGAGAGTAGAAAAAAATAAAAGGTGGTCCCGATTTAAGATTTAGTTTACTACATAAAAATATAAGAGGATCTATATATAATGCAGAGGTTTTAAAAAATGTCTTTGGTATTGAAGAAAAAAATACATTATAAGCCACATTTAACCAATTAATGACTAGTTTTTAATATGAAAAGAAGGCACAATTTGGAGCTGACAAATGTAAAGGGTATTCGAAAAGTCACCTAAGAGTGTATCAAGGCACAAGTTGATTTTGTTTTTTTGAAAAAAAAGTAATTTTGGAATAAGTACCCAAAGCCATAATTAATAATAAAATTTCCATGGTTATAAATGAAAGAATTTTTTTTGCATGACATCTGCATTTCAAGATGATACAACAATGGCTGTAGTGAATGTGGCAGATGACATGTGAGGATAATGATGTTGAAAGCATCTGTAGTCTATGCTCAGGTTTGGAAGCAGAGTTTCCCATAACCACTCATCTGTTCAGTTCATTCCCAGCCTCTATCTTTGGAAGGCAGAAGGCCTTCCTGAGGAAGAGCCTGGGGTGAGTTTTTAACTGACTGAAAATGTGTCTTTAAATTGAATATTGACACTCTTATATAATCTTTCATTTTTGATGCAAGAAGAGCAGGCCTCATGAGAAAATGGACCTCATGTTCTCGACATATCACACTCTTCCACACAGGCTCCAAACAATGAGCACACAGTCATATGAGTTCTTCCAACTCTCAGATAAACAAACCTTTTCTTTGTACAAACCGCTTTCCTCCAGTAACTGTTATCATACCAGACTGCTTACTAATATGTTTAATGTTAAATAACTAATAGCAAATACATAATAGCAATTAAAATTTGAGGATCCTCTAGTGAATCCTACACCTGTACCATGAGATGATATTTCAAATTGTCAAAACTATCCCACTTAGCAAATGGATTTGATTATACTAAATGAAAGTATATAGCATTCTTAATTACTGGGAGACATTTGTTCAGAAAAAAAATTTGCTGCAGGAAGAAAATGCTCAGAAGTAAAATTATGCTTGTGTGCAGTAACCTACAAGTCACATATGTTCATTTTATAATTAAGAATTAATAAGGGGTGGTATAGAATCTCTAGTAAAACTATTCTATTATCTAACATATGACATTCCTTCTGACGGAAACGTCTAGAATATATTTCAAACCAGATTGTTCTAGGAAACAGAGAAAGAAGAGACCTGAACATTTGATAAAATTACTTTACAATCTGGTTTGAAATTTGAATATATAAAGTATTTTGAAAAAATTTATGATGTGAGTGAATAAGTGCTTGGTGTTGGTGGCCTAATGTATAAAGCAAATGCGAAGCTGTGAGTGAACCTCAGCAAAGCAGAAGCGGTTTCCAATCACAAACACTAAACCACACCATAACTCACATCTCAGCATGAGAAAGCATGATCCCTCAGGAAGAACTTTTCAGTAATGCTAAATATTAATGCCATACTAATGAAGTCTATTTCAGTCACCCACCAAAACTATTATCACATGAAGCACACCGAACATACTTTTAAAAATAACTGAGATATTAATATAAAAGTATACTTTTTTATCTCAACACATTAAGAAGACATTAATTCTGTTTTATCCATAATCTTTACAATAGGAATATTTTGTACATTTATTTAAAGCAACTCTAAATATAATAGGTTAAGTAAATAAGGAACCTGTTAATTTTTAGGGTTTCATTAAATATTCATATAAATATGAGAAGTTGTTTTGGAGAATATCTCCATCTGTCGGGATTCCATTATTCATAGCCATGATATCATCACTTGAATATATAATGTGTTCAATTATTCATAACTCCTCACACATATTTAAACATAATACAAAGTTACCTATTTCTTTATTGTAATTTACATATTCTTTTATATTAATATTACATCAAAAATTCTTTTATTATAAAAGAGTATTATCATTATTACTTAGAAAAGCATAGAGTCTGGCTAATTCTCTACGCCTTCTCAGAAGCTATGCCAGAGCCATAGTGATACAGAAAAAGATGCTTATAGCTACCCATCAGACTGAACATGTGGACACCAATGAAGGAACTAGAAATAGGACTGAAGAAACTGAAAAGGTCTGCAACCCAATGGCAAGAACAAAATCATTAACTAACCAAATACAGCACAGCTCCCAGAGACTAAAACACCAACCAATAAGTTTGCATGGGAAGATTTATAAGCCCAGTTGCATATGCAGCAGAGGATAGCATTTTCTGACATCAATGGAAGGAGAAGCCTTTGGTTTAGTGAAGGCTCATTTTCACAGTGTAGGGAAACACCAAGGTGCTGAGGTGGGAGAAGGTGGTTGAGAGAGGGAGAATCTTCGTGGAGGCAATGAGAGCAAGAAGGGGGATGGGATTGAGGGAAAAGGATAACATCAGAAATGCAAATGCAGAGAGTATCTATAAAAATTTGGAGGGGAAAAGAATATTTGAAAAAGTACATTATCCAGAACAATTTTTTGAATTAAAGACTTGAATTTATATTAGAAATGTGGCCTAGGATACTAGCAACTACTGCTACACTTTATTATTATTTTTTGAACAACTTTATTTTAAAAAACAAAGATAAATGAACATATTTTAAGCATTATTGCATTAAAGTATACAAATACATTTTTGTCAGTTCTTGGCATTTTTTCCCCAAAGGTTTGATAGTATGCATTAAGGTCTTACTAGTTACAGTGATCATAAAGTACATGTAAAACAGGATGTAACCCAGAATTAGTCAAAGTTTTCTTTGTGTGTAAGGATTGAGCGTAATGGTTTTTTCTTTTCTTTTTTATTTATTTTTTCTTGAACATCACACAGTCTGTGAGTTTTTTCTGGGGTGTTCTGAGCTTTCTGGGGTTAGTATCCCATTATTAGTGATTTCATATTATGTCTGTTCTTTTGTAACTGGGTTATCTCACTCAGGATGATATTCTCTAGATGCATCCATTTTCTTAAGAATTTTGTAAAGTCATTGTTTCTGATAGCTGAGTAGTACTCCATTGTGTAAATGTACCACAATTTCTGTATCCATTCATCTATTGAAGGACATCTGGGTTCTTTCCAGCTTCTGGCTATTATAAATAGAGCTGCTATGAACATAGTAGTGTATGCATCTTTGTTGTGTATTGGAGTGTCTCTGGGGTATATGCCCAGAAGTGGAATAACTGGATCTTCAGGTAGTACTATGTCCATTTTTCTGAGGAATAAGGAGATGCTATTCACAGGAAAATTTCAAAGGGATCCCTTTGGCATGCAAACATGATGTCCTACTTAGTGCCTTGACGGGCTGGTCTCCTGATATGGTATCACCACACACAATGACTAAGAGTAGCAGAGGTTATTTACACAGGAAACTCACAAGACCGAGAATGAATGTATGCTACATGAACTTTAGGGGAACTCTCTTTAACCTACCCCCACCTTAGCATCTAATGCCTAATGAGGTAAGAAGAGTCCCTTTTTTTGTGGTGGAGGTGTGACAACTGGAAGATTGCGTATACTGCAATGTGCACCATACCCATGTGTCTGGGGAAGCACTCACTAGATTTGCTGGCTTATTAAAAATTGCTTTAAGTTTAGAAGAATCTGGAAGATGCATTTGGGACCCTGAGTATAACTTGAGGGAGGCCATACCCAATGGATATGATCGTGAAATATTATAAACATGAAATTTATATTGACTCAAGTTTATTAATTTTTGGCTATAATTTCTGACCTTAATACAGTATTCAGGAATAAAGAAGCTAGGATGTCTTGTTCCTCGATATAACATGCCTTAGTAAATGGAAATTAGAGACAGTTAACTTAGGAATGGACGGAGTTACTGTCATTGCTTTTTCTTTTTTAATGGTGGGTAAGGCAGGCAGGCATTCTAGCTTAGTATCTATCATTGGTGCAGGTACATGTCCTCATAGTGAGTCTGCATGTGTCTAGCAAATACCCTACTTTCCACCTCTGGGCTTTAACTTTGTGCTTCGGCCACAGTCCATTTGGTCCATATGTTGACAACACTTTCATGTTTTACATCATTTTCTCCATCCAAGATTTTTGTCCAATCTGATATTGGCTCATTAAATCAAGCCAGAACAGTTGGAAGGTGAACTGGGAGGAGGATAAAATCTGGACTGTAAAAAAACGGTTAATTATAAAAAAATTAAATTTTAGATTTAAAGAAAGTTAATTATTAGTAAATTTCATTTATTTAGTAACTTGGTATTAAGTGTAAAATTTTGCCATTGATTAAAAAGGGTAGTTTACTTACATTAATTAGTGATGTAGAAAATTCAGACTATTTCTAATAGCTTACTGACCACCTATCAAGGTAATCTAACAAACAGTACAATTATCTTAGATACTGAAGAAAGGAATAGAATTTCACCGCAATGAGAATTTCTGATGAGTAAGTATCAGACTTTGATTAGAAATCACTGTGCTTTCCCAACTTCCAGTTTGATTATTACATACATCTTTGCATTATATATAGATTCTGAATCTACATTATGAACATACATTTTAAATAAAGTAGAAATATAATGCGTCTTATAACAGATGGGCATAGAATAAGAAAAATAAGAGCGAATATATGGAAAAAATACACTCCATATATAATACCAGAATAATGCCTTAATATTAAAAAATCTATAGAAATGTTGATACAGAAGGATTTCAAGAATCTAAGAGAACATTATTAGAATTTCTTAGAGTCTTAACACATTCAGAAACTCTACAAAAGAAAGAAAAAAAAACTTTCAAGTCTTCAAAGGAGATCAAAAGACATAGAAGGCATATTCCGCTGGACAACAAGTTCTCAGAATCTAGACTCAGCAGGATAAGAACCATATAACCCAGCCAGCCCTTAGTTCTAATCATTTATTTGTTTAGCATTTATGAATCTGCTTCAGTGTATATATTGTCAAATTTTATTATTTTTATCAATTGTACTTAAAATTTTAATACAAAACACATCTAAATAAGTTAGAACATTTTTATTCAAGAAATATCAGTGGAAATTAAATATAGACGTTGAGTAGCTTGCATGATGTATCACATATTGTAACTGTGATTATTTCGTATTCCATGGCCATGGTCATGCACTTTGACTTCATTATACTATACAACTATTGAAGTGAACACTTTCTGAAACCAGGCAAATATTCAGCTCACACTCTGCATACAGAAAGTTATTTTCTGTGGCATTGTAGTCTATCATAAACCAAACAGCAAACAAGCACTTGTTCAGCATTCGTGAACTCTGCTGCATATGCTGTCAAGACAAGCACCAAGAACAAAGTGTGAATAACAAGCAATGGGAAGTTTTAAAAATCGGTCCACTCAGTTGTATTCTCTGTGAGGTTGGAAAAAAAAATGTTTCCTCCTAAAATATGAAAGTTAAAATCTTCTCACATAAAGCCCAGCATAATCTGTTTTAAGTGTTTCACAGTTCCCACAGCTCCCACATTCTCAGTTCAGAAATAAGTGATTACATACTAAGCATATTTGTCAAAAGCAGAAGTAATGTGAAGTACGGAGGAGCTCTGACACGGGAACACATCACTTAAGTTTTGAAGCTTACAGAGTGTCAGCAATGAGTATCAGCAATGAATGCAGGCACAAAGCTAAAGGCACCATCATTGTAAACACCTGCCTGCCTGCCATGCAATATGTTAAAACAGACTGTGGTTATACCATTAGCCCCTGTGAATATCAGTTGTTCACTTTACTGGAAATGCCATTAATTTATTTTCTAATTAACTTTACACCTATTAAAATGTGTATTATTGAAAGAAATAACTCTTTATAATGGCACATATGTCAATGTATTAACTTGTTTTTGCTCCCATTATTGGGATGATTCTCTAGGTTCGTCAAGTATTGGCCTTTTAAAACAAATGGTATGTATATGAATATATAAATTTACGTCAATGTAATAATATAAATTCATAAAGATAACTAAGAAAATGCAAGATGTATAAATCGGGGTATAAATCTCCCTCTAAGTTACCTAATGAGCTTGGGAACCTTCTAGAACAAATGACACTACAGAACCACATTAGCAACTGCAAAGAGAACACATATTAACTAGAAATTATAAGAAAATTTTCTATTTGTTTTTCTCAAATTTAGATTAATAGGGAGTGAAAACAAGAGAACTTTATGTGAATAACTGAAGGGCAGTGGAGAAAAAAAATCAGGAACACAATTAAGATTAAATAAAAAAAAGATGATAGTTCTGTGTGGGAAATGTAGAGTCAAAGAGACACTACTTTTTCAACCAGACTTCGAATGATCGAAAGGATGCTAGACTCATATCATTACTATGACCAAGGAATAAGCCCCATTTTCAATGGAATTAAAGATGACAAAGGTAAATATAAGGCGGGGAGCAGGAAAAGGTTAAATCAATCAATAACAGTAGGTACAGTGATGATAAACACCAGCTATTACCTCCACTGCCTCTGGAATCCACTAAAGGGCCCAACTCTGGGTGGATTTTTCTTTGAAAGAAGTACATGCAAAAAATGTATTAAGGTATTTAGCTATCAACATTTTATATCCCTAAAAGTTTAGCACCTGATATTTCAAGACAAAAGTAAGCTTATGACTAAAGTACATTATCTGAAAAAAACCAACCGATGACAGCAGCCATGAAAGAACAGGAGAAACCCCTGGATGAGAAACGGTTCTATGAATTTTTAGAATGATGAAGAAAGCATCTAAATGCAGAGTATTTATAGGGTTAGGGTAATAGAAAGTAGCAGAAAGAGAAAATATTTCAATATTTTTAAAATATTTCAACAATGGCTTTTTTTTGCAAATTGAGCTCAGCAAATCAAATCCATTGATTTAAGAAGCTGAGAACCTTACAACATTAAAAATCCAAGAGCTAAGAATATAGCCTTGTGGCAATTTTTGGTATTCAAAGATCATTGTGCTTAATCTACACTCACCAAGAAAATGATTTCCATGTTGCATTTTGTCCTACATGTATTTTATGCTTATGGTAACTAGTGGGATTTCAATTCATGCTATCACTCCTCTAAAAGAATTAAGTACTGACAAAAATATTCACATAGTGTTATGCCAAAATGCCTTTAAAAATCTGTATATGTATCCCTCTTTTTAAAAGATAAAGTTGTAAGAGAAAAAGAAAAATAAAGGAAATTGAGTAAACCTCCCAAATGCTAAATTAATAGTTAAATATATTTAGACATAATTATGAGTATAGCCACAGAAAACTATAGCCTTGTACTTGATTTTACGTGATCAGTTGGGACTTTTTGTTTGTTCATTTGGATCTTTCCACATCTTCTTCTAACCAGTAATTCAACATTTTTTCCATACCAGCAGCCTGAGCTAAATGGAAAAATTCTATAGCTGAAGGGGTAAGTTCATAGCCTACATTTTCCCTAAGTCTAACATTTCTAACCAGGAATCCTCCCAACTTCAATGTATTTCAGTCTATCCACCATAAAAGGACAAGGTAGGACTTTAGTATGTAGTTGCTAAAAACATATGTGAAGTTTTAATATGAATTTGATATTTTAGGAGGCAGCATAGGATTAAAGTGCTTTGCATTCTAAAGAAGGGATGTACAACTTTGTAAAAAAATACAACTTTCTGTAAGTTTTGAGAGAGTGTCTGAAGGTCATAAAAAGTATACACGAAGTCATGAACATTACATTTGTTAATATTATAATAATACCAATCACATTACTTCTGATCTCTTTCTTTCACACTGAATCTACATAAAGTGTGTTAAAGGATGGAGAACAATCTTCAAAACAGGAGGCTTTTCTTATTTTTTCCTAATTATTTGTCTAGTATTAATTACTTCATAACAAAAAAGCATGCTTAATTCTGAATCTGTTTTCATTTTATAGACCAAGAATTATTTCAAATCTATTATATTATAGTCAAACATTATTTAAGCTCAGAGCATATTTGATTCTAATATGTGTCCCTATCTATGTTCTAAATTTACTACTTAAAAATCTGTCAATATTTAAAGAATATCAGATCTAAAATGGAAAGAAAATAGTTTTGATTTTGTGCAATACATAAAACCTATCTATCATTCCAGCTTTAAAAATGAACTAGCCATCAAAGCTGAAAGCCCTGATTCTGCTGAGTTCCTCCTACCAAAGACATTTCCACTGGATCACTTAACACATATGCAAGGGCTGTGCCACAACATGAAGTTTTAGCCTTGTTTGCCCTCTTTAATTGTGTTATGTATTACAAATTTTCTTGCAGGTTCATAATGTCATCAGTGTTTCTCTTTGGGATCCATTTTGTCTGTTTTTGTGAAAGCCTGTCATTCATGTAGATTTCAGTCAGGACAGGGTCGATTGGCAGATGTTTCATGCCTGTTGACATATAGCACGGTAAGAGGAGATATATTTGAAGCTTAAGGCAAGGGGCTAGGTGTTCAAATGTTCTGTTAAACTTAGAAGGAATAACAGGGAGGAATAGGAGGGCTCTGGATGGGTATAAATGTGGAACGTATGTTAGCAATGGTCTCTGCTAGCTTGTGACTTTGTTTCCCTCTGTGCTGTAAAATATATAAAGCCTAAGAGAGTCAAACTTGAGACTGCCACAATGTTGAGTTGACTGCTGTCCCAAGTTCTAACCTCTGTCTCCTGTTTCTTGTCTCTAAGTCTTTTTTTTCCTTCTTTCCTATAATAATCCTCACTCCCTGTTCAGAGGATTGTTCGTCCTTATGCTGGCAGGACTGGAATAGTTTCTTTTCTATTTATCTTAATAAAGAGAACACTGATCAAATGGAGAGTTATATTGATCAATTTCACTGAGATTTGGAAGCTTTGTCTACTCTTTGCATAGTCTACCAGCCACCAACGAAATTCTTCAATTTCATATAATTACATTTTTATCTGTGGTTGTTTTACAACTGTCAAAATGTAGAGGTGAAGTTGCTTTTCTGTATCTGGCATGCAAATTTAATTAAAACAGTAGTCCTGATTTAGCAAGGCAGAATATTTTCAGATTTAACGTTTTCGCATTCTATATTCATTCATTCCTTTCTTAAACAGTGCTACATTTAAATTGCTTTTATTGATCACTGGGAGCAAATATTAAACATATTTATTTGCATTTTGATTATATAAATATTTAATTATAACTGAGTATACTTATACATAAGTCATTATATGTATATATATATATATGATTAGTATTTATAGATTTGTAAAAGTTATTGAAGGAACAGTATACAAGATATAGGAAAAATAAGAATTGATGTTAGTTTTTTATCTCAGTATCTCATGGCATAAGATTATATATATTTAAATATATATACATATATATGTACATATATATATTCTAAAACATTCACTGTAATCTCTTCAAAAATTCTTCCTCTCCTTTTTCCCAATCCCTTGAGCATCATAATAAAGTTTATATTATTTCATTACTAGGCTGCAGCTTTGTTGTTGTGTTAGACATGGTGCTAAGATGCAGGAAAATCCTAAAACTCAGAAATATTTCCTCTGAAGTTTCAACATAGTATGCCCATGCCCTTGCTACTATCAGTTATTAAAATGGTAGTAGACCAGAATTATACTGTAAGAAAAGTTGTTAGTAAGCTCAAATCGTGGACTCTTCAAGAATAATTTCAAAGTTTTAGAATTAGACAGCTCATTCACCTGTGGACCTTGCCCAGAAGGCTGTTTATAATGTAAAGTAAGCCTATGGATGAGGAAGAATAATCGTTATTAATACATTGTATGTCTTCCCCTCCAACTGTCTATTTGCAGTTCTACATCATCTTTATAGGTAATACCTTCTGTCTGAGCACATGAAAGGTGAACAGAGAGAATCTAGTAAGTTATGAGCTTGGCTCTTGTTACCGTGGGAGGTCACTGAAGCAGCTAGGACATATCCTTGGAGAATGAGAACTCACTAAAATCACATGTATTGCCCAGTAGCAAATTCATTTTGAGGAAAAATTGCCATTCGGCTGATCGGAGGTCACAGGTAGAACAGGGACCTCAGAGAGTCACAATCGTTCCCCACAGGTGAAGGACCCATTGAGTGAAAAACGCAATGGTAACAAGACAAAGATATCCGCACTAAAATTCCATCAGAGGAGTTATTACAGCCTTTGGCTTTATGGACCCTGTCAAAGAGAAATGACTTCTGCTATCAGACTGCTAGCTGCAACCCCTGCCAAGTTCTATAGAGACACCAATAGAACAGCTCCGTGAGATTTCAATAGAGGCTGACTCAGGGAAAGCACAGTAAAGCTTCGCAGTGTTCATCTGAGCTGTGTCATGACTTTCAGAGAATCCAATATAGTGTGTGCTTATTTCCTGGTAAAATGTAATCTGAAAAATCCAAAATGCCTCACAGAAACTCACAATCTTATAAAACCTGCCTTACGTGTAAGTATTTAAATCTAAAATAAAACTTCTTTCCATGGCATATGAGGTAGAGATGTTCAGCTTTTAAGCAACTCTCTTGTTTGTTTCCAAAAGCATAGTAAGTAGTCACATATTTTCTTTGTGTGGATTTCTCAGTAATAAAAGCAGATAAAAGAACTTTACAATTTCTTTCCATAAAATTGTTTGTGTGTGTCTGTGTGTGTTTGTGTGTGTGTGTGTGTGTGTGTGTGTGTGTGTGTGTGTGTGTGTGTGTGTGTGTGTGAAGGATATATATTTAAGGTGTCTCCAAATGCATCAGTAGGATCGTAAACATTTATCTTGGTATAAATTTACCAGAAAGAAAACAGCCATTGGTTATGGAAAGCATCTATCATTTCAAATTCAAGATAGTGACTGGTTTAAAAGGTTCCAGATATCCAGACGTAATATTCAGTCACTTAATATTCTTCCAATATTATCCAAGCTCAGAGAGATGAGACTGATTCTGTTAAGATTCCCAGAGACTGCTGGGGTCATTTATCATTCTGAATTAAAGTGTTGTCTATGCAGCTTAGTTATCTTCCACCTTGACTTTACAAACTTATTCAAACTGAACCATGTAAAATCAGAGAGCACACACTCAAAGCATAGCACGTCCAATCCCCTTGACAGAAAGTATAAGTAGCCAGACTTCTCAGATGTATGGTTCTAGTCAATATACTCAGAGCAATGGGGAGAGTTCTACACAGTAAAAAAGACTAAGCCTCCCGCTTTATACCTGATTATTGTCTAACCAAGTAGGGCAATCCACTATTCCTTCTTAAAATAACTGTTTCTGCTATTCTGGGAATAATTTAAATATTGAAATAAAGTGAGAAATCTCTGCACCCAATTAGCTGTCCTATGCATATCATAAAAAAACTTCATCATCAGAGACTGATTTTGCCATTTTTCTGAAAGATAATGGCACAAAATCACTTTGATATTAAAAGATAAAAACTTGTCTTTTAACTAATAAAGGGGAAATATAAAAATATTTACTAAAATTTAAATCATGTTCAGAGCTGTATTTAATCCATTGTACTTCATCCTAATATTCTATTTTATATTTCCCCTAAAACTCTGTCAATCCAACATGAACCAGATGCATGAAGAGCTATGATACATATAAATTCTCTCATTATTCATAGAAGGGAAACATCAAATTTAACAAAATTTCTGCTGCATATTTAAAACATGGTTTGAAACTAAAAGCAAGCTAAACAAACTGTACCATATGTACTTACATAGAAAAAGAAAGATGACTGCTCTTTACATGAATAAAATTAATTTCCACCAAAATTATATAATAAAGAAGAGCCTAATAATTTTAAATTGAAATGGGAAATGCATGCTCTGGATCTTTAATGTATAGTCATTTGTCAGCTGATATCTTAATTGATAAATGAAAATGATAATTATTATTTTTTGGTGAATTTAACACATTTGTGTGTCATGGAACATGGAGAATTATAGCTAGGGTCCAGCGAGAAGCTTCACCTCTACAGCATACCATTCATATTTATTGAAGGTACTATTCTCATTATCAGAATAAAATGTAATCAAAAATCTCACTCAGTTAGGGACTCTGAGCTACAATATCATCCTCCTACAAGACATACTGGTTCAAGTGTCACAATTATTATGTGAGCAGTCAACCTGTTTTTAGAATTGATCTACTCCATGAGTTGCAACTCATAGCTGTTAGCATTATTGAAACCAAGAACCTAAGACTTGATAGGTCATAGGCTCCAGGTGGAAACACTATTATTCTATTAGTGAACTTAACAGTGAAACCACTCATAATGGTATATTGCTATAGACCTCACTCAACCTTCAGGAAAAACTTTATCTTTCAGTGGAGGGTAATTGGCACAGAGATTCAATACTAGAAAATGAACGGATAGTAAGGGAACTTGGAGAGTATTCAGCCATAACTGGGCAATCTTTGTCACATCCCTTCCTTCAAGGCTCAATTATCTGTGCTGTGAAGAATGTCAGAAAATGTTAAGAGTTATATGTGGTGGAAACCCTGACACAGCAAGGCTGACAAATATACAACTCCACAAAGAATATGACAGCAGGTAAGACACCTGCACAAGTTCAAAACTGACGAAGACCAAAGGTATCCCTAATCAAGAAACTATTTTTAATTCATAACTTTTTTGAGAAGGAAGATCATTTTTCTCCATTGGAATGACCTAACATTCCAGGAAAGTCTCATGATCTGAAGTAGCTGACAAACAGAAAACAGACACCATGAATTTTGTGTGTGCCTTTGTTTTGTTTTGTTTTTTTTTTTTAATTGAACAATTTTACTTTAAAAAACAAAGATAAATTTACAGATTTTAAGCATTTCTGCATAAAAGTATATAAATACATTTTGTCAGTACTTGGTTTTTTAAAGGTTTGATAGTGTGCATTAGATCTTACTAGTTAGAATGAGCATAAAGTACATGTAAAAGAGGATGTAACCTGGAAATAGTCAAAGTTTTCTTGGTGTGTAAAGATTAAGCATAATAGTTTTTCATTTTCTTTCCTTTTTTTTTTGGAAAAAGAAAGTAAAGTTAGGTAGGTAGGAAAGGTGCAGGCACTGTGAGAAGGAAAAGAGTATGATCAATATATTTTACAAGAAATATGTAGGAAACCATGAAATAAAAAATACAAGGAATGATTTAAAAAGTAAGACACATTAGTCATAAAATAACATCTTTGGGAGGAAAAAGATACACTTTTTGACAGAAGTGTATCTTTGAGATGCTTCTTTTAATAGAATAAAAATATAAATGAAAAACAAAACAAAATAACAACAAACAAAAAATAAACAGTATTTTACTTTGGAAAAGTAGTTGCTTTATGTAAGACCCCAATCCTCTGAAAAACATTATTTTATCAATATGCTAAAATAAATATGTGAATAAATCACTTTGAAGAATGTATTTAATTATAAAATACCCCATAGCCTATGTGGGTTTAAGGTGGGCAATGATCACTCTGTAGATTAATTTTTAAACAGCAACAACATGTAAAATTTATCTAAGGAATGAATACTAGAAACAAACATAAACTTGCATTTGATTGCTAGTGGAACATGTACTGTTTCTTTAGATGTAGGTACGTTTTTCCATCATTTTTCTATTCCCCATGAATAGATAGCCAGAAATTTGGAAAACAACAAAACAATTCAAAGTCAGTACATAAAAATTAGTTCCGTAAGCACTGATGAAATTTTAGAGAACAATGAAATATATTTATTCATGACAAGACAAAACCTTTTTTTTTGTCTTTAAGAGACAAATTATAATTCCATGCAGACAAATACCCAAAGACAAAGAGTTTCATTTTCACCCATTACATTACACATCCACCTTTAACAGCAATTTCTCCGTGCCTGCTTCGAGTTGGATTAATTAATCCTCATGTGACCTTACTGTTGTCATTTGAATTTATGGTCAACTGTCATTTATCATGTTACCTATTTTATAGGGTATAGTGCTGCATCAGTGACAGAAAGACTTGTTCTTATTGCATTTATATCTGAGACTAGGACTTATTCCTTCTGTAAAGGGATGTTAGTCTAACACAGTTGGAAATACCATACTGGGATATGATTCTTCCAACTTTTCTTTAAGAAGACTTTAGCCTTTTTTCCCTATTTTGATTACATGTAACTTTTAGTGTTCTTTTAGTCCCAATTATGTCCAAAGTAACTTTGTAAAATGGTGATATATATAATTAAAGGCTGTGTGTAACTAACAGCAGAGATAAATATTACTGGTGAGAAATTTATCATGCATAATTGTGTGTCAATGACCAAATTTTTATGTATATGCATAACCTACCTCTATTATCAGTAAGTATATATCAATTACAGAATAATTGCCCATTGAACAGATTTGACTTTTTTATGTTGTTATTTTTCCTTTTCTCTATTTTTTTATCTAACATATATATTGTCATACAGGAATAAAGGAACAGATAACTGCACTCAATGTAACAAAGTCTTTTAGACACTGTTATATATAATTATCCTGTAATTGGAAGCAGAAGAAATGATACACATTAAAATCTAAAACTCAAAAATTACTATTATTCTAAGGTTATTGATTCTGGGTATGTGTACACTTACTTATAAGTGCATATGAATGTTACATAGTTTAAAGTGAAAGCATAAACAAATAAGTTTATGTCATATATGATAATAATAACTTTTCATAATCATAGTAGAGGAAAATGAGGACATTTAGATCTCAGTTTATAGGCCAAGGATTAGAACTGGCTAGGCTGGTTTCTTCTGAATCAAGATTTCTTAGGAGGCTTTTGTCAACTTGATAATAAGGATGCATGGTGTCACATTTAAGAAGCTAATGACAAAACATAACATGAAAATAGTCAAAGTTTTCTTGGTGTGTAAAGATTAAACATAATGATTTTTAAATACCAAAAATTGCCACAAGGCTACATTCTTAGCTCTTGAATTATTAATGATTTTACATCCAGGTGCACCACCCACTGAGAGGGTGCTATACACTTAATTTTTTTTTTCTAGGAAGTACTGAGGCTTCCACTGTAAAAAAAAATTAAGTATTAACAAAAAATATATTCATATAGTTTTATGCAAAAATTATTTTAGAATTCTGTGCATTTATCTCTGTTTTTTAAAATTAAAAAAAAAAGAAGCTAATGATATTGTATGTTTGGCGGGTACCTGCCTTCATGCTTACCTATGAGAGATGATCTCCTGACCCTCCCCATATCATCTGCACATGGATGCAAATAGGATGGAAATTGTTTTCTCATGTTTTCCTAAGATACCCACTTTAACACTAAAGAACACAAACTCCATCAACCGGTATTCTGATCCTTGTGGTAATATCAACTTTGCATTGTTCTATTTGTTAGAAGTAACATCTCCAGGCAACTTTCAAGTGAGCAGCATTGCAAAAGCTAGTGAGTGTCAGGAATCAAGGATGGTGATGTCATTGTCTTCTCTGTAGCCCCTGTGATTCACCTTAGGTCCGCATTTAATGCTATGCTTTGTATGTGATTTCCTGCTTAATTTCTTCTAAAAGTATTCTCACATACTATGACTTAAAATTCTGAGATCTTGTGTCTGGA
This sequence comes from Micromys minutus, assembly GCF_963924665.1. Taxonomy (NCBI): domain Eukaryota; kingdom Metazoa; phylum Chordata; class Mammalia; order Rodentia; family Muridae; genus Micromys; species Micromys minutus. The sequence continues at coordinate 38,407,058 of NC_137974.1, forward strand.
TCAGAGAAAGTGGTGTAAACTTGCCTTTGTTGTGCCCTCTGAATTACAAGAAATTGAGCACACTCCCTGTTCATCTTTAGCCAAAAATTCAGAAAGGTAAATGCTTTGCTCTCTACACACCAGCGATGGGATGGATATGGTTCCTGAATACAAATGTGTGGGCTTTCAAACTCCCCGTCGATTTTATATTGTTAGAGTGAAATTTGTCTCTGTACCCTTCTCTCCCTTTTGTACTGTGTTTCTTATGTTCTATGCTGCCATTGCCTCCATTAGACAAAGAAAACACCTGCCAATCCCTTCAAGAAGAATATTCACCAAACTGAATATTTTAAAGGTATCCTCAGGTATAATACCTCTCTTTTGACTAATCCTGGGTTTTGAAAGAATATATTTTTGGGACCCTCAAATTTCTTTTAAACTTATATTTTTAAAGTCATAAAATTCATAATTTTATGGTAATAGTACTTTTTTCTCTAATATAGTTAATTATTTTCAACATCAGTTGCTATTTGACAAGGACAAAATGTTCACGGGCGATAACTGATTGCTTCTTCAGGTCACAGTTCACTGCTCTCTCACAGATACATCTTCATGTCAACAGGCATCTGTATCCTCTTCAATGCACATCGAAAAGCATAGAACATGAGAATTACTGAGAAAAATAACTAGTTAACCATTCTGAAAATCTGACCAGCCGCATCAGCTTCTGTCTTATATTAGAAACTCTACTTTACTCAGAGCAAATGAGCTATCTCCTTGTTTCCTCCTTCCCCTGTCTTCCTGTCAGGGTAAATCAGCCATCTCCGATTTATAAGGCAGAGTAGGATCCAAGGGTAAATATAATAAAACAGATTGTCAAGAACATGGTTAATTTAGGCAAAATGATTTACTTCAACTTTTAACAACCAGCTGGGCTTGTGAGGCAGGAAATCAAATACAGATTTCTTGAAATGTTGAGCTATTAATATTGAGTGGTCTAGCCTGAAGACCAGCAGAGAAAGCAGTTGGAAGATAGCTGTCTAGATTGTAGGACAGCCAGCCAGGCTGCTATCCAAAGGACAATCCATATATCACTGGAAGTATTTGCATAGATGGTGCCAGTAAATTCACATTCTCACAAGATTCTCTTTACAAGAAAATTAAATGAAGCACCGTCCACCAAATAGGTTATGTTTTACGGTGTAAATTAAACAAGCATTTTCAGCAAGTGGAGACCGATTTCTGCTAAGCAATTTTTCAACCTATGCATGAAACAAGATATGGCATGTACCAACCACTCCAGATGCACATAAAATCAGCAGAGTATGAAAAGTTGATTCACAAAGCAAACTCTACTATTACCCTTATGGCTAAGACTCAAAGATGCCTTCCTAGAAGCAACATATTCTTATCACACATGGAATGAAAGGGAAAACATAAATTACAGAAGCTACAAATTTTAAATTCCTTTTTTTGAGATTTTTTTATTGGAAATTCTCTGTATTACATTACATTACATTACATTACAGATGTTATTATCCCTTTCCCACAATCCCATACCTCCTCCCTCTCCCCTCCCATAACCTCCATTAAGGAGCTCCCTCTCCCTAGCAACCTCTGCCACCTCAGCATTTTGAAGCCTTTGCCTCTCCTCCCATTGATGTCAGAAAGTGCTATTCTCTGCCGCATATGTACCTGGAGACATAGTTCTTTCTATTCGAAATTATTGGTAGGTGTTTCAGTCCATGAGAGTTGTGGTGGGTTTGGATATTTCAACATTTTTTTTTCTTCCCATGGGGTTGCAAACCCTTTCAGCTCCTTTGGTCCTTTCTCTGGCTCTTCCATCGGGTCCTCGTATAAAGCAACTCTGTATAATGCATTTTAAATAATTGTTCATTTAACATATTACATGTCTTTTTGTGCTCATATATAAAGTGAATTTGTGAGATAGCTCAGTGGATAAAATGAACTTTGAACTACCCAAACCCAAGTTCAATCTCAGAACCAACTAACTCTTTTAAATTGTGTTCTCACTTCTACACAAAACACACACCAAACACATACATGCACACACACACACACACACACACACACACACACACACACACAAACACACACACACAAGAGAGAGACAGAGACAAAGAGACAGACAGAGAGAGACAGACAGACAGAGACAGACAGACAGACAAACAGACAGAAATACAGACAGACAGACAGACAGACACACACACACAGAGAGAGAGAGAGTGAGAGAATAAATACACATGAACAAAATATCCAGTATATCAAAATTGAAGAATGTACAAAGATATAGCATAAAGAAGCAAATCAATATTTAAAACATTTAAAATATACATTTTCTTTGAGACTGCATTTTGACTTGAGCAGCATTTTCCGTTTGTATCTATTTTTGCTGTTTTGCTTGTCTAGCTAATTGGCAAAACTAATTAAAATTTTATAATTTTGATGTAAATATAAATTTCAGAAGTCACTCTTGTTTATATTTTATAGTTTGGATAGAAAAAAAAGCATCTATTAGTTTACAGAAAATAAACTGGTCTTTGTAAGGCAATATCTTCTAGGACAAAATAATTGATCTTATTCAAGGTCAGCAACCACACAGGTATTTATAGGGCTATTGGGCAATATAGACTGACTAGAGATGGTTTTATTGGGATTGAGGGAACATTTTTGGAATAAAACCAAACTTGTCTTACACTAGATAAAAAAATAATGGCTTTGATCTGGTGAAGTGTATTGAATTTGTTTTTTCCAAGGACACTTCTACTTCTTTGTCATCCTGTATCTCATGGAGGACTTAATGACCAGCATTGGAATTCAGACATGTGCATCTATCCTCCATGGAGAAGGGACATTGTTGGCAGAAAGAAATACTTCATTATTTGTGATCTTTAAAAGCCCAAAGTATGCCATAGTTACACAAATGTAAGGAAGAAATAATAAAATTCCAGTTGGAACTATTTGGTGCAATGAAAGAGATTCTATTTGGCTGAAATAATGTAGAGATATAATAAGGAGAGTGGCATTACATAAGCATAAATATTGCTATGTTCTTTTAAATATGGAGTTCATTGCAATGAGAATGTATGGTGCAAAAAAGAAATACTACTACATTTATTATTTTTAAAAGATGGATACAAAGTTAAGACTGTGTCAAATATACATAAAAAATGTCATTGAAGAGTCTAAGTTTTTTGTTGTCATGGTTTTGTTTATGTTGTTATTACTGTCATAAAATAGTATGACAAGAGAACTATTGTGGCTTGAGTAAAAATGGCCCCCATTTGCTCATATATGTATGTTCTTTGGCTTTGACACTATTTAAACTTACCAAGAGTTGTGGCCTTGTTGGAGGAAGTGTGTGACTGGGGTGGGCTTTGACATTTCAGAAGCCCAAATTAAACCCAGTGGCATTCTCTCATCCTGCCATCTGCAATTCTGGATATAGAACTTTCCCTCTCCATGTGACTATCTGTGTGCCACCAGCTTCCCCTCATGCTCACAATGGGCTAAACTTATAAAACTGTAAAAAGCTCCAATTATGTCTTTCATGTTTTTACAGAAATCACCAGGATAATGGTATCACTTTACAACTGTACAACATAGATTAAAACAAGGAGTGTTAGTCTTACTCTTTGAAGAAGTAATGGGTCACATTCACTCACTATCCAAGCTATTCCACATCAGTATAGAGAAGTCACAGACACAGGAGCTTAAGGGAATTGGCCTTATCATGTAGAAAATCAGGAGCAAAAATCAATGAATGCATGCATGGAATTTCTTAGGTAGCATTTCTTAATCATATATAGTTCAAGATATAAAAATGTATAAAATATGATACTAACTCTAGTTGGCTCATCCTCGAAATCCAATCAAGATAATTAAAATAATCCTGGCATGTTCAGAAGCAACCCTTTACTTGACAATTTTATTACACATAGGTAAGGCAGCCTGGCTCCTAGATGAAAAGTTGACAATATGAACTAATCACCAGTAAGTCTATTTATTCAGAAATGTTTCCTATATAAAAATGACAAAACTGGAAAGTTCTAAATATTTAGCAAAACATAAGAATTACCTGTCACATTTAAGTGTTCAAAAATATCAGTACAGAGATAATTCCTAGTCTTTCCATGGTGTCAATAAATGCTCCCTAAATTAACCACTTAAAGGACTGCAAGCGAAAATATGTTTTCCTTTTTCTTCCTGTTCATCTACACATGGTGTGTTCTGCACCACTGTCATGTAATCAGTAAGCATACACTGTCACTGTGCTATGACAGCAGAACTTGTTAAACAGAATAACATTTGTTTGCAAACATTTACTATCAGTTAAGTTTCAGCTTCACAGGTGAGAGAGTCTGTACCACTGGGAAGGAACAGTAAATGGTTTGTCAAAGGCACAACTATAAAGCCTGACTTATCTTCAAGTTATTAGAACCTCTCTATTTCTCATCATACCCCTATGGTTAAATGCTACAATTTCTGTGGGTTGAGACAGTAAACCCTTGAGAGAGCTGAGTTACTCAGGCATCTCTTTAATTTTGAAAGATTATAAAATCCTTCTATGGTCTCTGAAAATGCAAATAAATTTAGTCTAGTTTTATTAAGTTGATTTCCTATTTTTCAAGTATGATTTGGGAATTTTGTATAGACATACAGTGTATTTTGATCAAGCCCATTCTCACAACCTCCCCTCAAATTTCTTGCTGGCTACCCTCCCCTACCATTTTCCTCTCTAACTACATGTGATATGTGCTTTAGAAACCAGAGTCCATTTAGTAATTTTCTCCATGTACTTTACTGTAGGACCATCCATTGGAGCAAAAGAGATTGCCTTCTTTATAATTCATCACCAGCTAATAGCTCTTTATTTAGGGTTGAAATTTGACCACCACTTTAGTGTTCTATGTTAGGAATTTGTCTAGCTTGAATTTTAACAGATGTCAGGTGTGCTACCACAACAGATATATTATGGATGCAACTACCCAATAGTGTCTGAAAATCTCTGCTAGTCTAGAGTCAGCCACTGCTTCCAACTTAACAATCATTTTTCTTCCTTCTGAAATGAAGCCTACGCTTTGAGAAGAGATACGGTGTAACATTGATGCATGATTTATGACTGATCAATCCACAATCTATTATTCTCAGAATGGTCACGAGATGTGATCTCTGAGTTGACAGCTCTGTACTGTAAATGGAAGTCTTTCTGATGTACATTGACAGATGTAACAATTTATGAGTACAATGATAACTCATTAGGAATGAACTGAATAATATAACCATTTAGCATATTAATAGTAATAGCTTTTCCATGAAACCATTTATTGTCTTGGTAGCAGTGCCTAGCATGGGTACAGTAGTTTTGTGGAATTACACACACACACACACACACACACACACACACACACACACTGGTTTCTGTCCTTTTTAAAAATTGGATATTCTCTATATTTACATTTCAAATATCCTCCAAATTCTCATTCACCCTCCCCTTGTCTCCATGAAGATACTTTCTCTCCCAACCACCCTCTCCCACCTCAGTACCTTGGCATTCCCCTACAATGGGAAAATGAGCCTTCACTGAACCAAAGGCCTTTTCTCCCATTAATGCCAGACCATGCTACCCACTGCTACATATGCACCTGGAGCCATGGGTCTCCCCATGTGTGCTCATTGCTTTGTGTTTTAGTTTCTGGAAGCTCTGGAGTGTGGGTTTGGTCAGGTGATAATTTTGTTCTTCCCAAGGGGTTGCACAACCTTTCAGCTCCTTCAGTCATTTCTCTAGCTACTCCATTGGGATCCCTGTGCTCAGACAAATGGTTGACTACAAGCATCCTCAGATGTATCAGTATGACTGTGGCAGAGGGGCTGAGGAGGCATCCATTAAGACCAGTCACAGAGTCTTTGCCTACTCTGATAAACTTTGGGGCACTATTGCATCAGAAGAGATAGCTTGCCAGGGTAGTTGTTGCTGAAGCTTCTCAGCTTCACCTAAAAACCAAGCAGAATTGCAAACTTTTCTTTTTTCTCCACTATTTCAACTATTTCCAGGAGTATGGGTCCATTGGACCTAAGTAAACATAAAAATACACTTAAAGTGAAAATGTAGTTTTAAGTGTATTTTTAAATAGGCTGAAAAATAAAGTGACATTTTAAAAATTATGAAATCTTTGATATCCTCCTTATTTTTTCTGCCTAAGAAATTGTCTCTGAATATCAGCTAACTATAAAATAAGTGAATCAAAACTATTTTAAAATCTGCGTACCAATAATAGATTTAAGCAAAAATAGTGTAGTAACTCCATAATTAACTTTAAAAATTAACTCCATCAACCTGAAGAAAATAGATCAAAAGGGAAAAAATGCCAGAGTATGTGTATATGAGTGCTTGCTAGTGTGTGCATTTTTATGTGTATGTGCTTGTGTGTACATTTAAAGTTATATTATTAGGATACCAAAGCAGAGAGAATTTGAAGGGCTCAGATCCTGAAATGAATGTATATTATCAGTTAGAATCTGGGAGATCATGTGTTTTTTTCTTCTTAATATATCCTGTTTTATTGTTGACTTTCTCGAAATTAAGTTACAGTTCATTAATTTCACATGGAATGAAAAATAATATAATACACAGAGAAATTTGGACATTTCTGAAAAAGAGGGGCATTTATTGGAATTCATAGTTTTATTAGAAGGGATATAAGTTAATAATTAGATTAACTGTAAAGAGATCATCATAAAAGGGTCAGACATATGCTGGTTGAAATTCAGCCAACTGCAGTCCAGTATCTTTCTTATTATTGACATAAATCCTTCTTAGAAAGCTGATTCTAATACACTGTGCATGATATATCAATATTGTTATCTGATAGTGTTCAGAATGTGTATTTGAAAAATAACAATGTATGAATTAAATGTATAAATAAATATTGTAATCTGTACTAAACTCATCAGGTCCTGAGCTTTTTTTAAGTTGGGAGACCTTTGAGAACTGCTTATATTTCTTTAGGGGTTATGGGACTGGTTAGATGGTTTATATGATCTTTATTTAACTTTGATCCTTGGTATTTAATCTATAAAATTGCCCATTTCATCCAGATTTTCCAGAATTGTTGAGTATAGGCTTTTGTCGTAGGATATAATGTTTTTTTTTAATTTCCTCAGTTACTATTATGTCTTCATTTTCATTTCTGATTTCATTAATATGAATATTGTCTCTGTGCCCTCTGATTAGTCTGAGTTTACCTATCTTATTGACTCTTTCAAAGAACCAGCTCCTAGTTTTGCTGGTTGTTTATATAGTTCTTTTTGTTGCTACTTGATTGTTTTCAGCCCTGTGTTTGATTATTTTCTGCTGTCTACTCCTCATGGGTGCTTTTTCATCTATTTTTTTTTTTTTTTTTTTTTTTTTTTTTTTGTGCTAGAGCTTTTATGTGTGCTAAGACCTAATACCAATACTCACCAAACTAGTCCACAATATAGAAACAAAAGGAACACTACCCAATTCCTTCTATGAAGTCACAATTATGCTTATAAGTAAACCACACAAAGACCCAACAAAGAAAGAAAATATCAGAAAAATTTTCCTTATGAATATTGATACAAAATATCCAAAACAATTCTCTCAATCTAAATCCAAGAACACATCAAAAAGATCATTCATTATGATCAAGTAAGCTTCATCCCAGAACTACAGAGATGGTTCAATATATGGAAATCCATTAATGTAATCTACTACAGAAACAAACTCAAACAAAGAAAAAAAAATAAATAAAAAAATTTACATAATCATCTCATTAGATGCTGAGAAAGCATTTGACAAAATTTATCACCCCTTCATGTTAAAAGTCTTGGAAAGATCAGGAAATTAAGGCCTGTACCTAAACATAATATAGTCAATATACAGCAAACCAAATGCCAAACTAAATGAAGAGAATCTTGCAGAAATTCCACAAAAATCAGAAACTAAACAAGGCTGCTCAATCTCTCCCTACTTATTTAGTATAGTACTGGAGGTACTAGCCAGAGCAATTAGACATCAAAGAGAGGTCAAAGGGATACAAATTGGAAAGGAAGAAGTCAAAATATCACTATTTGCAGATGACATGATGGTATACTTAACTGGCCCCAAAAATTCTACCAAAGAACTTCTATAGCTGATAAACAACTTCAGCGAAATGGCTGGATATAAAACTAACTCAAATAAATCAGTAGTTGTCCTCTATTCAAAGAATAATCAGGCTGAAAAAGAAATTAGGGAAATGATACCCTTTAAGAGTCCCAAATAATAACAAATACCTCAGTGCTGAAGTTGTTTATCTTGTTTGGAAATCAGTCTGGTGGTTCCTCTGAAAAGTAGATATAGTACTAACTGAGGACCAAGCTAGACCACTCCTGGGCATATACCCAAATAATTATCTAAGACACAAGGACACATGATCCACTATGTTCATAGAAGCCTTGTTTATGATAGTCAAAACCTAAAAGCCACCCAGATGCCCTTCAACAAAGAAATAGATACAGAAAATGAGGTACATTTACACATGGAGTACTACTCAGCTATTAAAATCAATGACTTCATGAAATCCTTAGGCAAATGAATGGATCTAGGAAATGTCATCCTGAGTGGGGTAGTCCAATCATAAAAAAATCACCCATGGTATGCACAGACCAAATGAAGCTCCAAAAGAATAACATCCAAAATGTGGATGCTTCAGTCCTTCTTAGAAAGGGGACCAAATTTTTTCTCAAGAAGAAATACCAAGACAAAGTTTGGAGTAAAGAATGAAGGAAAGGCCATCCAGATCGTATATATCCACCAAACCCACAATATTACTGATGTCAAGAAGTGCATGCCAACAGGAGCCTGATATAACTGTCTCCTGAGAGGCTCTGTCAGAACATGATAAATACAGAGGTAGATGCTTGCAGCCATCCATTGAGCTCAGAATGGGGTCCTTAATGGAAGAGTTGGAGAAATAATGATGTTGAAAGTATTTCAACTCCATAAGAACAATACCAATCAACCATGGCTTCCAGGAACTTAACCAACATCCAAAGAGTATATATGGGTGGACCCATAGCTCCAGCTCTATATGTAGAAGAGGTTGGCCTTGTTGAGCATCAATAGAAGGAGAAGCTCTTGGTCCCGTGAAGGCTAGATGCTCAAGTGAAGAGAAATATCAGGGAAGGGAGTTGGGCAGTGTCAGGTAGCTCTGTGAACCCCCTCATAGAAACAGAGAGAAGGGGGTATGGAGAGGAAACTGGGAAATGGCATTATATTTTAAATGGAAATCAAATATATCTAATAAAATATGTTTAAAAGTATTGTGTATATTATAAATATTAAATGCGTATATTATAAATATTCCTATTTGCTAATAATATTTGAAAAGATTAAGCACCAGAAAAGTATTTTGATAAAGATAGAAAAAGAATTAACTAAAGAATTCTAACTTATAACCCTGCTAAGCATCATGATTTTATACGAAGACAATTAGAGCAGATGCACTTAGATCTGCTGAGGTGGTATTTAGGGACTCACAAGAAAACTAAGGAGAAAATGTCAAACTGAAAAGTTGGTACTCAGAAAAACAGACACTGCAGTTAAATTTAGCCTATCATCAACTGTGTTATCTTAAGGAAACTTGAAGAGGGGACAGAACATAAGAATGGAGAATTTAACAAAAAATGACAAACAGAATAGCAAATCATATAATGTTGAAAACAAAATAAAAGAAAAATAAAATAAAATGGAAGTCTAGACAAATATTAATCACAGTTTGCTTACACAGAAACTGTAGAAAAGCCTGCACAAACTTGCAGACCTGATATCTAATTTTCCTCAATTTACTTGATAGGCCATAAGAAAGGAATTCATATTTTACTAGACTGAAATAAAATAATATAGAATTTACTGTCCTGAAAAACTTGTTTAAGATGAATGAAATCTGAAAAAAGTAACAAATTCAAGCAAAAGAAAAGACTGCATTTCTTCAGTAAATCTACAGAAAAGGAAATAACCCAAAAGAGCTTTTTAAATAACAAGTGAAATAAAGTTTAATCCTAGATATGAAAGATATGGGGAAAGAAGCATAAATAAATAGGCATTTTTGAAACATGCTGATTCAAGGAAATTTCCATGAAAGCAAAACTGCTTACTAATTAAACATATAATTTATATTACAAATATGAAAAAAAACTATAAAATAAGTAAGTGGAGGATAAACTTACTGGTGAAAACATTAGGAAAGTTTTCAAATGTTGGTCAAAGAGCTAAATAGAAAATTGTGCTACCTTTAAATAAAGCAAGTAAATAATAATTGCATAACGCTTATTACACTAAAAAAATATTTGGGAAAAATAAAATGACATTTAAACAAAAGATTTCTCACCAAGTCAAACATTTTCTGCTAATAAATAGCAGATTCTAAATGCAAAAATGCTTATGCTTGAGTGGCACCACACTGGACTGTCCTATCATGTCCAAAATCAAAGTTGATTCAACTACAATTTTGTAAGACAAGGCTTAAGGCAGGAAATACAGCTGACAAAATTAGAAAACTTGTTGGAAACCTATGTGTAAAAGCATTAGGAGGAACTTTGGCTGCTTTTATTTATTAGTAACACATGAAATTCATTATCAAAAGGTACACTGATAAAGTCTCATCTGCATAATTTATTAAATATGAGTTGAAAGCGATAGGCTTGCCAGAGTTGGTGAAAAAAGAAAAAAAAAAAAAAAAAAAAAACAAGAGGCCTCAGCTCTAGAAAAAAAAAAAGCTGTAGGCAACAAAATAAAGCTTGGAGCAGAAGAAGTATGCAAAGTCTGGCCTGGACTCAGAGACATGGTTCCCATACCTGGAACAGAACCAGCAGGGTGTGGGCCTTCACAAGTGTTGATGGGCATAAGGCTTGTTTGTATTGTGGTTACATATTTTCAGGACCCTTTGAGAAATATCCTTCCTGCCAAGGTCAATGGCTTCATGACAATCAGACACAGCACTATTCCAGGCAGCAAGGGTGTGTCACCCATCTCAGCAGACTTGGTGGAACACTGTTATAACCCCAAAATAAAATATTAAAAATGCAATGATGCAAATACATTTCACATGTTGACCTAATGTGTCAATGGCAGGACAAAGATGATCTGAACAGAGACTGAAACTGTCAAGCAAAGGTTGCAAAGCACCTGCCAGTCAGTAAAAGCCACGAATTTCCCCAGTAAAATAAAATGGTGAAGTTGTTCTTTCTGAAAATGCTGCTTCTCACAGCCATGGTGAAGTCATAAAAAACCCTAGCAGATAAAGAATTTGAATATTATATGTAAGAAACAGACTATCAATTCTGTAGGCAGTTGGTTCATGTCAAAGGTGGCAGTATGGTACAGGAAAGGCATCCCTGGAGCAATGACTGCCTGCTCAGTATGACAACAAATAGCAAAACAAACAAACAAGCAAACCAACCAAACCAAACCAAAACCAAAATGTTTGGGCTTCCTTTGCATGTGAGCATGTATTTGAAATAATTCTTTAGATATTGCCAGTAGCTAGAGTCGTTTACCAAGAAGTAGGAATGCACCGAATTCAAAATCATGTGGAACTTGGAATATTTTCAGATGTGATCCAGATAGTAAGGTTTGTAGACAGTAGCTACAAAAATAAAATATAGAAAGAAAACTATGAATGCCTTTTCATGTTAAATGATAAAAATATTATTAGAGTTTGATATTATAAAATAGTGACATTCCTTTTATAATTACAAATTTTTGAAAATGGCAAAAAAGATACTTAATTCTGTAGATAGAATATAAGATTTTCCCTGATTTCCAAAGACAAAAAGGAGACAAAAATCTTCTGATGATCTTATCCACTGTTTGTATTGTGACTAATTTGTTTTCCACAGGATAGGCTAACTACTTATCCAGGGAAATAAAATAATTTCGGAAAAATAAAACACACACACCCACATGTAAATTAAGACCATATTCATCACTACAAATCAAATGCAGTTATACTCTTATTACCAGTGTTCATCCCTTAGACACATTCATGTATGTGGTCACTATTTAACAATTGATCTGCAGAGTAATCATTACCTATCTTCACCTGATCTTAGCCAAAATACCAAGAAGTGATCATTACCTATCTTAAAACTCATCTAGTCTACAGGATGCCATGTAATTCAGTGTTTTCGTCAAACTTTAAAACATTTACTTATTTATTTTAGCAAACATAGAACATTGATAATATGATACTTCCCAGAGGATTGGGGTCTTACCTAAAAAAAAAAAAAAAGAAAAATTAAAAACTACACTTTAAGAAAATAAAATAGTTCACATTTTCTAAAATACCCTCATTGCTGAATGTCAGGGGGGAAAAATGGCATGTTTAAGTTAAAAAAAAAAAAATCCTTGAACAACAAAGAGGAAAACATGCCAGATGACTTTCAGTGAATCCTGACCACTTAAATCAATTTCGTTGATAAGATATAAAAATGAAATGGAGTAGGGTATAGGGACATGGTTGGGTGGATCTATTAGTTTTACTACTACTATAATTCAGACTAAAGCCATTACCAGTAATCTCCTGTGATGCTGGTTTTAGGGTCATTCATTTTATAATCAGACCTTATAAAAATGCAAAACTCAGTCAGCAGGAGCAGACCTGTGGCACCAGCATGTCATCAGCAGGAAACTGAGCACTGCTGGGAGGTGCATTTGATTCAACACTGGATTTGAGGTTGAAAACACACTTACCCACTCAAGAAGCAGCTGATGCATAACAAGCCCACTTTCCTGCGGTGGTCTCTATTTGCCACTCCTCTTCCTTGGCCCTGGTTCTCTTCACTCATGCAGCTTTGATGATTTCCCTTGGTTCACACCCTGGTCTTATCTCTTATCCCCTCAAAAGGACTGAAATTGGCAGGCTTACTGAGCAAGACATAATCTACCTTAGGTTGTCCTCTAAAAGCTACACAATTCCAGGGTTTAAATTGTATACAGAAAAGCAATCAAAGGCATCAACTGGAAACTGCCCCTCCCTGTGAGAGAATAGACCTTTGCAAACAGCATGTTCCACTTACTTGACCAGCAAGGGCTGAGGAAACAGAGCTGATGCTAAAATAGCCTGTTGTGTATCTCCTGAAAGGATGATTATTTCTATAGAGAAAAATATTATACTTGGGTATATATGTGTGTCTATTAATATATGCACACTAGTTTTCCAGGCTACAGACCTGATTTCCTTTAACCCATGGAATCCTCATTCTTAAAAGGAGAGAAACAAGCAGAATCTCAATGTCACTGTATTCTATACACTACCGGAGCTAATCAATCCAAATTTTGAACCTAATTCAATAGTTTGAATCGAATAGTGTGTATATATGGGTATGTGTATAAATATATAAATATATATATATATATATATCATATATTACATAAATATGAATTTAGTCCTCAAATATTATACACCTAGATGAACAGTCTACATAATATGTGTGTGCCTTCAGTACTTGTAAAAAGAAACAAAGAATACCAGGAGATTTTCCTTGGTTTAGATAGTATGTTTTGCATCTCCTGTCTTAAAATACAAGCTTGACACATTTAAAATCTCTTATTAGGAAGCAGATGCAGAGGCAAACAGCCAAACACTAAACAGAGCCAGGTGGTCCACATAGAAAGGAGAGAGGGAAAACCATAGTAGCCAGAGGGATCATAAGAACATGGCACACAGAAGTAACTAAGTGGGGCTCAAAGGGGCTCACAGAATCTAAGGGACAAGAAAGGTGCTGTGTGGGGTCTGAGCTATGTCCTCTACACCGCGGACCTTATAGCTTTTAGGTTGGTATCCTTGTGGTGCCTTTGACTCACTTAAAGAGGAATTTATTTAAAGGAATAGCCAAAACCATTGATTTGTCTTCCCAATATTAAGTGGGTTTTTTTTTGTATTATAAAATATAACATAGTTTTAAGGAACTATGGCATCAATATGTATATATCTTCACTGACTGAACAGATTCAGAAATGTTTTATGCCAATGGAACATACTAATAGAATAGTTATTTTTCAAAATTAATATGGTAGTTTGCCCCCAACTTCCATCTAGGAAAAGCCCAGTGCCTCCCACTTGTTTATAACTCCTATAAACTTTAAGATCATCTTTTGTTGACAGTGGACCATAATGGCTGGGCTCCTACAGGCACAAGCAACTCAATCTTTACTGCACAAAATCAGAAACATAGATGTCAGGAGATTACTAGGCAGAGGCTTAGCATGAAGTATCATCTCCAGGTGCAGTGAACTATGTCTCTGAAGATAAAGTAAAAGCATTTTCCAGAGCAGGAGTGGGGGAGTTCCTTCCATTGACCTGTGTCCCCCAAAAAGCATGTGTGCAAGTATATGCTTCTGAAATTTGAGCACACACAAGAACAATAATACACATTCATACCTCAGATATAGGCAACACACACAAACACCAATGAAAGTTATACCTTAGGTTTTGAATTATTTTCTTCTCCAGGACTAGAGATGCTCACTCTGAAGTCAGGTTCTATCTACAAGCACCAGCTACCCATGGATCACTGAGTTAAGTGGCTAACAGTGGTTTCTCTGCAACTTACAGATGCTGCTGGACTCAGGGAGTCTCTTGTTACACTGTGATTGCTACACAGCCTCACTCTGTATAGCATTCAGGTCAGACATCAGCCCTTAACATAGCTATTTCTGATGAATGTAACTTAACAGTTCAATAAATTTGATAACTTTATGTTAAATATTCTTAGTCTGGGTTCATCTGGATTTTGTTGCCAAGAGTAATGTTTAAAAGTGTAGGTATATTTTTTAACACAATGAAACACAACCTTACATGTAACCTCACATTTGAGTCATGACCATCTGCATATACAGTTGTTCTTCACATGCTACTGGGAAAAGTTCCAAGAAGTGCTGAAAATTCAAAAACACTTAGATGTTTAAGCTCCTTTGGTAAAACGGAAGAGTTTGTTCATAACTTGTACAGATTCTTCTGAATACTCAAATCATCTTTATCTAATTTATAATGCTTCAAGTTATGGCAATTCCTTAAAATAGAATTTGTAATTATACTCTAAACAGTATTATACAGTATATTATGAAGTATTTTCACCCCCATGTAGTGAACTATGTAATAATTGCATACACTGATTCTAAAAATGTTTAATATATAATTTAACAATGGGAAGTAAAATATTAAACATTAAGTCTTACTTCCTCATCCATTATTTTGAATTAACTTGATGCCTAATATTCAATTTTTTTCTTTTGAAAATGGGCATTGCAAGTGTCTAGAGTGGTAACATCAGAGAGAATATTTCAGTTTCAGTTGCAGGTACTTTAACAGACAATTATAAAAGTGATGAATCAACAAACATTTCTGATGTTCTGTTGTGTATATTTAGGGATAACAAGGACAAATATTATATTATTTTAATGTGGAAAATATTTTAATGATGTCAATGAAATTATTTTTATTAGTAATTTGAATTTTACCTGGTACATTTCTATGTTACTTGAATTGTTTTTTAATTTTCTTTTTTAAGACAGGGTCTTATTAAGTAGCTCTTCCTTACCAGAAATTCTCTATGGACCCAGCTAGCTTTGAATAACAGGGATTCCCCAAGGTTCTACCTCATTTGTTGTGAAATTAAAGGCTTACCATACCAATGCCAAGCTTTTATTCAAGTATAAAACTCAAGGGTGCATAATTATGCAGTATAACATTATATTTCCAAATACTTACAAGCATATTCAGTGAGGTAAATGTAGTTTTTACTAATATGCATTTGTTTTAAAATATTTTGTTAGTACATATGCTTCAATAACTAATTAAGCAAGATAAGATGGCCGTCCAAAATGACATAGCTACCTTTTCTGAGTCTTTCATCATTGAAAGGTTAATAAACATAATAATAAATTGGTATGAGGATAATATGATATGAGGTCTATTGTCAGCTACCTTACTTGTACATAATAGTATGTCACATATTTTATCACAAAATTTGAGAAATGTATAGATGCAATCAGATATCACCTCTGAAAGTATTTTCTTTTAAGAATAGGTATATTTTATGTACTACACAAATCAGAACCAGAAAACATTTTCAAATTTTATAAAATACACAAACACACACACACACACACACACACACACACACAAACACACACACACACACACAGTCTTTCTGTAGAATTATGCCTAAAGAATATTGGCAATGTTAATCCACTTTAGTAATTCAACCAGCAGAAATCCAGAGGTTGTAAACTATCCTTAATGATCAGTGGTTAAACTGAAATGATATGTAACACATGCTTAAACTATATCAACTTATTTTATTCTTATTGTATAAACTGGAATACAGAGTTGCTAGTTTAGACAGATGACCACAGACTAAAAGCTATTTCTCTAGGTATTTATGTCTGTAATGATTGCTCAGAACATGTGGTCATTTAGTTACAGGAGAGTGACATTTGGAAAACCTGCTGCTTAGGTGCAGTTAAACAAACCAGGATGTCTTCCCAAGTTCTTCCTCCGGTTGTAACAAATGTAACAAAAGAGTGGCAATCTTGCAAGATGATGTAACTAATTTGCCTACTTCAGAGCTATTCATAATGAAGTGGGAATCAGAAGGATTAAAGGCCACACTAACAGGCACCATGGATTCCTCAACACAGTCATTGCCAACTTCAAACAGAAACCACATCTCTTTAGATTTCAAAACAGTATTTATTTATTTATTTTCCCCTAAGAGTCACTGCTGCTTTGCCAATTAATGGGGCAAAGAGACTCTTATGTGACAGTGCCTGGGCTCAGAATCAAGGCAGTTATTGACCACTGTGCCCTGAGAATGGAAATGACTTCTGGGTATTAAAGAACATTAGAGGTGGGACGCATCCTGTAACACGCGTGGCTGAACTTTTGACTCAGGAAGCTGGAATGCCTCCGCCCTGTTTAATGGGTTTGAAGTTTTAGTCCAGCAGAGATGAGGCAGCATCCTGTGGTCAGCTGAATGCGCTCACGCTGTTTACTTTGTGTTAGAAGTCTTTTCATTTCTCTGGAGTATTCTCTCTCCACGTGAAGGGAAACAATCAAAACGGAAGAAATCAGTTCCCACTTGAGAACATTAACACATAAAATGGACACTTAGACAGTTTTGCTCATTTTTATGTAACTCAAAAGATGCAGGGGGGATCTGGCATACACAGAATCTTTGTATCAGAATAGAAAGCATTATAGGTAAATAATTGGTTGCTATTTTTTCCCTATAAAGATATGATAAAATATAAAATATTTTTGCTGTGTCACCAAATATGAAGGCTTATATAAGATAATTGGGCAAACCCATTTAATTTCTGAGTCTTTTGAATTATGACATATTACTCTTTGGAGAGAAACCAGTATATGTAAAAGGATATGCTATTCTTGTCCAAGTGGTTTTCTTTTGTCTAGTTAGATTATTTGTTTATACTTTGTTTTAATAGATACAAATTATACACACCATTTTAAAATTGTGTCATTTTTTTTAAACAGGACTTGGCTGGTCAAATAAATGACAGTTGCTTTGCTGCATATTCTGATCATATTTCTAGACTTTAACTTGATTGGGTTACTTTAAACAGTGTCTGCAATTTAAAAACTATGTGAGATATACACCCAATGCCCATCAGTTTCCTAGATGAATAATCTTAGCTTCACCACACCTCAAATGAAGCCGTCATGTATCTGAAAGAGCCTATATAAATTGATTTAGTAATGTGTATTCATTGACTACTTGCCTAGTTGTCTTCATGACTTTAGTTTCAATTATTGGCTCAAATCAAATCTAATGTCGCTCTGACCTCATGCTTATTTTATCAACTAATTATCAATAATTTAATATTTAATATATTCAAAATATATGCTATTTTAAGTCATTTCAACCACATATAATATAATGTGTGCTGGTTTGAAGCTTGAAATTTATTTGATTCTTTTTTTTATTAGAATAAAACAAGGATAAGCCAATGCATATGTCATAGATAATAAGTAAGGCAGCCCACAAACAAACAGTCAAACAGATCACAGAAGCTGCAACAAGACCTCCCACTATAGCAGACAACAGACTGTTCTTTCACCTGCTCTCACAAAGCCTCAAATATGTCAATCTTGATAAGAGTTGTTCTGGTCAGCTCACATTCAGGATGGACACATTAGTCTGTGTACTTGGGCAAATTATCAATAAATTGACGGAGTATATTTTAAAATGAACTACATTTTCCTTCATCCACAATATATTGAGTCTACTCCTTGGTTCCTTGAAGTCTTGTGCGGTCAGTCTGTCATGTGCTTTAAGGTGGAACTTGAGGATTTTATCATCTGATTACAAACTAGGGATACATGTGGCTACTTGGTTACACTTCGATTGCTTCTTCTCTGATATATTTACCTTCCTATGAAGTCCAGTACTGATGTCTATATAGATGATCTAAACCCAAGGGTGGACTGGCTTGTAGTCATGTAGTCTACATATCAACCCTTGTAGACATTTCTAGTTGTCATGAAGATTCTGGAACCCAGATCATCAGTAGCCTCTACTGGAACTGGTCACTATGTGTACATACTCCTCATACATGAAATAAAATAATAAAAATATAAGTTTAAGAATACTAAGAATAAAGACTACATATGTTGAAAGTATATGTTTAGCTCTCCTTAGTCAGAGTAACTATGCATAATTTGAGGGAAAATTAAGCTTGCTTTATATTTTTAAAGCCCACAATTAAAGAGGAAAATGAATTGATCTGAATATTATATTTTTTTGAAGTTCTGTCTTCCTGAACATGAGTACATTATTTGTTACTGGCTGGGCCTTACCCCAGCTTCCTGTGTTCATCCTGAGCCCATATATTCAGTATGGTGCCCAGTTCATTAATTAATATGTGATCAAGTAAATTCAGACATGATATTATGTCACATTTCATCTTAAAATATAAATTTAATCCTATCATTCTGAATTCTTCTAGAAAGTGGTACCTAGAGTGAATCAGAAGTTTAATGGCTTATTGGGGATTCCCTTTAATCATTGATGAGTAAAAGTCAAAATGGGGAGAACTTGTGAACCAGATTCAGGTCTGAACTCTAAGAAGAGAGAGGGAAGCCTCAGATTGCCAAAGATACTTGGCCAGCCCTGTGAGGAAGTCCAAAGTGCACAGAGTCCCAAGAATGGGTCTGCTCTAGTATAAATACACACAGTGTTCCCAGCCACTATCATGGAGCACATCAGGAACCATGGAACAAGTATCATACAAACATTTTTTTTTGTTGCTATTGTATTGTTTTTCCAAGTAATAGTAGTAATAATTAAAATAGAGGTGTGCCATACTATAAATAGAATTTTGAAATATGTTGTAACTTCCAGAAGAATCAGTTTACCTGTTCTTTGTTTCTACTTTTTTTTAATTTAATCAAATTAGTATTTCATTCATTTTACATCCTGACCACTGGCCCCTCCCAGCCACCCCTCACAATGTCCTTCCCCCTACCCCTCTTCTTCTATTGTTAGTGGGTAGAGGACTCTGGGTATCTCACCAACCCTGGCACTAAATCCCTGCAAGGCTGGGCACTTCCTCTCCCTCTGAGGCCAAACAAGGCTGCCCAGCTACTAAAGGCACAGCTCTGGGGACAGCTTCTGCTCCTGAGGCTAACGGTCATGTCTTCTCAGGAAAGCAGTCCTCTGCACAAAGAACTGGGACGTGTTCTCTCTGGTTCTTGCCACAGTTCAAAAAATGGGTCAAAAATTTTGATCAAATGACACTGCAGGGCTCAATATCATTTACAATTTTCCTTTACCCACCTCCCACCCCAAGAACAGACATATAGCTTTAGGACTCGGCAAATATAGTTACATGTTTGTTGAGGTAAAAATTTGAAATTAAGTTCGCTTTTCAGTAATTCTCCTACAAGGATTCAAACATGAGTTTGAGTTGTAGTTCTAAACAAATTAATTGAAGTGCTTTCTTATTAAAATACAGATTTTTTTTGCATTGCTAATATCCCTCCTTATCTCCCTCTTTCTCTCTCTCTCTCTCTCTAATACACAGACACACATGCACACACACATATATACACACATATACACACATACACACACACATATATACACACACATACACACACACACACACACACACACACTCCCTTTCTCTCTTTCACTACTTCCTGTTTGTTTGTGTGTTTTTTTGTTTGTGAAGAACTTGTAGTTTAAGGAGACTCAGCTGCTGGCAATTGAGAAGAGAGTTTCTATTTTTGAGATTTTATTTATTTCTTTTGTGAGTGAGATTTAACTTTGGAATCTGTAGTTTTATGTCTTTTTTGTTCTATTTCCTCATAGCCCTGTCATTGTTTTACCTAAATATAAAACCTATTTTTTACACTACTAAAGTGGTAGTTTCCTGTTCAATTAACATGAAGCTTTAGTTCCTCTGCACATATTTATGATAGAATCATATTATAAGCCATTTCCGGTGTGTGTGTGTGTGTGTGTGTGTGTGTGTGTGTGTGTGTGTGTGGTGTGTACACAGTATTACTAATTTAAAGAAATTAAAAATACAGATGGTATTTGCATATAAAATATTATTTATAACCACAAAAAGAAAAATACAATAAAATTAAGAACAAATCAATAATTACAGTTTTTTTTTTACTTTAGTAAGATAACATGGAAAATAATTAACTTTTGTAAAACATTAAAACTCAACTTATGAGCACTGACTGCTCTTCCACAGGTCCTGAGTTCAATTCCTAGCAACCACATGATGGCTCTTATACCCTCTTCTGGTGTGTCTGAAGACAGTGACAGTGTACTCACATACACAAAATAAATAAACATTATTTTTTAAAAAGTCAACTTATATTTTTATAAGAAATTAACATTTTATCTACAGCACTGGGCTGTAGTTTGTATCAAACTTATGAATTCTTCAGAGGATTTTATTGGCAGATGGTATCCAGGAAATAAACGTGTATGGAAAACAAAAAATAAAAGTGGTACTGATGGGTATTGAGGTCCACACACATCCCATCTGTGCGTTTGTTGTGGACATGCCTCAGTTACTAGGTATAAGCTCAAATGACCAAAAGATTCCTTACTGAGTACTTCCTGAGATCTTCTGGTCAGACAATTGTCTCAGTCAAGCTCTCTTTGAGACACATTATGTTAGGTAATTGTCTAGTACTATTGAAAATCAAGTTTCCTCTTAAATTGTAAGGAAGTCAAAGTCATTTCTAGATTCAGAATTTGATGTAGGAAGTAATCAGAAACACAAATTAAAATTGGGGTCAAAGAAAACATTTCAATACCACTGCCATTACACACAACATACACACACATACACATATTTATTGCTAAAATAGGTGAATGGTTTTTTCAAGAGTTGAGTATTTAATATGAAATTACAGTACTAGATTAGATGAATATTCATGCATTTTATGTAGACATTCTCAGAGTGTAAAATTTGAAGTGTTTTTTGCTATTTTATAAAAAATAAACTGTGTGAATTAATGATTAGACCTATTATAAAATTTGCCCCTAATTTGATTTGTTTTATAAACAGCTAAGTTAACTTATCAAGGAATGTATGTGGCAAGCAAAGGAAATTCCACAGCTTGGTTCTCTGCTTTGTATCTTTAACCTGTGCTGTCAGGACTCTAAATCCCTGCTGAGAGAAACAATGCAGAAACTCCTGCCTTGACACCAAGCACACAACCCTGACACCTGGAGCTGTCTGTCCCACCTGCCAACAATGTACACTTGAGACAACATAGATTTCTGCATTAAATAAAACCCAAAGAAAAGCTGATACACTAAGTATCCCCTCCCCTGGAAGAAGGAATTATTGCACCATGAAATGGTAAAGTCAGAGCACGTGCTTGTACTTACAAAGGAAAACATTAGTGAGCTCTCTCCTTCTGCTCTGCATAACCTAAATGTTTTCCATTGACAAGCCCAGCAGACAGTCTTTTGCTTCTTGTGGTCAGAGGTCATGCTGGTCAAGAAGCAAGGCTGGTGTGCCAATCCACAGCCACACAGAGGCATTGCTTACATCTGTATTCCCTTGGTCTCAGGCAGAAACCAAATACCTCCCTCACCTGTTCTTGCCATTAGATTAGTTCAGGCAATTAGAAATTAGAACCTTTCCCAAATGGAATCCCTGGGTACTGTAAAGATTCAAGTTATCATGAATTGAAAATTAAAAAGAAGCAAATAAAAGAAGCTAACTGGAGCTATTTGTTAAGCGGCTAGCCAAATCATGCATCTTTTCAGAAGGAAAGAATGTATGTTGGCTATCAAACAATACTTAATCAAAAAGTATTAAGTAGTATTGTTACATTTTGGGCACATATTCATGATAGATATAAATTTGCTATCTTAAATAACAGAATTTTTGTTACTTATTTGATATAAAAATGCCAATCACATTTTAGTCATTCACCTTGTTCAAGTTTTTGTGAGATCTATGTAATATACATTTTTAGTATACTCTCAATTGATCTTGAAAGGATTTTCTTCATATGTAAATAAGAGAGATACTACTTAGAGTGATTTCAGAAATATAAGTTTTGTGTCAACTTGACAGAAGCTGAAGAAAGGGGCCTTAGTTGAGGGAATACCTCCATGAGATCCAGCTGTAAGGCATTTTCTCAACTAGTGATCAAGTGGAAAAGGCCCAGCTCATTGTGGGTGGTGCCACCCCTGGGCTGGTAGACCTGGGTTCTATAAGAAAGCAAGCTGAGCAAGCCAGGGGAAGCAGCCAGTAAGCAAAATCCATTCATGCTCTCTGCATCAGCTCCTGCTTCCTGACCTGCTTGAGATCCAGTCCTGACTTCCTTTGGTGATGAATAGTAATGAGGTGGTGATGAACAGCAATGAAGAAGTATAATTTGAATAAATCATTTCCTCCCCAACTTTCTTCTTGGTTATGATATTTGTGCAGGCATACAAACTCGAACTAAGTCATAAGTAAAATTTAAGATAAACTTAATTCATTGTTATTATGAATATAAGCAAATGATTATTTTAGGAAACTATAAAAGTTGTGTACTTAGTAACCATATACATTTTACTTGTATTCTTAGCCTATGCCTTATATAAGCAATATAGTTCTTTTTAATAATTTTTACAAAGTTGTTTAACATATTGTAAGTTGAAAAATAAAAATAACATTAATGGTTAATGTATACTGTCTTTAAGGAGAATCTTGTCAAGGAATACCAGCAATACTGAATCTCACTTCTGGTGCAGGTTTGAAGTGACCTCCATCTTATTTAAACTTCTAGAGAATAAGATAGTGTGGGATTTGAATTTACAAGTTACATCTTCAATGGAAGTTACAGCTTTCATTTGCAGCATTTATACAAAGACCTATGTGCTTTACATATTGACTTATAAAGGTAAGATGTCTCACTACTTTCCGAAAAATAATATTTCAGATTTGAGTAGAAATTTGAATTAAAGCACACCCAGTATTAGAGAGGGAATTTGAAGAGAAATAAGTTGGGATTTGGGATAGAAACACGATTCTAACACTTGAAAATGTGCATCACATATAGCATATAAGATGTTAGAACAACGTTCTAGGCTGATAGTTCTCAGAATGAGAGAAGTGAAGTCCACCAAGGATGGTACGAGTAGGGTGCCTACATGGGTCTATAACCATATGATTCACACAATAGAGAGTACTTTTGCAACTTACTGGTTGATAGTTTCAGAAAGATGATTTTTTCCCTAAAATAAAAACAGAATGACCTAAGTGCCATGCCTACCCAGTGATTACTGAGGTGTGGGGTTGGTTTGACAAGTGGGATTGATTTTAATAGCCTCCTCAAAGAAGCACCATATGTTTTAGGCTCTGTAATTTATTCCTTATGTATCCAATGGTGGTCCATGAAACACAATCAATTCTGGGAAGGGAACCTGAAAGAAAAAGTCTACACCTTTAAGGAGAATATCAATGGTGAATATTTAAGGAACTTTGGGGGGTGGGGATTAGATGACAGAAGAGAAGGGCTTTTCCCAGCATGTCATTGAATGTACACTATCTGTAGGACATCAATTGGGATGCAAGCCAGAATCATTTTATTCTTCCAATACCTGTCATTGCTGGATTTGGAAAGGTGTCGATTCCCACTCACCATCTAAATGATGATCTTTTATGTGAAATATTAAGTCAAGTCCCTTAATAAGAAGCAACAGTTTTATCTCATATTCTGGAGAAAGAATCAGGCTGCATTGTTTGTGCTTCTAAAGAACACTTTTCCTTCAATGACAAACTCTGTGTCCTGTTCTATTTAATAGGAACTACATTCTCTCAGCTTCTGGATCCTATATAATGTGACCAGATATTTCACTGTTCAGCACCAGATCTCTCCTATCATAAACTATAATTGAAATTTTATATTAATTAAACACAATCCTGAGATTTTGACACTATGACTCATCATTGCTATCCAATATTTCCACGAGTTACAGTTCATTCAGGTTGTACACAAACCTAAGTATAATTCAATATTACTAATACTGCAAAAACTGACATTGGCCTTTATGTTTTTAAGTATAAACTATAAAAAATTAAAGATTGTGTTGGTATTAGATATCTAATTCTGGAAATAAAGTTAAAAAACAAAACCCAACAAACTACAAAGAAACTTTATTCTGTTGTCACCATAACTGTGACCTAGATGTTCTTGTAGACTGCAGGATAGAATTGTTATTGATAACACTACACCCAAGTCCAGTGTTAAAAACCATATGACTCATTATGAAAAAATCTAGAAAGAACAGGTCATGATCCATCCTATTGAGTCTTGCCTTCAAGCCTGGCAGACCACAAAGGCAGTGAAAATACTCTGGTTTTGAGGAGTTTCCCTTGGGACCCCTTGAAAAGCAATAACTTTCACTCAAGTCTTCCTTTAATAAATCATTGTTTGAAATAACAATTTCACTCTTCCAACTTCTATCTTTGTGTATGGGCATGTTCATGTGTGTATTTGTGCATGTATATATGTGTACACCTGTTCTTTCATTTGTGTCTATTATATAGACCACCCAGTTAGAAGGCAGAGGATAACTTCATATGTTGCTATTGATTGATTTTCTGCCTTCTATATGAAAGGATAGCTATTTTGGGGGCACATATGCAAAGGTAACTGGGCAATAAGCTTTCTAGTGTTCCTCTGTCTTCATCTTGCCTTTCAGCATAGGGCCACAGATGTAAGATGAATATTTCCAATCTTGGATTTGTCTTGGTTCTATGACTCTGAACTCAGTTCTTCATCATCTTCCAGCTAGATGTTGCTTACTGTGACATCTCCTCAAACCACCATTTATCCTTTATACTTTGAACTGTTGGCTGCTGAAAGAATTCACCTGAAAATTGCCTTTGCTAAAAACTAGTTATATTTTCTTTAGTGTTTTAGATATTTTAATTTTATTTATTATTGAAAAATAACAGGACAAATCCTAAACACTCTGTATGATACCTCATGCATCTTAAAATATTTGCTAAAGCATTTTTAGACTTTATAACTTTTACATAATAAAAAATCTTAACATCATAAGTACACACTCTTCATGTTACTTAAGGTTGTGAAAATATACTAGTGTTAATACTATTAATTTTATATCACCTGTATTTTACACTAGAACACTATAATTCTTTTTACTTTAATCTTGTTTTCTTATCTCAGAAAACATACCTGGTTCATTTTCTTATTTTCTTTGATTAAATGCACGTCTACATTGAAGAGTCTCTCTCTCTCTCTCTGTATCTCTCTCTCTTTCTCCTCCACTTCCCTTCCCCATCCCCTACCCTCCTCTCCCCTCTATTGCTCTCCCTCTCTGTGTGTGTGTGTGCATGTATGTGTGTGTCTGTTTGTGTTTGTGAGTGTGTGTATGAGTGGATAAACCTGGAGTAGTCTGAAGTAATAAACACCATTAACAAAAGGAATAAGCTCTTGGCACGTGGGTCATCTCACTAATAATGATATTGTTAAACAATCTCTGGCAGATTTTTTCATAAGCCATTCATATTCTAAAGCTTTTTTCATTTTCTGAGTGTGCCACTATCAATTACCCTGCCTTCAAGTTCAAAGTAAAAAATAAAGAAATAAATAAAAGGCACAACTCCTAAAAAAGCTTTACCATATTATTGCATGGCCCAACATAACTTCAAATTGTACTATATGACAAAGAAAAGAGAGCACATAGATAATATGAAATCAATGCTGACTACAGGGAGATAATCACTAGACACATGGAAGGTAATGGTATTGGCAGAACTGCACCAAAGGTCATTATTGAAACCAAACTCCAGGTTCCTTGAGTTTGGATTGACAAAGTCTATAATATGAAACCCTTTCTCAGCCAGGTATTTTGGTGCAAACCTTTTATCTCAGCACTTTGGAGAAATATCAGACAAATTTCTGTGAGTTTGATATTAGCCTGGTCTATATAGTAAGTTTCATCAAAGCTAAAGATAACCTGTACCTAGAAAGACCCTGTTTAAAAAACAAAACAAGACACAATAAAACAACACAAAAATAATGCTTTCTCATAAAGTATTAGAAAAATAATAGCACAATGCTACTGTGAAATAACTATGAAAAGGTGAATATAAATTACTATATGGTAGAGAAATACACTTCCTTAATAATTATTGACATGACAAAATATTGCATCTTAATATACTTTTAAATTTTAGTTGTGTGGATATGTGCTAAATGACTGTGAAATACTATTTTTAATAAAGTTCTATTTTTCAGAATTCTGCTTTTTATTTTTAAATTTTATACGAATATTGTTCATGCACGTAGAGGACAAAACAGGTTTGGGAAACCTTGAAACTTGAGTCACAGATGGTTAGTAAATTACTATGTTGTTGGTGTGAATAAACGCTGGGCCTCTGCAACAGCCGCAAGTGCTCATAACCGCTGTGACATTTCTCGAGTACATTTTTCAGCATTCTTAATAAAATATTTGCATAAGAAAATGGAATAATAAAAGAGTTCCTCTCTGATTATTGAAAATGTATGCAGAAAAAGAGCTATACACTTAAAAAATTAATCTGTGAGCCTAGAGGTTCAATTCATTTAGTTTAGTACCTTCCTGTCATACATGGAGGATGTAGGTTCAAAACTCATACAGCAAAGCAAAGGAGTAAATAGATGTAGTGGTCCATTAATAGATGATGAGGAGAATG